>NC_091118.1:115296740-115896740 GCF_040183065.1 Periplaneta americana | reverse complement strand
TATAGTTAGGTTATGTTGGACTGAGTAGGTTAAGATATATATATATATAATCATTAAATTTATATCGTTAGGTTAGGTTTTATACGTATCTGCTTCATTGATATATTGTGTTATTTCCGTTATTTTCATTTTTGTCTTTTTCGTGAATAGTGAATAGAAGCAAAAAAGAATGAGATAAACACATTACTACTGCTATTACTATTATTATTATTATTATTATTATTATTATTATTATTATTCAACAACTACTTTTAACAAAATAATCTGCCCTCAATGAATAAAAGCACTACAGAAATAATTTATTATTACTACTACTACTACTACTACTACTACTACTACTACTACTACTACTACTACTATTACTATTTTCTCTCTCTCGTTTCCATTATTGCCTGCTCTTCAGGAATATATTGAATGCCAAATGTTTCTACAATGCAAAACAAAATAGGCCTAATAGTATGAGATCTCTTTTCATGGTGAGGTTATGACTGCACATGAACTAGAGACAGTAGATGTATTGCTTACCGGCGTGAAATATATATTACCGGTATCAAAACAGTAATGATTATACCAACATCAAGATAAATCTTATCTCAAAATACAGGTAGTCAACAAAAATCAAAACCATTTTAAACCCAATATAATTATGGAATCTGCTTAGAAGGCAGGCACGTGAGGTCTCTCAATGCTAATTTAAGATAATTATGCCTACATTAGATTGAAGTTAGTTTAATATTATTTGAGTTAAAAAATTCGTTTCAGTAATAAAAAATAGGTTATATAGGCATATCTACCTACATATCACTTCATCGAATTGAGGTTATAAATATACGAATGTTACTACAGAAATACCTGAACTATAATATTATATATAGTAAAGTGTGGTACATATCTGTAGCACAGAATTTTAATGCAGTCAATAACTGTATTATTGGAGGCACTGGCAAACGTCTATTATTCGTTTTTGTCAACCAGTCATCGAAAATATAAGCAATCTCAATAAGTTTCTTTATCAAATCGGAACCGTTTTTTTTTAAATTCTATATCATTATAAAATTCCACGGGATTGTCTTTAGGCCTATCTCTAATTTGTACATTGTCCACTAATTGTGCCATCTCTTCCGCACGTTCTAATAATTCGACAACTTCCAAGACGTCCGCCATTTTTATACAAAGTGCCACTTTCGGCTCAAAGTGTGGTCGAAACTACACTTTCATCCAAAGTGTTCTTTTGCACCAAAGTGTCGACTGTGCAACGGAAAAGTCATACTTTGCGTCTTCCAAAGGACACTTTACTCGAAAGTGTCAACTATGAATACCAGCCTAAATCTTACCGTTGTGATGGAGGCAGAGTCTGGAGTTTCCCTCTATTAATCTGAACCATTGTCGCTACAGATTGACAAGCCATCTGACGCATCACTGCTATCAGTAAGCGCTACTATTGGCTGACAATTAGGAAGGAGGAGGTGAATAGTATATTAGGTCACTCTTTAAGATTGACGCGTCCACACCTGTGGGGTAACGGTTAGCGCGTCTGGCCGCGAAACCAGGTGGCCCGGGTTCGATTTCTGGTCGGGGCAAGTTACCTGGTAGAGGTTTTTTTCCGAGATTTTTCCTCAACCCAATATGAGCAAATGCTGGGTTACTTTCGGTGCTGCACCCTGGACTCATTTCACCGGCATTATCACCTTCACCTCATTCAGACGCTAAATAACCTGAGATGTTAAAAAAGCGTCGTAAAATAACCTACTAGAAAAAAAAGATTGACGCATGCGCAGACAAACGGAGTTTTGTAAGTTGGTCCCCTATAGTAGCAGCTTATTCTTGAGTGTGAGGGGCATGAGCAAACAATTGAAGAGCATAAGGCATCGTAACAGCTACTTAGAGGTTGTTCATTAAAACTTCAGCTCTGGCTTTTGATTGCGCAGTGGCACACATCACATTGCAAAGAGAGGGGGAAGAACGTTGTCAGTTTGTCTCGGTTAAGATCATATTGTATTAGCAATTTTAAAAACATCGATCAGATGTAATCACTCCAGATCTTTCTTTCGCACAAGTCATAGCCTAACTCTATCCTTTCTTTGTGAGAGCATAATGCAACAGTCGGATGTTGTAACAGCTTATTATTTCTTCGAGAATCATGAATAAACATTTGAAGGCTGTTAGATATCCTAAAATTTCTAGCAGCAGGTTACTTTTATTCAGCCAGGTATTCTCATTGTCTCGTTCTATACGTAATATTGTCGTTTTTTCTTTTGCCCCTGGTGCATGAATAAAATTACTTGCCGTGACTATAGAGGTCACGCTGTCGCTACTACAACAGGAATGAATCCTCGTGCACTCTCCATTATTAATACAACTGTAGTCCTCGTCGCATTTGACGAAGTCAGCTGTATTTCTTATGCATATTCTCACGAAATGGACTTATATAACGCCTGGACTATCTGAACGCGTTGTTGTCCATTTGGATACTGGTCATGTGTCCATAAATAATGAGTTTTGGGAAGCTATTTATAGTATCCTGTATAAATTAGGCAACGAGGCTGTCTTGTGAAAAATGATTGATTTCAAAAACTGTTCAGTCATATGTGCAGAAGGATGATAATCCTGACGATATTGATATTAACTTTCATAAAATAACATATAATTAGTAGCATATTTATAAACTGCAAAGTGCTATGATTAATTTATATTTTTTATTTATTTATTTATTTATTTATTTATTTATTTTATTGCTAGTAAGTTTCAAATGAATACAAGTTAATACAATATAATATAAACTAACACACTCCGGAATGAGTAAGACTCGTGCTCAGGAGGGGATTCCAATACAAAAAAAAATTGAGAGTGAATAAATTAGATTGAAAAGTGTTAAACATCTAAACCCAACTATAAATACAATACAATTTTTTTGTTAATTTGGAGATGATTTGTAGTTAAAATAATATTAGCATAAAATTTGTTTTATAATCTAGGACCTTGACTCATGCTATGATAAAAAGCTGCATTGGTTTTACATTTAGTAACAGATAAACGCAGATAATTCATACTTTTAGTTTTATATTTATGTATATACCTTTCAAAGTTATTAAAATTTCTGTGAAAATATCTTAATAAAATAAAATAAAATAAAATAATACATTTGTTTAATGTTGAAAACTTTGAAACGTTTAAACAACAATTCAGTTGAGTAATCTTTCTGCCTTTTTAAACAAGTTTTTAATACTTTTTTCTATAGTAAAATTAACGGATAAATGTTGGATTTGTAAGTTCCACCCCAACCTATAATACCATTCATAAATATAGATTGACTAAATAAATTGTACATAAACAGTTAATTGACAAAATATTTCTTAGAACAACAAAGTAATATAACCTTTTACGTAATTTATTACAAATATAATGAATATGATTATTCAATTTTAAATGATTATCAATAATTATACCTAAGTATTAAACCTCCTCAACTTCATTAATAACTGAAAAAATGCAATTTATATCGGAACAGTCAAAATTATGCATTTTAATTTTTTGTGCAGATGAAATTGGTTTATTAACTTTATTATTTGAAGAAAATGGGATAGCTATTGTTTTATCTCCATTAATTACAAGTGATTTTAAATCGAACCTTTTTGATTAATTTTAAGCCGCAATTTGCATTATAATATGCATCAGTCCACTTTTTCCACTAAAAAGTAAAGCAGTATCATCAACATACGAATGTAAATCACCTTCATATTCTTTAAGGTCTATCATTAAAAGATCATTAATATATAATTACATGTGTAAGAATGTGAAATATTACTAAAACAGAGGCCATATTTATGATATAAATACTGAATTTCGTGACACAAAATTGACGTACCATAAACAGGAAACAAACACAACAGTCTTTATTGTCACATCTGTGTCACTGGAAAAAATACTGCAATAAAATGAAGAAGAGTGATCTTATGTAAGCACATTTATTTTCAATAGTGAAAATGTCATATACTTTTTTCCTAAAATCGTTGGTTAGACTTCAGACATCTAAAAACTTACTTTGTATTTTGATAACTGGAAATAATTTGACAGTGTTTCCAGCTACACATCTACTTCAGAGTGTACAATGAAACCACTGAACATGTTACATTTAAATGTAATTTGGTAATGGTAGTTAATATTGTTCAGTCTAATAACTTGACAATACTCTCAGCTACTCGACAACTTCAGGAATGCTTAATTGTAATTTAGCAACTGTAGTTAATATTGTTCAGTCTAATAACTTGACAATACTCTCAGCTACTCGACAACTTCAGGAATACTTAATTGTAATTTAGCAACTGTAGTTAATATTGTCCAGTCTAATAACTTGACAATACTCTCAGCTACTCGACAACTTCAGGAATATTTAATTGTAATTTAGCAACTGTAGTTAATATTGTCCAGTCTAATAACTTGATAATACTCTCAGCTACTCGACAACTTCAGGAATACTTAATTGTAATTTAGCAACTGTAGTTAATTTTGTTTAGTATCCTCAGCAACTCAAGTACTCCAGAGTATGCAATGAAAGTCTTAAAACATATTAAACTTAATTGCAATTCCATAATAGGTCTAGTAGTTCATTTTGTTTAGCCAAATAATGTGACAAAGTGTGTTCATCTACTCAATGAAACTCTTAAAACTCGCAATTTAATTGTAATGTGATAAGTGTAAGATTTTTTATAGTAATTTGACGAAGTATTGTCAGCTACTACTTCACTTCATTATGGACACAATTATTTACAACTATTTCTTAATGTTAGTCTATACAAAGGATCAGTATGCTAAATTTGAACAATGATTGACACAACTAATATATATTTTAAAAAAGGCAACAATTAGGATAGGGCATTTATACAGCATGTCATATTTTCTGTGTAATAGCAGTTTATTCGTAGGGAATTGCTAAGTAGATAATTTTTATACTGAATTGAAAGCCTTCTTGATTTCAATATAGACTCATTGGACTTTATAATAATTACTTACCTTACGATACAGTAGTGCAGAAAGTACAGCTTTTATATTCTCAATATACAACTAGAGAATGAAGTTAAAGATGTTAGGCGCCAAAGCAAGATTATTGAAATTATTCCAGTCGTCACAGTTTCTTCGAATAAAAATAAATGCCTTCGCACTCTGTTGTCTGTTTTGTATTTGCGTATTTGTCCGTAAGATTTTTCCTTTTAACGGCTTATTTTAATAGTATTGTTCGTTCCTTGATAAGTTAAGTAATTTAGCTGGAGTCTCGCTATTAATGACTAATCACTCTTTGCATTGCGATCATTATTAAGTACTAAATTTCGTAAATAGAAAACTACTTCGTGATAATAAATTTGTTCAGAATTAATTACAAACATCCACTTAAATGAACAATTTCAAGGAAAAAATTGTTCCGGGCCCGGGTATCGAACACAGAACAACTTTTCACTTGAAATTGTTCAAATCACCTTCACAGGGAGCTATACCTAAAGCTGAATTTGCATCCACTTAAATGCTAAAACTGATAATTTAACAAAGATATCTTATTTTTTGGGATTACCTATAAAATAGACTAAGTATTTTGTGAATTATAGAACATGGATGTTTCAACTTTTGTGTATAGTAAATTATTTCATTTTCGTACTATGTCTTCTACATGACTATTCAAAAAACAAACTATAAACAGGAATGTCATTGGTACCATGATAGAGAACTGAACTGTTGTTCCGGGGCCGGGTATCGATCCCGGGACCTTCGCTTAGCACACGAATGCTCTACCGACTGAGCTACCCCAGGAAGTATACACGACACCGTCACAATTCTTCCCTTTATATCCACACAACTCAAATGGGCTGACAAGACGCCAGAACCCAACTTTGAGTGTACACAATTCTGTGTGAATTAAACTGTGGCTTTCTGTTAACGTACCTACAGTAACGAATATATTGTACAGTTTGTATAACATAATATAACAGGAACTGTTCTTTTTCTATTTCTGCCATTGTGAGCATAATGCATAGTATATGCACTTGTAGATAATTATTGAGTGCATTTTTGTGAATAATACTGTATAGGTAATTATTTTAGTGCACACGAACAAGAGAATCAATCCATGCAAATAAGTATGTCCTAAAACCGCGACATCTTGGAATGCGAAAATATTTTAGCATAATACTTTCCATTGCCCACATTTACCAGATTTTTAATATGAAAAGATTATTAACGATAGTTTAGTAATTATGGTCATATGAAATTTGTAATTTTCTGAAAACATGCATCTATGTATAATTTTCTCAAGACTGTACATGAGCTTCAACAGAAATAATTCTTACGTTTATTAAAATAGTGTACATTAAATGTTCCTTTGCACTAAATATTAAGTTTACTTTACTTTCTTCTCTGTTTAAAAGAAATCACATCAATCATGTAAACTGTTATAACTTGAAAGACATTGTTTTAATTTGAATGAAATTTTAAAATTAAACAGAGATAAACATATTATTTAAACTGGAAAATTTTTATCTCGGTGCCTGAAAAGGAACTCAAGTTATAAGATATAATATCTCACCGGAACCAAGGAGCGTAGTCTGCAACCCGCTACACCCGTCACTGTAGAACTAGTTCGGCTGCAGCACGCATTATTCCGTTTCCCCGTGCCGTGACGAGATCCTGGCAAATGTAGGAGGGAAAGTTCTCAAGAGATTTCGCAGAAACCAAAAAATGTTTTTATGGCGATATACTAAATATATATAGGTTTATGTAATATTTCCTCAGAAACTGGAATCACAGTACGGATGCTGCCTGTTCCTGGTACAGTTTTCAGTCCACAAATCTCTCTGTATTTAATAGCCGGGCTTCTTCATGTTCCTCTTTGGTTGTGAATGTAACAAAAATTCCTGTGACGTTACTTTACGCCCATTCATAGAGCTCTCTGGGGGTTGTTATCCGAGTTCCCTGAAGGCTAGCGTAGGCAGCAAGTCTCTTAATAGTACCTCCTACACCGTCACAAGAGCCCTTTCCATGACTTGTGGCGAAGAAATGCCATTCAGCTGACTCTTCGAAATCTGTCCTACGACACAACAGATTTACAATTTTTTTTTTTGTTTTTGTATTGACCTGCTGTCCCAGCGCTGAAATAGTAAATTTTATTTACGTATCAAAATTTCTGTTATAGGTAGGTAATCAGCTTTTTTGGAGGACTGCCATGAACTACAGCTCGTCCAAGTCAAGTCTGCGAGTGGTGATATCGGGATGGAATGTAGAGGCAAAACACTGTTGCCACATAGGTCACGTGACGCTCAGATTTCAACGTGTGCACATCGTTTAAAATACACTACGGAGCGCACGGATTTTTTGTCCTTGTTTTCAGTAAACGCAACAGTTACGCTGTCTCCCAGCCTCCCCCCCCCCTCATGCAACTTTCTCTCCTACGCCCACGCTTGCCAATCAGAATGCCAAACCTCACTGTCAAGCAGAAGTGGAAGTACAGTCTATTTCAAAGCGTCTTAAATTGTTACCGCTCTATGAACTGAAGCGCAGTAGGAAAACTTTGCTGTCATATGAGACTGTACTGGTCTCCTCTCGTTACCGCCTCCTTTCACTACAGAACTGCCTCCAACTTCCCCTCTCGACTCGCAGACTTAACTTGGTCGAGCTGTAAGTATTCTGATATAATTGAAAAACACATATGTTCCAGATCATTGTTAGCATTCTTGTAGTTAAATAACAAAGGGTTGGATAGTTGCTTGAGACGTGTTCCAATGGCATCCTTGTATGAGATCCTGTGTAACAAAATATATAATTTTCGGAGTAGTAGTGAATAACAATGAATTCTCCAGGTTGGAGTGTAGTTTTCAGATGGTTCATTTACGATGATTGAGTCTTTGCTATGAAATTGTGTGCTTTAAATTTTTTCGAACAGATAAGGAAATTAATTAAAACATTTTCAGTATTAGCTTTTACCAGGATCATCTCTGCTCTGTCTGTTATTTTCCATGTTTTATATATGACTTCTTCTATTAGATTTTTCTCTAATAATGAATTTAGAAATTCTGAAATAATTTCAGTCCCTGAGCATTTTTCACATCTGTGCAGATAACAATTTGAAGAGGGACTCTGACAAATCATTTTGCGTATTAAAAAAAATCAACACTGTTCATTTCACTTTCATCATCATGGCAAACCCATTAACATAAATTTTGTTGTTCTTATAGATCATGCATACCGTCGTTGTTCCTGCAATAACTCCTATGTGCAAAACATAAAATTTTTCGGTAGGAAAAAAAAAACATTTATTCATTCTATGGCAGTGGTACATAGGAGACTGTGAATTCTTACATTTTCGAAAGAAAGAAATATAATTACATATGGGAGATTTTATTATTTGCTGTATCACTATTTAAGTTATTTAATAGAGCAAGAATCTGAAAATCGATAAATATGTCCCATAGGAGTTACTGCAGGAACAACGACGATACACAAACATTGTGTGTTCCAACTGTCCCAGTACGCAGTATTTTGATTTCAAGGATGCAAAACGTGAAAAACCAATTTTAATGCCTGTTGTCTGTTTTTAAATTCCTTGTAGATTTCTTTAAGATAGACTAAAATCAACCGTTTTTTGTTTTTTCACTCTCTTGCCATCTTCTTTGACCGACTTAGTGTCTTTCATGCCAGCCATAATTCGCGTTACGTCGTCTTCTTTATAAAAATTAACAACTAGTTTTATAATATCATCAGGGATGTGGCAATGATATTTTATAACAGGCACTGACATTATACCCTTATTGGTTTTAGTAATTCTCGCTGTACGAGCTACATGAAGAGATACACCAAACTCAGTCGCCCTCGGTAGCGCAATTGGTATAGCGCTGGCCTTCTATGTTTGAGGTTGCGGGTTCTATCCCGGCCGAGGTCGATGGCATTTAAGTGTGTTTAAATGTGACAGGCTCATGTCAGTAGATTTACTGGCATGTAAAAGAACTCCGGCGGGACAAAAATTCCGGCACACCGGCGGCGCTGATATAACCTCTGCAGTTGCGAGCGTCGTTAAATAAACCATAATTTTTCACACCAAAGTCGCGCATTATTTTGTGCTCAGTCCAATTTCTAGAAAGGCACGTAAGAATAATGTAATTCTCATTAGACGTTTTTATATTCGCAAATTTTTCCTTGAATTGTGTAATTACTTCTTCCTCATCATTACTATCACTATGCGTGTTAAACACTCCATTAATAGCTACTTTAATTATACTGGCCTTCCTACAAGCACAAGATTTCGCATGAGAGAGTTTTCGTTTGGAGGTACGTGGTTTGCCGAGAGGAGTTAGAATTTTATTTCTGTTACTGATTGTTGCCTCCCCTTCTGTTTCCGACAGTACATATTCCTCTTTACTTGATTTTTTTTCATTCATAATCTGTTTCAATTTCTTCCACATTAGTAATTTTATATACCTTAATTCGACAGCGAGAGTATATCGCGTCACCTACAACCAAATAAGATAATTTTTTTCGCATTCCTTCCGTCACTTTTCTGTCTACTGTTTGTCTAGTATGCTTCTGAAGACCGAAAGAATTGCAACACCATAAAGCATTACACTTTCTCACAATTTTAGACATTTTGAAGCACTACATTATCACACTACATCATTGAAACTGTAGGTAAAGACTGTACAATCAATTAGCTGACTTACAGTTGAAATGGCGCGCGATTTCCTGTTTACAGTAGTTAACAAGTGAAAGAGAGACTCATCACTATCCGTGACCTAGTATGCATCGCGTGGCATGTAACTTTCAACCTTAAATGCAAATAACCCATATCTTTATAATTCAATAACTACTACAGTTCAGCTGATACCGTCATGAAATTTAAATGGTAGCATTAGCATGTGTTTATCTTGTAGAAAACAAAATATCAAATGATAAAAAGAGTTATATTTGAAAATATAAATAATTATTTTTTTCAATGTCCCTTTTCACTCTTATCCTAAAATATTATTTCTAATAATCCATCGTTGATTTTAAATATGCACATTCCTCTTTAGAAAGATATGATTGTTTTACTTTTTAGAATATATAACATTATTATAAATGTTTGTTTTTGAATACACATGACAACGCCCCTTAAACTTCCTCATTCTCTGCAGCTAATGCACTGATGTTCTTCTTCTTCTTCTTCTTCTTCTTCTTCTTCTTCTTCTCCTTAATTAGTACTACAACCCAAGAGAGCCTTGACTTCATTTATGATCGTCGTCCATTTTTCACGATCTTCCGGATTGCAAACCTCGCCAAATCACATTCCACACAATTCACCCAACGCGATCGTGGTCTTCCTCTCAACCTTGTTCCCTCTATTTTTTGTGTGGTAACCATCTCAGCCTTCTTAAGGTTCTCCATACGTTCATCATGTCCCAACCATCTCAATCTAGATATTCTAATGAAGGATTCAATATCTAATCCTTTAAACATATCGTACAGCTCTTTGTTGTATCTGATTCTCCATGTATTGCCCATCTGTACATCTCCGAAAATTCTTCTCAGTATCTTTCTTTCGAAAATTGCTATTTGTGTATATGTTTTCTTTTGTAATGTCCATGATTCTGAACCGTATGTTGCCACTGGCCTTGTATATGTTGAGTTTGATTTCTCTGGTTACTATTTTGCTTTTAAGCACTGGTAAAAGCGCATAGTAGACTCTATTGGTCAAATTAATTCTTCTCTGAATTTTATAAACCACTAATGTTACGATTTTCATATTATGTATATTAATTTTACACTGTGATGCCATTGACATACTAAAAATCAAAATGAATCTGATATTTCGCTGACAAAAATTTAAAATTTTGTATGGAATGACGCAAGATAAAGAGAAATGTAATCCAGACACTGTAATTTGATAAATTCATCAAATGCTTGCCATCTAGTTGAAATGTAATAGATAAATACAAAAGTCAAAAGATGATAAAATACATTAATTAAAAAAAGGAACTTACCAGTTATCATTATAATAATTTCCATTGGTGCTTTAAGCAATTCTAAGAAGTGGTCAATAAATACCTCTCGACTGTTCTGGAATGATAGATAATAATTTTAGATACTGCTCATATCATACGCAGAAAGCTGAGTTAATCAGGCTGGCTTTCCTAGCTGCAGTAGTCAGAATGTCATTTATTTTCTATTAATTTGATTTTTTTTCAGCTTAGACCTTTGCGTGAGTTTGTGTCATAATAATTAATGATTATAATTACTATCACTGTCATTTGAAATCTAGACGATTTCTTTAAATAACTCACCTGCAGTTTCCTCACTCTCCCTATCAGAATGTGTATGCATTTATTTTTTTTATACGACAGCGAATCGAAAAATCTTTTCGTCTAATATTTTTTCAGCCACAGTAATACATAAGGAGCGGATTCCTATGTAATTAAATATTATTTTTTTTTTGTGTGTGATAAAACACAATTAACAAAGTTAAAAATTCCGAACATGAAGTTTCAAATTTAAAACCCGAATTTTATTTCACATAAAACACATATTTTCACAAAAAAAAAATATGTAAATACATATTTTTAGGAAATCTATAATAATTATAAACACATAAATCTTGGAGTTTTTTTAATTAAATAATTTTTTACAAGCACTTTTAAATATTTTAAAACTATATCAATTATATCACTCAGAAGTACGTTATCTTTTTAAGAATTCTTGATTGATTCGTGTTTCTAAGCGCTGTGTGGTGTATCCGTGATCCATTTTCGTAATAGTATCGCCTAAAGTTCTGAGAACTACTAGGCAGCATATCAGTGTTATTATTAGAGAATAAATTAACATGGACAAGGAGGAGAGATGGCTGCCTCCGTGGTCTGTTGGTCGGCATGCTGGCTTCCAGGTCAGGAGGTCCCGGGTTCGGTTCTTGGTGAATTTTTCTTGAAGAAGAGGAATTCCCTGGGTGTCTAGAGTCTGGAAATTTGTATGAATGTGAGTGTGATTGTGAGTGTGCCGGGTTAATATTAATTAGCCAATCATCACAAATATAAACATACATCAGGACTGTCGCTGGGCAGTAACCTGAACACACGTTTCAGCGTCACATTATTGACAAGTAACTCGGTTTGGCTTTCCTATTAGCAAATCTAAGTTTTTTGTGTGACACCATAAAAAAAACTCGAAACATCCAAAAACCTGTTGTCTGAAACAGGGAGGTGCCTGCCGTGGAAATTAAACTAGACTCGGTACCAGGTTCAGAAGTATAAGTACTAAGGGACAAATTCCAGAATGTCTTTGGGAAAAAACAGTGGATATAAAAAAAGTATTGGAGGGTGTGCCTGTAGGTGAAATTGACGGTGTTTGTGTTTGTGACATTCCTCTCTTTAAATATGCACGTCTGACATCCTGTGATGTGGAAGGATCGTTTTCACAGTGTAAGTCGTTGTTCAGAGATAATCGGCATGCATTTGTGATGGAGAATTTGGAGATGACCTTTGTTGTTCACTGCAATTCTCGGCCAACTACTAGCACTCAAGTGTGGTTGGTGAGTACCTAGTAACATTTTTTTTCAAGCTAAGTAAGCTATTTTTGCCATATTTAAAAAATATATATATATTTTTATTTTTAGCAAATATTTTCATACTTTTAGCATATAAAAATTAATATATTTAAATTTTTAGCACATAAAAATCCGCTACCTAGTAATAAACATATAGGGAAATCAAAATACAGGCAGTGTTCCAACTACCTATGACTATTTATTTCACATAGTCACCACTGCAGTTCAGGCATTTGTCCCACCGCACCACTAGTTTGGAGACGCCGCTGTTGTTGAATTCGGCCGGTGGAGCGCGGCGCGGAACCACCGTCGTACAGCTGTCTTCGTGGCGTCGTCGAAAATAAACTTCTTCAGTGGACCGAACACGTGGCAGTAACTGGGGGTGAGATGTGGACTATACTGTGGATGCTTCGTTATCTCCCATCCGAATGACATGAGTTAAGTACATGTGACTCACATGTGGTAGACGATCAAACATTGTTCAAAAACAAAAGAAAAGTTAATATTACTTTCGACGTTAGGTTTGCCTGACTACGCATCACATTTATCTTGAAGGGGCCAGCAGAGCGACGAGCATCACACATTAATACAGATGAAGTGCTTATAAAAGTTGATAAACCTTACAGTTTCATAGGTAATATCACGAGACATTTTGTCTTTATCGATAAATCTGCGAGCAACTCTTCAGTTGCGAACAAATTTATATGAAAAAAGCCAAGTCATGGACTAGTATTTATTAGGACAATTTCTCGAATATAATAATAATAATAATAATAATAATAATAATAATAATAATAATAATAATAATAATAATAATAATAAATAACTAAAAATATAACGTATCCCGCTATTATTAAACAAAACACTTATTTTACACCTGAATAGTTCATTCTTTATCTGTAGGCCTAATATTCTTTTATCCTTAAAACTAAAAAATAATGGTATTTTACAAACAACTTCAAAAATTAGTGTAATTCTGAAAATATTGAGATTAGCACAAATGTTTATATTACTTTTTTTTTCTCAGAATGTCTTCGAAAATAAGATCCATAAGGGACGGTAAATCCTCGTGAACCACCCTGTATAATACAAGCCCAACGAATTACAGGATTTCAAGGACGAAAATATTGTCTCCACCTCTAGTCGTGTTGAGCGTGATACCTAGAAGAATTTTACTGATGACTTGTGTCAGACACACTATACAGTAACTACTGCATATAACCTACTTCGAAGAATTTGTTGTAATACATGGAGGAGAGCTGTAATATATTTAACAAATAGTGTTATTACTAAAGCTGAGACATCTAGGACTGCAGGGCGATATCAAGTTAACTGCATTGCGATGTTTGTCGAAGGCAAATAGTATGAAGGGGTGGGGAGTGGTTGCGTACACGCATGCGACTCAGGCAACAGAATACATTTAGGGTGTGTAGTGAACAGACCTCCAGGGTTGTATTATCTATCTTACGTAACGTATAATATTTATAATGACAGAATCATCAAATATATCCACAGTAAACAAGTTGATGGAGGAATTAGGCACACAACATTTCGCAGTAAGCTGGGTAAATATCCTATAAAATTTATGTAGCACAGAAATTAAAGGTACGAAACGTAAATTCGTAACACAACGTTGTAATACGAAAGAACATAAAGCACAGATGACAGTTTCAAATGAGGAAGGACAAGAATCGCATGTAAGTTAGAATTCAATGTTTACCACACAAAGAGATTTATTTCACGATTTATGTAAAATGGTGGTATGTGTCAATATACCAATAAATGACGTTGAAAACACACACTTTAAAAGCTTTATGCGAAAATACCTGAAAAGGGAACTCCCTAGTCAATCAACTTCACGGAAATATTATATACCGAATTGCTATTATGATGTTATATCTCGCATACGACTAAATATATGAGATAGTAAAATAATGCATTTCCATCGATGAAAACACAGACGCCGCTGGACGATTTGTTGCAAACGTCGTTATAGGCATTCTTCCACCAGACAAACACAATAAAACTTTTTTATGTAAAAACGTAATACGGCGAACGCTAAGCTCCGCCCACGACCCCTTTCCACTTTTCCCCTACAAGCTCACCACACACTCTACGTGATAGGCTAGTGTTGTGTCGAATGCACATTTCATGTGGGTGGGGATAACTTCCCCTACTGGCGTTCGCCGTATTACGTTTTCGCCCTTTTTAATTAACCTCTGAAATTCTTGAGAAAGTGGATCGTTTAAATATAGGCCTAATCAAAGTTTTCCAAACGCCTATGACCCTCTTATGGCCAGACGAAATAAAAATTGATAATGTACCGCTAGTTATTTTCATCACGGATGCTACATGTTAAAAGCAGATAAGGAACTTCAGCTACTTTAGCCGTAAGTTATCCTAGCCTATGGGCTACATCGAATAGCCAAAGAAATTCGCTCCTGCCACAGTGATGTGAACAATTTCATATCGCATGTCAAAGAAATATTTTTAAGGCACCAGGTCGGGTTACTAAATTCAGTGAAATGGCTTCTGGAGCCCCTCTACCGCCGCAACCCGTTGTAATGAGTTGATGGACATGGCTGGATGCTGCAGTCTATTTTGCTACACATTATAAAAGGGTTGAAGACGTAATAAAAACATAAGGTAGCATTACCGCAACAGACTCGACAATCCAGTAATGAGGACGTGACCTGAGCTCCAGTTTATTTGTCATATGAGTATACACCTTATTCTCTGTTGTTTACTCTTTAGGACAGCATACAGAGTCTGTGTACTGACCAAAGAGTTTGTAATATATAACTAGAGACACCAACGGCGCTAGTTTTTCGTACAAAATTGAACCGCTGTTCGGCCGCCATTAAAGGGAGTTGATGCTTCGCCGGGAGTGCGAGCAGTTCATGCTTATTGAGGAGTACGAATAAAATAATATAAGTACACTTGAAGGGAAATAATAAGAACATGGTGAAATACTGCGCCGCAAATATTTGTTCGAACATAGCTACTATTATAGGAAGCCCAGGAAAGCATGCATATCTTAATATTTGGAAGAATGTTCCAAATGCAGTTCCTCCTTTGAATGTTTTTACAGAATGTCGGAATATTTCTTGGATAAAATTTTTCCAGAAACACATTAATCAAGTTTATAAGGTTGATTTCAACAATGTTTGTAAGGGTTAGGTGCCATCACATTACAGTGGATTATAATAGCAGAGTGCATGAGAAAATCCGCAGACTATATCTGTCTAAAACTGCTTTGTTTCACAATAAATTAATTAATCATGTAATTTCCGTTTTGTAAAGTATGTACTTCTAGTTTTTGGTTGTATTAAATGCAAAGAAATTAGTGAAAATATGGCTGATGGCCTAGCAAGGCCTATTATTACCACTGCTACTAGGTCTACTATGACCACTACTAGGCCTACTATTATCACTACTACTAGGTCTATTATTACCACTACCACTGCCTAGGTCTCACTACTACTAGGCCTACTAATACCACCAAAACTAGGCCTACTATTACCACTACTACTAGGCCTATTATTACCACTACTACTAGGCCTACTATTACCACAAAAACTAAGCCTACTACCACCACTAATACTAGGCGTACTATTACCACTACTACTAAGCCTATTATTACCACTACTAGTAGGTCTATTAATGCCACTACTAGTAGGCCTACTATTACCGCTACTAATTGTATTAAAAAGTCTGTACTGACCTCTAACTTGGTGGTCATCAATTACACAATGAATAGATTGTTTTATGATAAAATTTATTCTCATATTTTTAATCAGTTTCCAGAATTTTTATGATCTCATATTTCACCACTAAATATTTTCTAAGCACCATATACCTTCCTCTTCCTTTGCATGAAAGGACTGAAATATAGATCATATAGATATTTATTACAGTAAATATCCATTATTATGTCTTTAAAATAATACTAGTAATACTGAAAATTAATGTTGACATTGCCATTATTCAATATTTCACATACTTATCCCGAGTGTATATGGTGATTTAATTTATTTTTTAGAATATCGCCAAAGATGAATCATTATAATACTTTAATAAATATAGCGCTCCTCTGCCATTCACGTTTATTTCATCATGACTCATCCTTTGTAAAAGATGTTTAAAACAGTGTATCACCAGGCTACATCAATGTATTGTGGTACTGTTTTCGAATTTCGCGCCGCAAACACTCCCTTTAATGGCGGATGCTAGCCAGTTCAATTTGTGACATTTTTCTTGCCTGCCACTCACGGGTACGTGTCTCTAGTAAGTATTACAAACTCTTTGGCACTGACCTTCTCCGCGCTCTCTACTTGCTATGCTATAGTTTGGGTGCACATAACTTAACGACAAACGTCCTAGATGTCTCAGCTTTAGTTAAAACTGCTGTCATATTACTTTAATTTCATATATCTAAGTTTGAAAATGAACGATTTCTGAAGTAGGTTACGTAAAGACATTTTTGATTTGAATGTAATTTAAAATACAAAAATTAACACTACCACACATTAATCTTGCATTGATATGGTGTTTTCGAGAGGTGAGTTCGTGAATTTATGAACTAAGTGTCTTACCTCAGTAATCACAGACTGTTTTAATGGGTATAAAACAAATAACTCTCATAGACTGTAATAGATCATTCAATAGTTATCATTTGGGTATTGTAATGGTATTGTTAAATAGACCTCTTAAATCTTACAGCAAATTGTATTTATTTATCCTAATTCTATTACTCTAATTTTTATATAGAGATTACACGCTATCATAGAGATTTTCTAAAAGCCATGCCACTATTTGTTATGCCTTTTAAGACCTTTGAGTATTGAATCCAGGTCGAAAAATGGCTCGGCTACAATATGAGACAATGTCTTCGGTGCACTCTTGCATTTACAATACGACCTATCCAAATAACAAAGGTACTTTCTGTCGTAGGCTTCCTTCCCACATAAATCCATACAATTCGATTGCCTCTAATGTGTAATAGGAGAGCGGGGTCGCGGTTAAGTATTGATCTGGGTATGTGGTGCAACTCGCACACGTCATGAGGAACGCACTTCATATAACCTAACATGTAGTGACAGACATTTCCTTCCTTTTTCGACTTCACAGTCTAAGACATAAGCTGACTAAATCATTTTGTATTCAGTTAGTTGCCCAATCGAAAAGTTTCTTACATTATTGGTCAACACATAGAATAGCAACTAAAATGTTTCTGTGGTCCTCTAGCATCAATAACAGTAAGTGTTTTTAAGTAAGATATAAATATGAGGGTGTGTCAAAACACCTGACGGTTTTTGCAATGCAATACAAATCATATCCGTTGAATGTCGCTGCTGTAGTGGGTGTCCTTGTGTTGTGTACAGTGCTGCCAATTCAGCGGTTTCCCGCTAAATCTAGCTTTTTTGGATAACAGTCTCGCGAGTAAAATTGTATTATCCCGCTTAGCAGAAATACTAGCGGTTTTTAATTTTTGAAGTTTCTGAAATGAAATTCATATTAGCATTACTGGCTGCTTTCATAATTACATTTAATTCGTTCAGTGTGTAGTTTGTGAAATAATGGATGTGTTGATGTGGTAATAATTTTATTTGAAGAGTCCACTGCAAGAATGATGGATGTCATTTGGAATACATTTTGCAGGAGAAGCAATTGAAAGTTTGAAATGCTTAGAGCTCAAAGCTTAACTGTGATTTTCCGATCATTACTGGACAATGACTATCAGTGTTAATGCCATATAACTCTGTAGGTACATTCTATATGTCTTAAGCTATGCATTGACAGTCTTGATTAATTTTCGACAAGAAAGTGACATCCATCATTCTTGCAGTGGACTCTTCATTATATATGTTACAATTAAAATCCGAAATCCGTCAAAACCAGTTTCAACTTGCAAAAACTAGTTTAAGCAAATACAGATAGATAGAAAGCGAGTTTTCGTACGCTTTAGAATCAATGGCAGGTTAAGTTTGATTTGTTTAGGTTTTTGTTTGGTAAAAGCCTAAAAAAACAACAACCTAAACAAACCAAACTTAACGTGTCATTGATTCTAGATCTTACGAAAATTCACTTTTTATGTATCTACAGTTTAAAAATAGTTTTTACTTGTTGAAACTGGTTTTGACGGATTTCGGATTTTAACGGTTATATATATATATATATATATATATATATATATATATATATATATATATATATATAGTGCAATAAGAATTGAAATATGTTGCAGCTGTGATAAGTGTTCAAAATTTCTTTATAGCGTCACATTGGGAATGACAAAAGTGTGCAATATTTGCCACATTGGTGGCTGGATGCTCTATTTTGACTTATTATTATTATTATTATTATTATTATTATTATTGTAAAATTGAACAATAATAAGTAATAAGTACACATTAAAACCTAGAGATATTTGTTAGAAAATCGCGGGTTTTCCAAAGTCATGTAGGGGATTATATGAACAACTGTTGGAAACACTGGTTGTGTATGTTTTGGAGTTCAGTTGAGATGGAACGTTGGTCTACTGAACACCGCATTGCTGTGGTAGAGTTGTTTATCAAAACAGAGTCCGTTACTGCTACGCAGCTTGGGTTTCGTCTGCAGTTTGATACACGTCATGCACCTAGTCGCAATACCTTGGTATTGTAGGTATGTTAATCATGTCTGATGAAGCACACTTCACCTCTGTGGATACGTCAACAAGCAGAATTACCGATACTGGGCTCTCAACAATCCTCAGGAACTGCATGAACGCCCACAGCACAGTGAAAAGGTGACAGTCTGATGCGGAATTTATTCGGATGGCATTATTGGGCCTTATTTCTTCGAGGGTGAGGAAGGAGCAACAGTTCCTAAACTCCGAGCGTTACATGAACATGCTGGAAATGCTTCTTAAGAATTTCGTCCGTAGTCATCGTGAGTGGTGGTTCCAGCAAGAAGGAGCAACAGCTCACACAGCTAGGATCTCCACGGCTATTCTTAGAAGATTGTCTTAGAAACGTTGAGCGCCTGGGACTACGACGCACTACTTCCCGAACCCGTTCCACATTTACAGCTATACGAGCCGAACGAGGACGTCCTGGTGGCTTGGTATCCTTTATTGACCACTCTGTGCGCCATTTTGCTACCCACATTACCAAGGTATTGCGACTAGGTGCATGACGTGTATAAAAACTGCAGTCGAAACCCACGCTGCGTAGCAGTAATTGGCTCTGTTTTGATAAACAACTCTACCGCAGCAATACGGTGTTCAGTAGACCAACGTTCCATCTCAACTGAACTCCAAAACGTACACAACACAAGGACACTCACTACAGCAGCGACATTGAGCGGATATGATTTGTATTGCATTGCAAAACCCGTCTGGTGTTTTTGACGCACTCTGTATTACTACAAACGGTGTTGACTATATCCAATCGTGGGTCACTCACTTCTAGCTGGTTGATAACACTGAACATGAAATTTACCCAGTGGCGGCTCGTGAGTATTGAATTCAGGGAGGGGGGGGCTGCGTACAAAAATAAACCATGCAACCTACCTTATTTAAAGATTAGTTCCATGAGCCTTGTCTTGTAGATTGCAAACTTTTGAATCATCATCTTATTAAAATCCGATATTTCGTTTAACATAGTCTTTACAATGGAAAACTTAGCTAATGAGGTCAGTCTCTTTTCTCTCATCGTATTTCTAAGATAGGATTTCACTCTTTTCAAACACGAAAAGTAACGTCCTGGTTCGGAAATTGTCATTGTTATGGTGATAGCTAGGCGTAGTAGTTTCACAACTTCTGAAAATGAGGCCTGCAAGTTCTCAGATAGAAAAAACTGCAAGAGCTTGACTGCGTCACTGATATTTCTGAATTCTTGTCTCTGATACAACACAGTGAGTTCCGTTTTTAGTTTGTCTGTATCGAACATTAGAAAAAGCTTCACACATACATTTAGGTCATTTTCAGGAAATGAGCTTTTGTAGCATTCAAATTTTTCTTGACACAGAAGAGAAGATAATATCAGATGATCTATGAACTGGAATCGGGTGTTAGATTGTGTGATAATGAGGTCACACACTTCCTTGGCTGCCGCAACCCTTGTCTGAATCCCTTCGACCTTACGACGCTTTTTAGTTTTCATTTACACAGATCTCGCTGCTCAACTGTGCACTGTTCCGTATTGTCTGTATGACATTAACAAAGCTTGATATGCAGAATCGGCCTTGGTAGCATAGTCGGTTGCGGGTTCGATCCCGGCCCAGGTCGATGGCATTTAAATGTGTTTAAATGAGATAGGCTCATGCCTCTACTGGCATTTAAAAGAATCCTGCGGGACAAAATTCCGGCACACCGGCGACGCTGATATAACCCCTGCAGTTGCGAGTGTCGTTAAATAAACCATAATTTAATTTTTTGTGTGCAGATTTGGACCTTAGAAATATCTAACTGGCGATGTTGTAGTTGATTGTGTAATATATCTACATGATACAACAATAAATGAAAAAAAACTGAGCCAGAAATTAAATTCAGGATCTTCAAGAGCACGCGTCAGGGCGCTTGCCTCATTTATTGTGATGTTGTTAGATGTTTCAGATTCCATTATGGTTTGAAAACATTCTAGCAATGGCTCCTTCTTCTCATGAACAACATTTACTGTTCTTATTTTAAAAGTCCATCTTGTTGCCCCAGCTGATGGAATTGTCTTTGAAACACATGAATCTAATACAGACTGAGTGGAGATCGAGAGAAGAGAGCAGGGATACTGGATAAATCAGCAAAAAATATGCGAGCCTTTGTATTTTGTTTAGCGGCTCTTTCCATTATGAGATTCAACTGATGGGCACTTAATTTCACATTTCTCCTGAATTGTTAAGGTACTGAACTGAATAGACTATAAATATTGTACAGTATTAAACATTGTTGCACTTGTTATACTCACGACATTAAAGAAAATGGATTTAAAACTGCGCGCTACTGACAAGCTGCTGCAAATTTTGCAGCGCCTGGCGACTCTGGATTCATGGCCAGGGGCAGCAGGGGGAGGGGTAAAACTAATCCGCAAAGCATCCGAGACGAGACTGGCAGCTCCAGGGAAAGAAGTGGCTTCACCCATAGTCCTTGTCTCTGGCTTCGCTCTGGCAGCACCAGGGTAGGAAGTGACTTCACTAACGATTGCGTGCATGTCGATGAGAGCGAAATTTAAAAAAAATTCGAGCCAATAAATAGAGACTGTATAATAAATGTATTTCACAACATAAAACGAGACAAGAGTCACAAATGTCTAGGGGTGCTGCAGCTCCGCAGCCTCTCTTCGAAAGCCGCCCCTGAATTTGCCAGAACATAAAACATTGCAATTCTTATGTTTTCATGTGCACTGATTACGAAAATGGATTTCTTTCCCGTATCACTTAAGGCTTTTGTAATACAACGTAATCTTCCTTTTGAATAAACGCTGCGCGAAGGAAGTCGGGCCCGCAGAAAGGGTCAATCCGAATGTTGCATTATAAACGTGAATAAAAGTTTAAGGAAGTGTTTATGTTTAAGATGGATTTCTGGTTTGTCTTGTACGATAAAGGTTATTATTGATCCTCTACTGCTAATATGCCTAAGTCCTTATGATAACTTAGTATAATACTCATCTTTGTGTTGTGCGGAACAGTTTTGTGATTTCTAATAGAGAGTTTGGAAGTTAACAGTTTTAAATTAGGTGTGAATGATAGTGTATTTAAAAGTTAGAATTGCATTACAATAAGTTTGTGTGCATAACATCGCACTAACAAGTGACAGTTCACAGCGTAGTGTCAATTCTTCAGACTTGTTTTGCTACTTGTGCGGCGAATTCTGTACTAGATCTCCAAGAGAAAAAATTACTCCTTTGATTAAAAAAGCATAAGGTATTTCGATTCGAAATTGAATCAGGGTAAAACTTTTGCACCTAATACCTTCTGTAGGGCATGTTCTCGAAATTTGAGAGGTTGGTTAAATGGCACCCGCCCATCTATGCCATTTGCAATTCCAATGCTATGGACAGAACAGAAGGACCATGTCTCGGACTGTTATTTTTGTTTATCCCAAATATCTGATTTTTCTTAAAAAAAACGAGCATTCCATAATCTATTCAGATTTGCCTTCCGCGAGAAGGTCTGTTCAGCATAGCGATTTCCTTCCAGTTCCAAAGCCCCCTGAAAAAGAGACTCGACATGAGGCAGCCTCGAATTCTTCTCCCGAGGCTGGTACTTCATTCGCTCCTCAGTCTGACAATGAAATTGTAGAATCCAGAAAACCTTGTTTCATTTCACAATCAGTGTTAAATGATCTTGTAAGAGACTTAAATCTCACGAAGTCCAAAGCTGAATTGTTAGGATATCACCTAAAAGAATGGAATCTCCTATAGTCAGAGCCTAAAGTGATAGTCTATCGAAAGCGTGAACTTGGTTTATCTACATTTTTTCTGAAAGGAATGACCGTAGTTATTGCAATAATGTGAATGAGCTTGTGTTCAGTCAGACATAACACATATACCGAATGAGTGGCGTTTCTTCATTGACTCTTTGAAGTCAAGTCTAAAAGTCATTTTATTGCACAATGGAAATGTTTTTCCTTCAGTATCAGTGGCTTATGCTGCGAATATGAAAGAAACATATGAATACTTTCGTATCCTTCTGAAAGCTCTGAATTATGACGGTTATAAATGGCAAATATGTGGGGACCTGAAAGTCACTGGACTTTAAACTGAAATGCAACCAGGATTTACCAAATTTTGTTGTTTTTTGTGTAAGTGGGACTCTAGGTACAGAGGAAACCGTTATAGAGGTGAAAAGTCTGAAATTTCATCCACTTGTAGATTCCCACAGAATTTTATTACCACCAGTCCATATAAAGTTAGGCTTAATGAAAAACTTTCTTAAAACAATGCATAAAAATGCGGGCTGGTTATGAATTTTTGAAGAATAAGTTTCCTAAATTGAGTGAGGTCATGGAAGTCCTTTTTTTTTTAGGAAAAATTTCCTGAAATTGAAAAGGTGGCATGACGTGCGTTCAAGGCAGTATCTTCAAAATTCCAAGGTAATCTAGAGCGGGTAACTATATTGAAAAGGTGGAAACTATGTTAAGTGCATACGAAGCAATGGGATGCATTATGTCCCTTAAAACCCACTTTTTGCACACTCATCTCCATTTCTTCTTTCCGCCTAACCTTGGAGCGGTGAGCGACGAACACGGAGAAGGTTTTTATTAACAAATCTCTGAATTTGAAAGATAATATTCAGGAAAATGAGTTAGAGTGCTGGTCTCATAATCCTGTAGATCCGGGCTCGATTTGTGATTGGTGTTGGGCAAGCCCATGGTCCAGGTAACAATGGAGTTTTCTTCGACAGCTCCGGTTTCCTTCTGACTAGTGCTTATGCTACAGATGCGGTTGTACGACAATTTATAGTAATAAAAATACGTTAAAATGTTAGAAGACGTCCTGCTCTCGAAACGTGTTCAAAAGAGCCAGTGTTCTTTAATTTATGGTGTGCGTTTTTTCTTTGTCTTGGGATAAACTAGAGCAGGAATGTCATTTTATTCTTCACCAATGGTACACCAAGAAAACTGAGTTCCAAATCTCACACAGCTGCGACTATTTTAGCTCTTTGTTCCATACTCAAAACTGGAGACATCTTTCACATACTTGTTATTCCCTAATCTGATTAAACATTGATTTATGATAATAACATAGTTATAGATCGAATTTTAAAATGGGAGTTACTTATTATACTACCTGTACAAACACACAAATATTATAAATGTCGCACTATTTTAAACACGTATTACCTGCATCAAAGGCATTAAAAAGAAGCAATTACGTTCATTTGCCTGAAGAAAATTAACATTATCATTTTAGTCATGAGTAACCACAAAGGTATCTACTACGCGTCCCATGTTACATGACCGTTGAGCATTGATGTCGCCACTGTCGTAGTGTACAAGACATCGTAGGCGATTACGGAGCGAAGGGCATTGAGGGGATCTAAGCATTCGTGGAGAGGGATAACGAACTCTGCTGTTTCGTGGAATCAACACTGGTCAATTTAAAATGGACGAGAAGTAGCCACAACTAGAGAAATAAGAGCCACGGCGAAACTTACAGCTTATAATAAGGATTTCATAATTAAGTAATCATCAGTTCTTACCAATGAATGACCATAAATGTGTTTGAAAGACGGGAAAACAATTACGATAATAATAATAATAATAATAATAATAATAATATAATAATAATAATATTAATAATCATATTTTAAATATTTTTATTAGAATTTTTCTACAGTACATTAGTTGTCCATCACCACAAAAAATGTTGCTCCTCCACAAATCCCTATCCTCAGCATCATCTTCAGAAAGATCTCTTCTAGTCACATTTCTTTTGACACCATCCACCCATTGTTCTCTTGGTTTTTCTCTTTTTCTCCCTTCCTGCACAGTCCATTCTTTGATATTCTTCCAGTTTTCATCCTCTTTACGTGTCCAAACCATTTCAATCTTCATTCTTCAATTAAGTTACTTTAGTAACGTTTCTTTCTGCCTCCATAATTTTTATTTCTAATGTTTTCCTTTAGACTAATAATAATATTAATAACTTTTGACCGTTCTTGAGGCGTCGCGGTCTAAGGCATCCTGTCTAGGACTCGCGTTACGGAATGCGCTCTCATGTAATTTCGGCCAGTGTATGGGACCGGTGCCCACCCAGCATCGTGATGCACTTGGGGAGCTACGATAGGTAGCGAAAATTCGGTTTCGCAAACCAACCATAACGGCTGGGGGGGATCATCGTGCTAACCAGACGATACCTCCATTCTGGTTGGATGATTGTCAACCTCTGCTTCGGCATGTGGACGTGAGGCCAGCAGCCGGCTGGTCGGTTTTAGCCCTTCATGGGCTGTAGCGCCACGGGTTTTTACGACCGTTCTTGAGAAATTGTTTCTCCTGTTGTAAAGTGTTGATGTGTTATAAACTCAGTTGCAAGGTTAAGATTCGTGTCGATCGACAAGAATTTGCAGAGAAAACTTCACACAGCATCACAGAGTGCCTTTCCACTATAATTTCCACGTTGAACACAGCAATGATGTTAGAATACGCAGTGAATTTTTTTGAATGAAATTTCGGGAGATTGGGACTATAATCCCGCACTCCGACGTAGAAAATCTATTGCTCTTACACTCAACACTTTCCCAACCCACAGGACTGAGTACACTTAGGTTCGCTGCGTACAGCTCATGCATTTTGTCAAGACACTCGCGATGCGCAGTAGGGGAACAAGGTTTCTGTGGAGGGGGTAGGAGTAGAAGGAAAGGTCGGGCGTGTGTCTACCGAGTTCAAGGCAAAGAATAACCCATTCCCCTATAATTCGTAAGTAGACTCACCCGATCTCGTGCGCAGCTCTGTAGAAAGAGTGGGGAAGGGTCTGGACATAATGCATGAGCTGTTCCCAGATTTCGAGAAAACCCCACTCGTCCCTAGACGAGTCCCCTTCATCCGTCGCTAGCCGACGTTCGGAGAATGCTATTGAATGATGACGGAAATCAGACGGAATTAATATTGCAAAACGGTAGAATCCCGAGAGAAACCCCAACTGCAACTTTGTTCACCAAAAGTGTCATTGGGACTCGAACCCGGAGAAGGACCGCAGGAGTTATTGGAGCAATAGAGAAGCGAGACTGTCTTCGAAACGCAACAGGTGTGACGCTTGGCACGAGGCCTTGAAGATTTTAGTTTTATTGAACACGGGGAGGGACTTGCGCCGTGGTTCTGACTGCTTGCGAAAATCATGTCCTGCGATGGGAGGGGATTACAGGACTCAGTCGTCCGTCGAAGTCTTACAGTGCAGTCTTGGAACACAGCAACAGTATGTACACACAATACTGAGATTTCATTTAATAGAAATCACGTGTAGTTAAAGTACTTTCTGTGAGCACCGCATAATTCATTTTGTAATAAATAATCACATTAAAATGGACTTTACAGCAATATTCTTAGACCATTTCTATTCTTAGCACGATTTCGTGTTCCAGCAATCACATGTACAGTAGTTAATAAAACTAATATAAAATTCATTTGTAACTGATAGTTCACATGAAATTAGGCCTAATTTAAAGACTAATTCTCTCATGTCAATTTTCTTGTTACCATGATTTCGCATCCAAAATACAACACACAGTTAACATAACTGGTAATGACACAGCGTGACAAAAATGAATTTAATATTTAATTTGATGACCAAAGGTAATATAACACTGATCATTAAATTTATACTAAAGTTTGAAAGAAATGACCACAAATGTAAAGAGAGTGATTTAATAAACATCAATTATTCTCTAAGGTATACAATTTTTTTATTACAATTACTTATGTATTCTATTAATGTTTCTTATACATTCCCCGCTATGTACCGTGTTTTCCGGGGTATAAGACGCACTTTTTTCTTTGAAAATAGGCCTGAGAAGCAAGATAAAACTTATGCGTCGATACTAACTTTGTGAATTTGTGAAAGCTTCATGGAATTCTGTGAAAACTGATATAACCTATCGGTTAGCGCTCTGTTCTTTGTTTTTCTTTATGCTTTCGTAGAACATGGAGGTGTATAGTAGAGATGAACAAAACTAACTGCCGCTCTCGCTCGCTGTGTTCGTTACATTTGTCTTTCGAATCTCGACTCGTCTTTCTAGTGCGCTTCGAGTCTCGCTCATCATTCTCGAAATAGCATTTGGTCGGCGTGGAAAGATTTCGTAACTTTGAATAACATATATAATTGAAATAACATTATAAATGTTTAAATGAGACAAAAAGACAAAACAGAATAGTATCTTAATTATAAAAATGTTCTGGTTCTATTATATTACCTATGGTTATATAAATAGAAAAAAAAAAAGTTCTAAAATAAATTTGCATTTCTAAGAAACATAAAACATAACATTAATATTTTTTTACTTGAGATTGCACACGTGATCTTAAACATATGAAAAGAAAATTCCTAGCAAATTCCTAGCCTTTTAATAAGGGCCTAATAATTAAATAAAGGGTGGGGAACGGATTATTATATGCTGAAAGGTAGAGATGTTTTCAAATAGGCTACTTGATTGTTTATACATAAGTTATATAACAGTTGCCAAAGTAGATAAAAGTTCAGTCAGGTTTAAACAACTGTGGCGATTCAAGGCTGCTTGACTTCGGGACTTCGGGAGTCATCAGTATCGAGTCAGTCTTTACGTCAAGGACGCGACGTATACAACATTGTCGTGCGGGTTTTCGGCTTTGCGGGTGCTGTTAGTCTCACTTTCTCGATCGTTGTTCATCTCTAGTGTATAGTGTTGATGTTGTGAGAGCAAATTATGAACTAGCGCACATGATTGTCGCAAGACATGGAACTTATTCAGACGGTCAATTTATTAAGGACTGCATTTTAACAGCAGCAAAAAATGTGTCCCAAAGAATTTTGGAAGTTCGAGCCATAAGCTTGTCGCTAAATACTGTAGCTAATCGTGCACAAAAAATTCCCTGATTTTACATTCGCACACGGCAATTAATCGGTCACAAAACACTGAATGACGCCGTCCATAAGGTACGATTGAATTGTCGTTTGCTTTAAGTCACCTGCTCAGAGTATGGTACAGTGCTCTGTGTAGGTTTATAGTGGCACTGACTGTTCTAATACACCTAATTCGAGAGGTTAAAGAAAATTGTTGCAGAGGAAATGGTGGTTGTTGAAAAACTCGTCTTGATATTGACCAACATTAATAGTGCGAGCTTGCTACTAGTTCACGAATCGATCAGGTCCCGGCTTGATTGTACAACACGCTCCTGGCCATACCAAGGTATACCTTAAACAGACAACTGGTGCACATATTTCAGGGCTTTCTATGTGGAATCTAATTTTCGACCTTTGTAAAAATTTCCCTGTAAATGGAAATTAATTAATTAATATCTGGGCAATTTATTTCATTGTTAGAAACTAAATCAAGCGGTACTGTTAGTAAAAACTGACATAATTTACTTATTTCTCAAAAAGTAACCTGTTGCATTATCATACCCAAAAGTGAAATGAGGTAATAGTTACTCTTGATCCATAGCGCGTAGTAACTGGAGTTAAATGTCAAGAACACGACAATATGTACCTGTCCCTGAAATGGTCGGATTTCTTGATTTCAGCGTAAGAACTGTGAAGAAAATAACTGTAATTGGTTTGTTTTCGAGTACTGTACTGTGAGTTCTCTGCGCAATGTCACAGTTTAAACTGATGTTACAATATGTATTTGTTTCGCATTGTGAAGTAAGGTAAGCACGTGATATTTACATTGCGTACGTACGTCAAGCAGGCGCCGGTTTTCAAAGTGTGGTGCGCGACCCGTTCGTTGTCCGGCGTTGAACTAAATCCTAGCAAATATGTGTGCGCGATGCTTAGAGTGGCGAAGGTATAATTTAGAAGTACAGGATGTTCGACGAGAACATGTGGGAGTTACAGTCTGAGCTTAAACTTTGCATACAGAAACGTTTCCCACGAAAATAACGCCCCATTAGACAATTGGAAAAAATTGGAAGATAGAGTATTGGTTCCTATCTTATTTATACTTGTTTTAACATGGTCTATTACTCCCTGTTTTTCGAAAACGGCATTTGGTATTCACCCTGCATATAGAAGAAAAATTTGTTATATCCACATGAGTCCGGAAATACTTGTTTCTGAATAGAGCTTGCAAGTATGATCTGTTTATATTTACTTAGATAAACTGTTTAAGTTGTCGACTTTCAGCCTGACTACAGGCAGCAGCTAGTCATCTAATCCAGACCTGAACATGTTTGGCCTTCACGCTCACCAGATCTCAACGCATTGCATTAATTTCTATGGGGGGGCACTTAAAATCGTTGGTGCTTTCGACTCCTGTGGATAATGAAGGAACTCTCCGTCAATAGATTCTGCAAAGCTGTCAGACAATAAGAACTATAACAGAAATTTGGGAGCTTGTACACATATCGATGATATGAAGAGCTGCGGGCTGTATTCAAACAGGAGGTGGACATTTTGAATAGTTCATATAATGAAATGTAAATGCAGTGCATTAAAATAAGTTCAATAAACAAACATACTAGAGTGCACTATAGTCATACTAGCAAGCCCTACTCAGGAACTATGTATTCCCGGAGCATGTCGATATCCATAACTGAAGTTTCCTCCACTCGTTTCGATACAATCTGCAATTGCGTTGTGAGGGATGGGGTTGAATAACGATGTACAATGTGATGTTGGCAGCAGTACAGTTGATTCAAGAGAACTGACTCAGATTATTAAATATTTTTATTTTTGTTGATTAGTTTCACAAATTTATGTTATATTTCTGAACTAGTGATGAATTAATGGTGATTGTAAATTTACCTGTTATTTATTTATGTAAGTGACGAGATCGTCTTCATCTTTGTACCTGTGCATTTTTCAATTTCTTTTCCAGCACGATTCAGATTACGAACAATATTTGTGATTAATGTTATCTGAGTAACGAGTTCTGCACCAGAAGTTTCTAAGAATAGAACAGCATCTGGCAAGAACCCAAAATTCGACCAAATATAATTTATATTATATTCAATATCTGCATCATTAAATAGTGTTTGATATATTTTGATTATTATTGCATCACTGTAATCAAATGACTGAATCACTTTCATCACTGGTTAGAAATTGTCACAATGATGTTATTGCAACGTTGAACTTCGTTCCCCATCGGGTAATGATTGGAGTTAGAGGAATAGGTACTTCGGCACACTTGCTTTTGAATTCAGAAACACGATACGGTGCCTTAACAAACACATTTTGTAATATTAACCATTAGTCTGTCAATGTCAGAAAATTTCACTCTCCCCTCTTCTGCAAATTCGTGACAATAAGACATGTCACGTGTATCATATTCGGATAATGCTGTTGAAGAAACTTGGCCGATCTAGTCGTTAGGTTGCAGCATCTGTGAAAACTAACAAGACATTTATGTACAGTATACATGATGACCAAAATAAACTCATAGCACTATTAAAAAGTTCACATATGGCAGAATAATTTATTAACCTTGTCTATTACTTCAGGGGATAGAAGGTAGAGTCTATCTGAACCTTCTATATTCAATGCATCTAAATTAGCAATGTGACGTCGACTGAGTCCGTGTAATCAATTGACACCCAACTTTTCTTATATTTTAGTTTATCTTTTACTTCAGTTATTCATTCTTCCGTAGTGTTGATTCCGTCGGAATTTTCCTCCCTGTGTACTTTCCCAAAAGTCACTCAGTTTCTCATTGTCTATTTGTTTAGCGGAATATTCGTTGCAGTGATGCTTTACATAGTTCTTCAGAAATTATTGTTCTTTCACTTAATAAGTGATGTACGCTCCAGTTGTACCTAGTTAACTTGGTGTTTCCTGTCACAAGCACATGTGTGTTGAATACTATTTTTATGTTTCCTAATGTTACATGCTATGTGCCCTGTCACTTTCACTGCATACAACTTACGAAAGAGTTCATTGTCGTGAAAAGAAAACACATTTTTGTCCACGCTGGCCAACATATTTTCTTGGAATCTCTATCTTACTTAATTATGGTCATGGCATACTTAACATATCTTTAGTCGGTTGTGTTGCTTTTGACTGTGCTGCACTATGAGCTCTGGCATAACAGTAGCTTGATGAGTGACGTATGCCCTTCACAGGTATTTCGTCTGCAAACATTAGTTAATACATAGCAAGACTAACTTTAAGCAATTTTTTTCCTGACTCTAGTCATCATCATCATCATCATCAATCAGAATTAGATGGTAGCGAACCTCATTAGCGACGTCTAATTACTTTTTAGAGATTTTCCTTTTGGTCTGTAATGCACGATGCTAATCCTAGATTAATATTCGAATTTGACCCCGGTTACTCCTTCTTCCAGTTTATGGAAGTATTACCAGTCGAGATTATAAAGGCCTAGGTACGATTGATAACGGTTATTTTTCCTTTTCCTTCCCCGAAAAATCAACGTCATGTACGGCCGGGGAGGCAAGACCTGTCCTGTGACTATCATGTGCCGTGGCTATATCACCAATGGGTATAGAGGGGGAAATTGGGCTTTAGACTGAGATGAAGTAGATTCATATAATATTTACCATCATGAAAAAAAAAACTCTCTTTCTGATATCTCATTCTTTTCCCTCACGCACAGCTCACATGCCAGGTGTCGCCTCCTCATCTGTAGTTTCCGAGAAATAGGGGTGATACAGTTGCTCTGAAGCACCATGCTTGTGTGTTCTGTATAAGGCCGGGCACACACTGAATGTAGCATTTTGTGTCACAAATTTTTTGAGTGAGAAAATATTGCATTTCGGTATATTTTAGTGTGGAGAGAGAGCGTTTTGCGACACATAATGACTCACGACGTCAATATAGTTTTAGATTTGCTACTAGTCATAAGCAGAGCTAGGAAGTTGGCACCAAAACGGTTAAGTTGTGTGAGCTTGGACTATATCTCTACAGAATGAAAGTAGCGCACCTTTCAATGTGTCGGTGAACCAGAACGACAAACATGCACAGCCAGATGGTAACCAAACATGTGCTCCAATCGTCCACGGTCTTAGAACAAGAAAATAATAAGCGAATAATAATAAAACAAATAACTTCCTAACTCCCAATCCAAAATAATTTACTCCTACAAATAAAAATAACATACAAAGTATACAATGATGATTCTAGCCTCATTATAACATATAACAATAAACATTTTCATTTCATCAAAAGAAAAGCTACTTTTATGTTCAGGAAAAAACACAATATTTTTACTCTGAAAATATTTGTTCTTTGTCTGAAGCAATCTGAAATATGATGCAATATTTCTTACTATCATCAGCTGAACAACTACTTTGTGGATCTGTGTAGCACATAATATTAAACCCATAATTGTTTTCAAGAAACTTTTTCATTTGTATTGTAATGATAGATAGGAAGTTCATATCGTAATTCCGATGTTGAACTTGGACTGTAACGCAACCGAATGCATAGCAGCACGAGACGTCAACATTTAACGAAGAATAATCTGGGCAAAAATAAACTTGTTACACATACCTATTTGCATAATTATTTAATAACAGATGAGTTTACTTTTTTGGAATCATGCAAAAAATTAACATTATGTAAATAATACAATAATAACGGAATAGTTTCCATTGTTCAGATCCTAAAATATTAATATAAATTATCAGTATTCTTCAAACTATTCACGACTGTATATAGCTCCACACAATGATACTATGCCTTGTTTATTTGTGAGCTAGGCTATATATCGTCTGTAGCGAGCAGCAGCAGGACTGGTGACATCTATACTCTTCGATATGCTAAATAGAAATCTACTATTCTGGTACGAACTTCCTACCTATGGCCATAAGATTTAATAGTGCTGAGCACAATGTTTTATTGGTAATTATCCGAAGTTGTTTATGTTCAGATAGTGAGTTACGAAGGATATGGGAAGTCAAGAAGGAGATACAGCTGCTATTTTGAGGCAATTTATTCGAAGACCGGAAAGTTATTGCAATGTTCACCCAATCAGTGAAAAAAAGAGACATTGTTTGTTACGTCACAGAACTTAGAAATGACCCAGATAGTTTTCCCAACTACAATAAATCAAGTTACCTACTTTTAATCATATCTTAGAACTCTGTGAAGACATGATCAGAAAACGTTAGTATATATTACTCAGGGTCAGATAACTTCAATCACTGGAAAACAAATATAGCACAGCTACAGAATCTACAACGCACTATCAAAGTTGTAGGGAACGGATGGCATTATATTTTCTATCCTCGCGCATGCGTGATTTGAAATGACTCAAGCTTATTTGTTGCGAGACATCGGTGAGCGCAGCGTCGTCCTTTGTTACAGCTCATGCAAATGCTGTGCAATATTGCTGCAACCAGTGAGACACATTTCATTTGATGTTATGGCATCCGACAAGAATGCAAAGTGTTGCAAGACAAGATGCTATTTTTGGTGTGCGCCCCGCCTCAATGGATAGTGTTGTCTTACTTATAGTTGTAAGTAATGAATTTTTATGTGCAATAATTCAAAGGAAAAATTTCATCTTCTTTTGTTGTATAATGTATTATTTTATTAACATAAAAATTGTTTGAATGACAAATCGTGCATAACATAGTGACGAGTTGTGAAAACTCTTGAGAAATTTAATGAAGGAGAAACTGAACATCCCTACAATTAATAATTTAAAAAATGTTACGTAAGGTCTAAAACATAAAAAATCATCCTCCTCCTTTTTTCAATCCTCCGCCTCCTTTCTTCAATCAGCCTCCTCCTTTTTTTTAATCAGCCTGCTCCTCTTTTTATATCAGCCTGCTCGTTTTTTTAATCAGCCTCCTCCTCTATTTTTAATCAACCTCATACTTTTCTCCAATCCGTCTCCTCCATTTCTCAATCTATCTCCTTTTTCAATCAGTCCCCATTTTTAATCAGCCTTCTCCTTTTTTAAATTAACCTCCTTCTTTTAATTAGCTTCCTCCTTATTTTAATCACCTTCCTCCTTTCTTCAATGTGCCTCCTCCTTTTCTTCAATCAGCCTCCCTTTCTCAATCTGCATCCTTTTTTCAATCAGCCTTCTCTTTTTTCTCAATCAGCCTTCTACTTTCTTCAATCAGCCTTCTTCTTTTTTTAGTCAGCCTTCTCCTTTTTTTTTCAATCCGCGTTCTCCTTTTTTCAGCCACCCTACTGCTTTTTTCAATCAGCCTTTACATTTTTTTCAACAAGCCTCCTTTTTTCAATCGGCCTCCTCTTTTTTTTTCAATCAGCCTCGTCCTTTTCTTCAATGCGCCTCTTCTTTTTTTTTCAATGCGCCATGTTTTTCTTTTTCAATCTCCGTCTTGTTCGCTTTTTGTTCACTTCCCTGCATATTCTTATTTTCCTGTAACAGTGAAATACTAACTTGTGAATCTTACCTCCTTTTTTATACCCAGGTACTAAGGCACAATAGATTGGTTCGTAGTATGTACTTGTCAATTGTCAAATTTTGGGAAACTGTAACTAGAAGAACTGTTTTATGTTTCTACCATATCTATATAAATTCTTTTACCAGACAACCCTTTTTATCAACAAGCGATTCTCAGTTATATTAGATTGATTTTTTATGTGATATAAGTTATTCGAAAATTAATAAAATTGCAAGCGCAAAACCTTTTATCATCGAGCATGGAGTAACTATTTGTTAAACATCATCTTGTCAGTGGTAACCTCCTTCGCTTTTGTGTGTAACGAATGTCTGAAGCAAAATTCGCATATTTCGTCATATGAATTTGTAGCATTGTGGAGTCTTGTAAGGTACCATCCTCTGACCTCTGAATCGTTAAAATATGTTACTTGGTCCTTTGCAGACAGTATGTATTCAGGATATTATCAATTTTAAAGTTAGTTTTTAATTATTCTTGCCATTGGCTAATGACAATGTAGTAGCAAAATGGACCATTAACTTTTAAAACTAAATAACTGATCTATAGAAAATAAACTGTAATATAATTTGTAGCCACCAACAAAGCTCAGTCGGCAAAGGCGTTTTCTTTTCGATCCGGAGTTACGTATGGGCTCGGATTCGATTCCCGCTTGGGCTGGTTACCTGGTTGGGCTTTTTCAGAGGTTTTCCACAACCATTAGAAATTTTCAGGTAATCTATGGCGAATCCTCGGCCTCTTCTCGCTAAATATCATCAAGCTATCACCAATCCCATCGGAACTAAATAACCTCGTGAAAAATTGTGATTTGTAACAAAATAACAGCATAATTTTGGACCGCGTAAAGGATAAAATGAGAAACTATATGTAGTCCGAATAGTGTTAGTTTATAGTCTGAAGGTGAAACCTAACCATTTTCCCCCTATTACTACATGCTAGTGGATTATAGTGATTTTGAAGTTGTAAATTTGAATTTTCGTTTGCCGACTTTGTTCGAATTTCGGTACTGACAATAATATTACAACTTGCAGTTACTTTCTGTTATGCTGGCATCACCGTTTCCTTTTGAAAAGATGCCAATATTCATGAAATGGAAGTTACTAGCTAGCATTATTTGAAATTTGAACGTTATTGTTAGTTATTAATATTTATATAAATAAATGTCACGATAATATTAAGTCATCATACATTTTAAAGTGATTTTCGAGGTTCGTACTGAAATGATTTTAATCAAGCGACCGAAAACGTATCTATATTCCGTTAAAGAGGTTCCGAGAGAACTGAGTTTTAAACCAGGACACTAAATTATCAGATTATGACGCAACTGCATAACACAAATTCTTGTGGAACTGTACGTTCGTAATAAATTTTCACGTTTAATGAGCAAAAAATAAGTAAAAATTAAAAATGACTGTACCTCTACCCCTACCACACCAAAATGCAACAAATTAACGAAAATAATATGCGTTTCGTTTCAGATATGTTTATCGCTTTGTGACAGTGAAACATTATTGGCACTATCCTGTGTTCAGAGGTATCATTTATGGAAACATGGTGGAAAATTCCTCCCCCCCCCAGATTTTTGTGCCCCTCGAGTTTAAAATTAAAAATTAATAATAATTGAGCAGTATTACTGAAATGTGAGAAGTGTACTTTTAATATTACATTATTCCACATTTACAAACGCTTAAGAAACAAAATAAGAGCTTAATGTCTTTGCTCAATTGAAACCAAGGCGTTAACCTTTGCTACATTAGTTGGTTGTTATGTAGAGTAAATGAAATACAATAACGAATCATTCATAACTGAGTGGCTCAGTTCCAGAGTTGCCTAACCTAATTTTTAAGCCTCTGATTTCTGAATAGAATGACTGTAAACTATCATTTATATGTTTGCCAAATAAATATCAGATGATGATAAAAGAGAAATAATTAACAATTGAAAGCATACAATTAAAAAAACCGACGTCTTAGTTTAGATTTCAATAATTGTTTTCAGTACAAAAGAAATAAATTAATTAGCGTTGTTAGTGACTTATAAAAATTCTTAAGAAATTGAAAAAAAAAAACTTTAAAAGTATGTTCAGTGTGGTTAAAATGAAAAATGAATGCAAAATTTTGATAGGACTAATATTACTATGATGTACCGAAGTACATAATATTACCGTGCAGGAATTCTGCGTTACCATTATGGCGAGATATGTCTGTTTTAAAATAGCAATGCTTTTTTATACATGATCAAGTAGGATTAATATATGAGTAATAAAGATAAAACAAATGACTCTGCATTTATTTAAGGCGGCTTTGGAGTCCTTGGACAATAATCGGATTAATATAATATGGATGATATGATATGTTTATAATGTACTAAATATTATTGTATTATAAATAGAGAGTATTTGTGTGATTGTATGAGGCAATCTCAGGAAACTATTTAATAGGTTTAAATAATTCTTTCATCATTGGAAAGTCTAGTTCCTTTAGATGGACGTAGGCTTTATGTCATTACAGGAGCTCATGAGCGAATTTAGAACTGGGCAGAAATGCATATAAGGTAGGACTAAACATAACCTTACCACAGAAAACTTTATATTATATTGTCCAAGCTAAATTAGCTAAATGTACTGCAGTTAAATTTAATGCTATTTGAAAGTACTGTATTGAAATTTGATGTCTGATTTGCGTTGCGTTTTTTTTAATGAAAGAATGAAAGTCAGATGGAATAATTTTACAAATATACACGCGGCACATATTAAGTATTAATTATTGAGTAACATAACAGTACATATTGCTTAATTAATATTAATATTAAGTATTAATTATTCAGTAACATAACAGTACATATTGCTCAATTACGTATTTGGGTGAGCTACGGTAATGTATAAGAGGTAACAGTTCTATGTAGTGCACAATATTCCTTATTGAATAATTGATAAACCTACATCTTTAGCATTATTTGTGGTTTGTAGACCATCTCAAACCCCAAACTCCACCCCTCTGAGCGCGAGATCTTATATACTCGGTCAGTTATGGCCGAATGTTACAATAAAAACAATTAACAACATAGGTATTTCACTCATAACGTCATACAATACCAGATTAAACTATGAAGTAATTACATAATTGAAATGCGACTATTTGGTCTAGGGAGCATCCGTTTTCGTTGCAAAAATAATTCGTTCAACATGTTTGTAAATTAGTCTTGAATACGTTGCGCTGCTGGGAAAGTTTTTCTTCCTGAGATTCAAGAGCCTCCACAACCAATAAAAACTTAGGTAGGTACTTATAGTAGTACATCCGTTATCAACACACGTTTTATAAAATACAAGGCAGTACAACATCTTATTTCAAATGGTATCGTTTGGTGACAAAACCTTCTTCCAGCTGAGAGTAACAACCTTCAGTTCTTAAAAATATATTCTATTTCAGACGCTGTTATGTCTAACATAATACCAAGCTTAAAAGTAGAATTAATTAAACAACTCCATAACCTAGTGCATGGTAATAACAGTTATTCATAGTTATAAATACAACTTTGAAAGTAATTCAGGAGCAAACGATTTAAAATTGATAATAGATTAATAATTAACTAACAATAACAAAGCTGTATTTGGAAATATAACAGATTTAAGTAATTGATATTTATTTATAACAAGTGCAGCGAAGCGCTCGGGTACGGCTAATAAATTAAATAAAAGAGCATAATTTAATGCTCATAATAAGAAAGTTTAAAAACACACAAACGCGACAGTACAAATTACTGCGCCGAAAAATTGAATGTGATTCGGTGTAATATCACAGTGCGCGAATTAGCATATGCGTGCTTTGTAGTCCGCTTAATGACTCGTAATGTTATGTGAAGAACCGAAGTTATAAAGGCTGGTCCACAATAAACCGGGAACGAAACGAGAACGAGAACGGAAATATTGTTAAAAGGATTTAAATGTGAGCATTTACAATTAACGAGAAGCTTGCCGGAGCCCTGGAACGGGAACATGCAGATTAATATTGTGAATGCACACATTTAAATTCACTTATTTTAACAATATTTCCGTTCTCGCTGTCGTTACACCAATTTGGTGACAATCGTTGCCTCGGGTGCTTCACATGAGGCTAGTCTACGCTAAACCCGCGATGAGATGAGATGATGATGTTGATTTTTGGGACGCCACGGGGAACCGGAGCTCCAGGAGAAATTTCTGTGTTAAGGCTGGTCCACAACAAACTGGAAACGGAAACGACAACGAGAACGAGAATGGAAATAATGTTAAAATAAATATAATTAAATGTGAGCATTCACAATTAACTATTGTGAATGCTCACATTTAATTATATTTCTTTTAACATTATTTCCGTTCTCGTTCTTGTTGTCGTTTCTGTTCCCTGCTTATTGTGAATCGGCCTTTACCTGGACTACGGGCGTGGCCAATGTTTGTTATAAATTCCAGTATGTCGGGGTTCGAAGTTACGTTAATATAAATTTGGGCGTTGTTTTATGTTGCGAATTTTTGTTTACATCGTTTTTTCTTGGATGGTTTATAGTACAGTGACACCGATGGAATGCGCACTCAGGCGCGATAACCATTTTCACTTAGCGTACTTTCCCCTGGAACTACCCCAACATTCCCGAACGAAAATGTTCGTTCTCCTGTTCACTTTACATTCTTAGCAAAAGATCATTCGCTCACTTGCTCAGTATTAAGTGACTCAGACTATGGGTGGTATTAATAAAAACGAAGACCTTACTTTGCTCATCTTCCTCATGAGCAAAACGAGCTTGCTTTTTCTATGAAGAAGCTCTGAAATGTCGTTTTAATAAAAACTATCGGAGCTTGCTCTTACGTGCCAGAGCTTGCTCTCAGTTTTTGCTTCACTTAGCGTGGGAATTCGTATCAGTAGAGTCGTCAAACGGGTTCAGGCCAACCACAACAAGCGATACCGCCACGTGTATTTCGATCGAAAAGATTAGTGGTTGAGCTATGAGTGATACAGAGGAAGACGTTGGGAAAAAGGGAGAAGATTTATCTTTATTTATGGATATCATTAAAAAATTTCCAGTTATAATTAAGAAGTCAATGTTACCGGAATCGAGGCAAAAAAAAATCTGCAGCATTTGCAAATATCAGAGAGAAGTATGAAAAAGGGTTTGGGGTGCCAATAACCGAGGCACAATTAATTAAAAAAGTGTCCAATATGAAAACTAGATTTAAAAAAAATATGGGAAACAAGAACATAAAGATGAATGACTGTCCGGGTTCGTACGGGATCTTTAATTGAAAAATCCGTAGTGACACTTGTGGCGGACAAGGTTGCAGTTGGGTTTTTCTCGGGGCTCTCCCGTTTCCCCTAATGAGGAATTTACATCATTCTGTCAACATTTCTCCATTCAGTCATTATTCCATAGCATTCCTCGAATGCCGGCTAGCGACGTAAGGACGGGGCTGGCCTAGGGATTAGTGGAGTTGCTTGCTCGAAACCTGGATACATAGCAAACCTTAGTGTAGTCAGCCGGTGTGAATTTGGGAATGTGCCTAGCTTGAGGGTTAGTGCAATGTATCTTGATAGGTCGCAGTGCTGGGTCATAGTGCCCCTCTTCCAAATTCTATTTCATTCCAGTGCATAATATTTCAACTGATAATTTCATGTAAGTTACGTTTGTATGTAAGTTATAAATAAAGAAGTATTCAAGATTCCGTGTATTATCAGCTGTGATTTTATAGTAGTTTTCAAAGAGTCTTGCACGCTTTTCCTTATAATACTCTCTGTGTTCCTTCAATGCTTCCAATTGTTCCAACAGCATTAGCCTCTGCAAATCTGTTAAAGAAATATTTAAATACACTGCCACTGGTTTGGTTTGTGTCACCTAAGAAATAGTCGGTTAAACAATCCACATTTTCTCGATTAAATCGGTACGAAGTTTTGTAATCTCTCGAAAGTGAATCTCTGTGCTTCTTATACAACTTTTGAGGCCATTGAATATCCATGAACTCAGCCATTTCGATACAACAGCTTCGCTCTACAAGCTTGAGTTACCTATTTAGGTACCTCAGGTTTTTTGAAGCAAATGCTTCAGAGCAAGAAGAAAAACTCCGTTTTATTAATAAGTAATGCGAGGAAACTATTACGTGCTGACTCCTTGCTCAAATGTGGAGGAAATTCTTGAGCAAGCTCATTTTCCTCAACTTTATTAATAGGAAAAGGAGGAAGCTCACAAAATTTGAAGCAAACTCATCTTCCTCATCTTTATTAATACCACCCTATGTCAAAGATACCTGTGTGCTCCGCTCCTTCATTGCCTTATTCCATCATGCAGGTAGACAAAGCGGCAGCCATCCATGTGCTGAAAGCGTCATCCGTGTGCTGAAAGCGTATCCAGCAGTATTTATTGTGAATCCAGCCGTAGTAAAAGCGGGATCTTTAAAACGTATCTATCAGTATTGGTTGTGAATCCAGCCGTAGTAAAAGCGGCATATTTAAAACGTATCTATCAGTATTGGTTGTGAATCCAGCCGTAGTAAAAGCGGCATCTTTAAAACGTATCTATCAGTATTGGTTGTGAATCTATCAGTATTGGTTGTGAATCCAGCCGTAGTAAAAGCGGCATTTTTAAAACGTATCTGTCAGTATTGGTTGTGAATCCAGCCGTAGTAAAAGCGGGATCTTTAAAACGTATCTATCAGTATTGGTTGTGAATCCAGCTGTAGTAAAAGCGGCATATTTAAAACGTATCTATCAATATTAGTTGTGAATCCAGCCGTAGTAAAAGCGTCATCTTTAAAACGTATCCAGCATTGAATTGAGTAATAAAACTATGGAAACCAGGGGCAATAATCTTACGATTCTTTAACTGTTGCCATTATTGCATGCATAGCTTGGGATTAGGAAAAGGAACTCAGCTATATTGTTGAGAGCCAAAATATATGAACATATTGGCAGATATTAATAAAACTGCTTGAGAGTGAGTGAGATGTATCGGACAACTCAGTGAGTGGTAAAGGGTCGAGTGAGTGATTAGTCTGAATTTCATATTAATAAATATTTTCCCCTCCTGGACATATCTCACTCGTGACTCTGAGTTGTTACTCGCATTTTATCGCCTAGACATAGCTGTGCAAGTTATCAATGTTTAGACTAGAGCCACTGCCATCGTGATCTAATACAGGCCGTAAGGCAGACCACGTGACTCGCTTAACAGCTGATCGCGAAAGGCGGTCTTTCAACCATATGAATTAGTTGCAGTGCATGAAGAATAACATATATTTCTCTGAAATGCAGTGTAATTGCGTCAGTAAAATTTTAAACAGTAATTGTGAGACACTTGAGACACAATTTACTTGCAATTTAAGGTATAATATTATTTTTGGTGTGAAAATTACGTTGTTGCAGGCAAAGTTCGTATGTGTAATACCTGCCTTTATTTCGATTAAATATTGCGCCCTTATGTGGTTAAGTGAAATTTTGGTCTTATAAACAGTAGGCTAAATATGTGTAATAATATATACGTGAAAGTGAAACACTGACTGGCATGTAAAGTACGTTGTGATTAGGCCTAAGTGCAGCGTTACCGATGTTACTCTTGTCTAATCCATTATTGTTAGTTTACCGTATTTGTCTTATTAAATTTAAATCATTGCGCCCTTTTTATTTATGAATAACCTACATTATACGAGTAAATAATACGACGTTTGATAATATACACAATTTGAACTAAAAACGAGATACATATAGCTAGTATATTACGAAAAATTATACCCTATAGTTTTCATTACTGTTACAGTATCTAGAATTGTAATTAGTTGAAATAAAGCACTCATGCTTCATTACGAAATTCTTGCACATTCATTTATGCACGTTTCAACAATTTTCAGTTGCATCGCACGCATATTTTAATGTGTTGAAGTTATATGTTATGTTTATTCTATCAGTACTTGCCTTATTTCCATATTCGCAATTATGCATTATAATTAAGCATAATGCTACGTATAACTTATAAATGCAATTTTTCTACACTTCAATTGTATTTATTCGTTTCAGACGGTACTCCAGTCTGAAGTCTGATTAGTTTAATATGTTACTAGGGCTAAACTAGCGCTGAGGTAGTTCCCTTCGTATTCATACATCTTGCATATACAAATTAGTTCGGTTCGTTCAGGATTTTAATATGCCTTGCTTATAGGATCAAATGCATCTCCACAAAAAATAAATTCAACTGTTTTCAGTTCAGAAATTACCGGAACTATACCTCAGCGCTACTAAGTAATATAACGTATGTACATTTCATAGGAGGGACTGTGGTGAATTTTCTACCTATAAGTAAGGACGGTAACCGTGTTCTGAAGTTTATCCTAAAAATATATTCTTCTTTATTAAATCTCAAAACCGTTTTCGTTCTCAACTTAAGCCTAAAATGTTGACGCAGATAGGTTATGTTAACATGGTAAATTCTCTTCACATAAAAATAACACAGTTTTATTTATTATTCCTGCCACATTATGCAACACACAAATGGAACTTATGCACATATTACATTGAATAAAAATTTAATTGTATTATTTATTTGTTCCCTACTATACTGGGTTGTAATGAATTGAATTTATCTAACCTACCAGATTAACACAACTGTACATACACTAATTTCATAGGCGGGACTGTGGTAAATTTTGTACCTACAAGTAAGGAAGGTAGTTGTGCTAAATTAAAATCACAATATAAATAATTCTTCTTTATTAAATCTCAAAATAGCTTCCATTCCAAACTTAAAATGTTGATGCAACCAGGTTATGTTACCATGTAAAACTCCGTTCACATTGAAATAACACAGTTTTGTAATTATTTCTGCAACATATTATGCAATAAGAAGTGCGAAGGGGTCTTATACACACATTACACTAAATAAAATTGAGCGCCGACACGCTATAAAGTAATATATTTCACTCAGCTCCGTATACTCAAATAGAAAAGCCCGACTCATCGAGTGACGTCACACAACCTGCATTACGGCCTGGTCTAGATCACGATGGCAGTGCTAGAGCTCCTTGCAGGGGGAAGTCTTCGTCACATTCGATTTGTAAATATACTTTCGTTTCGATCATAGAGGAGGAAAGTGTGCAGTTTCAAACTTCATTTGTTAATATTTTGAAACAACACCACATATTATTCACTAAATCAGTTACCGGAAATGAGAAATAGGAAATCTTTTCCTCTTCACCTAAGGCCTAAGGCCGTGTCTCAAAGCTATATTTTCAGCTGAAGTGAAATAGATTGTTGACTACATAGCTGGATGTGACATCAGAAGTTACGCAGTGAATAGCAATCAAGTCCGTAGTAGCTAGTAAACGAAAATGCTTGCTTGATTGTTGACTTTATACTAAACAAACATGGATATCTCATTAACAAATGGGGGTTATGAAATCTGATGATGTTTTGGAAATAAAATGTGAGTTCAGTGTAGAATAACACGTTAACTTGGGACATTGTCATTGTTGGTGTCTGCGTTACATTTTTTAATATTGTAATATTTCAGGTTCTTACCTTTTCCACATTTATTTCGATTGTTGATAGCCAAACGTAATTTTTATAGATATCTTTTGAACATCTTTTACAATTCTACATCTTTCTACGTTTCTTGTCTAGTGTCTAAGGAAATTACCATTCAGTTCATAAACCTGAGAATTAAGTTTCTTGAACTGTTTACTGGAAAACTGTTTATAAACAAAGAATTCGAATTTCCAAAAAATAACAGCTGATAACTCGTAATTAAACTGCATTAGGACACTGCCTTCTTAATTTAGTCTTTAGTGCTATACCGTAATTTCATGGCTTTGAGAAAAATAGTCTATGAAGAAGGCCATGATTCCAGCATACAGTACAAGTCGGCTAGTTACTAGTTATTAGCATGTAGTATGGACTTGAGCTTTGAGACACGGCCTAAGTAAAATTAAAATTCCGGTTATATAGACGACAATGGAAAGAACACCTGTTTGTAAGAATAGGCCAACACCGTAAACTAAGAAGAATGTTATGATTGTGGTGAGTACACAGTTTACGTTTTGTTCCTAGCGAAGTTCCAGCTACTACCAACATAACTGCAGTTGCTAGCGCATACATTCTGCTGTCTCCAGTGCGGAGAGACTTCCCTGGCGCAATGTACAACAGATTAAAAATACAGAAAATGAAGAAAATATTTATTTAATCGAATGCTTTAATATCTGATACAGCATCATATGTCTTTTGACCTCTCAGTAGAGCTATCCAGCTGTTGGATTTGCTCTATTATTTTGGAGAGCTCAATATTGTTTTAGGTGGTCCCAATTCAGTTGTTTAGTTGGTTATTTTACGATGCTTTCTCAACTACCATGTTCATCTAGCGTCTGAGTGAGATGAAGGTGATAATGCTAGCGAGATGAGTCCAGGGTCCAACGCCGAAAGTTACCCAGCATTGCTCTTAATGAGTTGAGAGAAAATCCCTTAAGAAACCTCAACCAGGTAACTTGTCCCAACCAGAATGCCTGTGAGATGCGTCCTAATTGAGCCACTTACACACTATTTTTTTTTATAGAGGACGGTTAGATGCGTCCCTTCTATCTGCTCAGAAAGGTCACTGAACTCGTCTCTGGCATTTGTTTGTTTCTTGCAGGCCTTGCTTTGATACCGTAGTGCTGCAGTAAAAGAGTACTGTGGATGTGATGAAGAGTGAGAAAGGTAGGCCCCTTTTATAGTGCACGGCTACAAATTCCGGTTTATAAGAATTTGAATGGGGATGTTCATCGATGGACCTGCTGCAAAACAACGTGCAAATGTTATATGAAGCTTGATTAAAAAAATACGATAATCGATAATTTCCAAAAACTTAACCACGGAAAAGAAGAAGGAAAAGTGTTTAAATACCGAAATTAATAATCACTTGACACTTAAGGCACAACAAACAACTGAGAATCTTTTCACGCTAAATTAAATGGATCTTTCTACACATCACATTCAACCATCTACAATTTTGTCGGCGCTCTGAAGGAAATACAGTGTGTTGTAATCCTAGGTACTTTACAATTGTATCACGGCTGTATCTATATCTTTTAGTTTTCTCTCTTAAGGAGTTAGGTACAGCTTAGAGCTGTAAAAATTTTTGGAAATATTCAATATTTTTTCCCTCCATTACTGTATATTGTAGAATAATGAAAATTGGTATATGTAAAACACTGTCCTTCTCCTATATGAAAAAAATATTTTTACGATTAAAAAAATATTTATATATATATTTTTTTTTTTCAAAATTCAAAATGGTGACAGTTTACTGTGCAGTGATGAAGCATTTCGCTCATAACTCATAAACTTGTTAACTTTTTCGTGTTCTCTCTCTTTTATTTTATTGCTGAAACTCATGTTTACAATATCATGCTCTTTCAACTACATTCCTTAATAATTTTTTTTTATTTTGTGCTAGAAGAAAATACTGATATTTGACCATTTTAAAACGAATTTATTGTTTATTAGGCAATCTATCAAAGATAGAGAAGTGATCTTGTATCATATTGTAGATATGACATACATAAATACACAAAAAATTTCATCACAGAATGTTGTATAGTTTTTCAGTTATTTGGGAAACGCTTCATCACTGCACAGTGAACTGAATTTTGAAAAAAAAATGTAAATAGTTTTTTTAATCGTAAAAGTATTTTTTTCATACAGCAGAAGGACAGTGTTTTGCACATACTGATTTTAATTATTGTTCAAGATACAGTAATGGAGGAAAAAAATGTTGAATATTTCCAAAATTTTATTACTGTAAGCTGTACCTAACCCCTTAAACGCTCATCGTTCAGTTCACAGCTTGGACGTTTCAAAGAGGAGGTCTGTACAGTCTGAATATCTGTAACAATTTTTTTGCTCAAAATAGTTTGGCTTTTCTGAAAGCTATGTATCTATTTTTCCATGAGAATTAATCCTCTAGATGAGCTTTACTTCGACTTTTCCGGCCCCTAGTTGTTAGGAACTGTGAGGCAGGAGCACCTGCAAGGAGAATTTAAAGTACGTTACTCTTAACTAGTAAAGACTAATTTGGTTCTGGCTGGTACATTTTGCTGATTGTCTAGTATTGTCTTTTTTCCAAGAATTTATATCGTCTGTTTTGCGTAACTCAAAGCACAGTGAGAGTGATCGATGAGCTCGCCGGTTCTGTCCGGTTCTCTATTAATATTCCGTTTGAAGAGACAGAATAAACAGTGCCAGGCGCACGTGATAGCTACTGCCAAGAGACGTCGACATGGGGATTTCTGAGGAAATGCCCATCTTCAAATCTAAACACTGAAAACGTGTCTGCGACTGTCTGTTTTATTGTTTTCTGCTACACTTTTGGTTGAATTTTCCTCATAGCTAGTACTTACATGTCAAACGAACAGTGAATGGTTCGTGCGAAACGCTATAGTTTCTGAATTAGTTAGGGAGGGAAGCACAAAATGTGGACTCACCTGAGGCCGTTTATGGATTTATTCTGAATAGTCTTGTTGCATAAGAATGAGTTACAAGGTCGCATAGCTTTCCGATATTACTAAATACAGGGTGATTGCATTTTGCAAGTCCAAGGATTGTAGAGGAGACAAAAACAGACTTACACTCGTCATTTTTAGAAGGGTCCAGGGGAAAAACACGTTTAGTCACATTTTGCAAAATTTTCAGGAAAGCGTTCTTAAAATTTACAGACTTGCAGAACTGTCTCTTGTCCTCAGTTTGGGATCTTAAACTACCTATGCTAACATTTAATGCTTTCTTAACAAAATCCAAAGTGAAAAAAAAGGAAATTTCTTACATGATACCAGAACAAATAATAAATTAGGCCTAATTGAAGTAGTTGCCATAAAGTTGGACTTAGCATGGCTTTCCCCCGTAAGCTAATTAAATTAATATTATAATGTTCAATGCATTTTGTATTTTTTGCGAAACTTCAAGTCAGAGTGTATTTCAGTCATACTACCGACTGAAGAAAAATTACCCTGGACTCAACATATTCTTCCCCTGTTTACAATGGACATGAGAGTTTCTTCCCGTGTAAACCTTTTCTTAAACCTTAATCCCTACCCGGGCTACTGAGTACTCCATGGGATTTTTATTTTAATGCTTCTTCGAGTTGGTTGGCAGTACTGCCATGTTCAGAAGCTTTTAATTGATGGGGTTCTCCAGTAGGCCTACCCCAGGAAAGGGTTAGTGTAAGTTCCGCTTTGGGTAGGGATTAAGGGTTAATATGCTTATAACATGGAACCAAGCGAGTTTTTTTCCAGTATGATTGGGGGATCTTAAAGATCTCAATTTTAAATGCCAGATTAAAATATTAAAAAAACACTAAATTTGGACTAAACGTGTTTTTCCCCTGGACGCTTCATATGTATGTATTGGGGACAAAGTTGGAAAACTGGTATTGACCGTTTATTTTGATCAAACCTAGGTTTGTATTCTAATATTTGCTGAAGCCCAAAATTCTGACTTTGACCTTTACAAAGCAGTCACATTTAGGTTTGTACAAATTACTACCATCGGAAGTACGATATTATATTCTCATATCGTGGGACTGATGCCGGGTGGTCTATGGCGAGTCCTCGGACTTCACTTCACTTCACTTCACTTCACTTCACTTCACTTCACTTCACTTCACTTCACTTCACTTCACTTCACTTCACTTCACTTCACTTCACTTCACTTCACTTCACCCACGTTTGGTCTGATTACCTGGTTGGGCTTTTCCAAATTTTCCCCAACCATAAGGAAAATGCCAGGTAATCTGTTGGCAAATCCTCGACCTCACCTCATCTTACATGTCGCCAAAAAATGTAAAAAAATTGAAACCGAAATTGTAAAAAACTTGTAAAAATTGTAATTGTGATCTTGTAAAATTTTGACTTGTTCCATATCTTAAAGATTCACTACTAATGTAAGATCTATGGGATATAATAAATGAAGTGAAATGAAAAAAGAAATAAAAGTTGGCAATATCGATTTGTGCATAACTGTAAAGGTCAGTCGCGAATTCAAGAATATGCGTTGTTCAATACGTCTGTCACGTCGAAAGGTGATTTCAAATTAAAGTTGTATGAGTATATTACTCGTAAATAAGGTGTAAATAATCAGTTTTTACTAACATCAATGAAATCCAATGCAATTCTGAGTGAGTTAAAGTCAGCGCGGGGGAAACAAAGAGCAGGTGAGCCCTCACGACGTTGAACTATCGATGCATCAAGGGGTATGAAATGTTAACTAGTACTGAGAAATTAATGTAAAGAAGTTCTGTATATGGTATCTCTGACATACTAATGAATTTTATGATACAATACACGAAGCCCATATAGAAACAGACCATAAAGGTAAAGATGCATTGACAAAAATTGAAAAAATATTGTAATATAATACGAGACGTCATAACATTTATTAAAATCATATGGCCAGTACCAACTTAAAAAAAGGCAAAAATGAAAAGGACTGATAGTAAAACCAATACTAACTATACTACTGCCAGTCCGGGTGGTTATGTCGCATCCCAGTTTTCCCCACCCGTTTCTGTAAATGTTTATGATTGGCCAGTCATGCTATTTCCTCAAAACATTTCCTGTTCGGAATTGGATTTCTACGTGATATTATACAGCTCTTTAAAACAATTTAAAGAAAAGGCCCCTTTAAGTAAGAACTGTCATGTGATTTCTACCGTTTCGATGATCCTGCGACATAACCACACGGACTGAGGTCCACCTCGTCCAACCCAGTGCACACCGAACATCTCATTTAATTTCTGGCGAACTGTTAAAGCATAATGTGCCGTGGCTCTCTCTTGTTGAAACCACATTCTTATCCGTTTGTTCAGTGGAAATCATATATGAACTCCATTACAGTGATATCCAGCAATTCCCCATATGTGTTGATAATTTTATATATATTTCAATCAAATAAATATGGTCCCACAATCGTATCACCTAGTATTCCACACCATATCATAACTTTTGGAGCACCAGAGTTGCTAGCTTCACGCATCCATCTTGGGTTTTCTTTGGACCAGTATCATACATTTTGTGTACGAGCGTGCCCATCCAGAAATAATAAGCATTCATCATTGCACAGAACATGCTGAAGGAAGAATCGATCAGTACGCAAATGCTGTGTGACCCAGTTGGTATATGTTCGCATCCTGAGTGTATCCTCTTCTTGCCATTGTGTGTAAATGATGTAATTTGTAGGGGTGAAAACGTGCCGATTTCAATATTTTGTGAACAGATTCTCTACTGATGCACTTTCTCGAGCCACATAGCGCACTGACCTTATAGGACTGGCTGTCATCTTCGCAATCATGTCTATTGAATGCTGTCCGTCAGTAGCAGATTTGGGACGACCATTCGTTTCTTGGCGAGTGCACTGAAAATTATTTTAAATTTATGCAATAATTTGGCTACATTTTGGTATTATGGTATGCCAGGATGACGATAATGAAACTCGTCTGGAGCTTCTCCTGTTGTCCTGTGATTGTCCCCAAAGAGCAGTACTAGCTCCACTCGCTGTTTAGGAGTCAACATGATCTCTTCAACGTTCAATGAATACGGTATCAATATCACAACTGAAAACAATAAACAATAATATTATCATCTTAACTCTTACTGAACTCAAAATAGTAACTCAATCTCATCAGACAATAAACGAAACAAAACACAAACTAAACTGTAGCATTGTTGTTTACCGTACCATGACCTACTTCAATTTATGTACCGTATTCATTTTACGTATTCCACAGGAACTAATTCAGGAAAACCGATGAGATATAAATGGAGAATTGAAGTGGTACAAAAGGGGAATATGTACTGCCAACCTAACAGTACAAATGAAAAAGGTCACTCAGATTACGGACATCTTGGAGGGAACACGTCACTGTTACTTTGTAGAATAATTATTTCAGTTTTACAGTTAGTAATGTTTACTATTTGTCAACTGACTTCTGTGTCATACGCTATATACAGTGTCTCAGAAGGAATGTAAAATACTTTAGGATAATGTAGTTTGGATTAATCTACAGAGTTTCCGAAATGAAACCTACCCATAAAGATACTAAATAATTTATTCCTTAATTATGACACACAAAAACAAATTAGAGGAAAATATTAATCAACTCAACCACTTTGTCACCATCAGTAAATCTCAAAATGTCCCCCTCTAGTAGCACGACATGCATCTAACCTGTATTCAACCTCTCAATTGTGTAACATCTGCGGAGTTACAGCTCTTACTGTGTCGATAATCCTTTGACGTAACATTTGAAGGTTATCCACACTGGTGTTGTAGACACGGTCTTTCACAAATCCCCAAAGAAATAAAATCCAATGGTGTAAGATCAGGAGATCGTGAGGGCCATGCAATAGGACCACCACAACCAATCCATTGTCCCGGGAAATGATTGTGTAAAGTTTCAACTTCTTGTTCCCAATAATGAGGGGGAGCTCCGTCTTGCTGGAAGGTGAACCTCTATGGAATCTGGGGCAGCGCAAAATTTTCAAGCTTATCGAGATATACCGCACCATTCACTGTGTTCTCTATGAAGAAAAAGGTCCGATCACTTCTGAACTGATTAATCCACAACAAACATTTAACTTCCGTGGATTTCGTGTGAATGCTTCACGAATGGCTTCGACGTTTTCATCCGACATTCTCTTCCTATCTCCGCCACCATGTCGCTGAAAGTCTCCACATTCTAGCAAATGTTTGTGCCACTGAACAATGGTGTGCCTATCAGGAGCTGCACGGCCGTATTTTTCACGGAATCTCCGCTGAACTGTAACCCGAAATTTAAACTCTGCTAACCAATAACAGCACTGCACTTTTTCTTGCTCTGTGAATGGAGCCATTTTGGAAAACAATCTATGTATACACAACAATAGGAATAACGAGTTCGCCAACTTCACGATATAAAAACTTGTTGAGTTTCTTGCTTGTCTAGTTAGTTCATTTCTTTATCGGTAGGTTTCATTTCGGACACGATGTATATCAGTTTAACGTAATGGTACATGTACGAAATGTAAGGAAGTTATTGATGAGCGAATTTTTAAATGGAGAGAGACATTATATACATATTTCAATGTTTTAGAACATTGTGATATTATACATGATTAAAAATGCTACATCTTGTGCTGTTCAAATAAGTTTATTTCATATTAAAATATACAAACGCAATAAGAAAATAAAATTATTACAAAAGACAAATTACTAAGGATCTTATGGATTCCATGAACTGTAAAAATTCATTTCCAGCACCGATACCGGTTCACTTTCCGACCTGAATGAAACATTTGGTAGCTTGCGAGTTTCAGATAACATCTAGTAAACACTAACACAGCTAGATGGAACATTTCGATTGGGAAAACGTCGTCTGTATTTCTCAACAGTAGCTAATGCATTGCCATCATAAAATCCATAAACATAAAGTAGTTTATGTCTGCATATTCACTATGCGAATAAACGAATGAGAAGTATCGTGTTGCGTTGGCGTTTCGATTCTCAGATGCTGCCAGTGCTAAAGATCTGGCGTAACACGTCAAGCATAGTATTCGGAACCTCAGGACGTCCCAGTCTTTCTTCCCATAATTACTCCCCAACCGTTAGACTTCGGACATAGGTATATTACAGTGATGTCAAAGAAAGCGCATTTTTCTGACATCGACATCGTGCGCGGACATCAAGGCTAGGTATGCAAGGAGGAATAAGCAACCTGTTGCATTAAGAAAACAGTGGTGCACAAACTTCAAACGGAACGTGAAATTTTATGTCGTTATTTTGATATGGCTTCTTTCTGTTTGATATTTTCTACATTATCTGTAAAACAAAAATACTTTCCACACCTGTGGAGTAACGATTAGCGCGTCTGGCCGTGAAACCAGGTGGCCCGGGTTCGATTCCCGGTCGGGGCACGTTACCTGGTTGAGGTTTTTTCCGGGGTTTTCCCTCAACCCAATATGAGCAAATGCTGGATAACTTTCGGTGCTGGACCCCAGACTCATTTCACCGGCATTATCACCTTCATCTCTTTCAGACGCTAAATAACCTAAGATGTTGATAAAGCGTCGAAAACAACCTACTAAAATAAAATAGAAACACTAGTACTAACACAAATTTCTTAACATTGCAGTTGTGTTTTAAACGTTAATAACATAATAGAGAGTTAAGAAGGAATATTCACATAAATTCCATTGCAGTACAACTATACTGTACTAAGTGGATGAAATACATCATTCATAAAGAAAGTGATATCCCAAAAAAAAGAGATTGAATATGACATGATAAGCTGGAATTGATATTGATGACATTTTAGCCTTATAAAGTAATCAATAAACTAATCAAAACAATATTACAATACAAAGCAAAGTTACCTAGGCATCGTATGTATTTTAAGTGTAACTAATATTTCATAACAAAACTCTTACCGCATTATGCTTTAAGCTGATATTGGTGAGCAACTTCCTATCATCAGAATATGAAATTATTTTCTCAAAACCTGCTGAAGCTATAGAGCTGACATTTTTACAACACATGGACACATATCTTTTGTTTATGTTGTAACAGTAGTTGCTTTGTTAATTCATTTCCTTACAAACATTTTCCATGCGAATATTTTCAAAATTTGTAATACATCATCTTCAGTAATACGTATTTATGATATATGAGATTTACGCAAACATTGTTTCAGTACCTGGAAGGCTACTAAATAAATAGGCCTATATCTGAAAATTTCACTTTTCTGTGAAAAAAAAAGTTGAGAAAATGTTCCCTTTGAATAAAAAAACGAACTTGTAAAAAATGTGCATTAAAATTAAAACTTACATTCTTATAATGCACTTATACTTCTCAGACAGATCTAAAAATTAACACGGATACAGTTTTAATAAGTTCTTTATTGAATCAGTGTTGGCCATCCCTGAATGTAGCTCGACCAAGCGGCATATACTACCTCTTTCGTTTCTCTCTTTCCTTTCCGCTGTAAAGCGCTCAGGCTCTCCTGAGCTCTAAAGCGTGCGCTTGCGCCTATGGAAATCAATTGACATGACTGGTATATTAGCTTAAATCGATGTAAAGAAATCCGAACTACATTATCCTAAAGTATTTTACATTCCTGTGTATGTGTGCATTACAGGTGATATGTTCAGTTCAAATTTGTCGAGTATGGCGATGTTCGCTCTGCAGAAAGAGGCCTGTCGTGTTTGTTCCACCTTATTATGAAAATATTCACTATCCTCCACTCATGTTTTAACCGCTTACGAATTTTAGCACAGATCTTGCTATTAGTTTGTCATATGAAATAAGACACAATTTTTTAATGGCTAGGTTGTCTCTCTCATGTTCGAACATTGCAGGACAGTAGTGTATGTTTGTGTGTGTGTGTTTGTGTATATATGTGTATATGCACGCACGCACACACATATATTGTTTGTTGTCGTTTAGTCAACTGTCCGAAGACAGTTCTGAACCTAACAAGCGATACCAAGGAGGCACCACTTTTAAGGCAACTAGGCCAGGAGATAATGGGGTAGGGTGGCAAGTTCTTTTCCCCTTCCATTGCACATATCGCTGACTAGCTACCTATTACAATAGTCAGACTTCAGATGCATACAAACAATTGTTCTTCCTCTGACACATATCGTCAAGTGAGTATACTGTCTGATAAATAATAAATGTACAGTTCCCCAAAAATGGAATGACACGATGGAATATTCTTAAGTCTCACAATCAGATGTAAGACACTGCGCATGATCGGAGACCAGAGCACTGATACACAAAATAACGAATATTTGAGTTACTTAAATTCAAGCTATTTGGCTTGTTGCTAGCATCGCTCTGAAATTCACTTCAAAAACTGCAAACATATGGTAATATGACGTAAATAATAGATAAATATATATACATAAATCGTGTAGTTAAATCGACATTTAAACCTTCGTGACTAGATCAACACTCCGCCCAGAAAGGAAAACTTTTGTGTCGTCTCAATAGCTCAGAAGCTAAGACTTTTGCGTATTGTGCAGAAGGGAGTGGGTTCGATTCTTAGTCTATACCAGCGGTCATCAGCACAGTGCATCCTCGACTAGCATATCTTACCCGCGGATAAGAGACTGCACTACTATGGTGCATCCGTGGCTGCTGGAGGGTATGCTCTCTCCTTGTTCCTCTGCACGTCGGAGCATATTACGAAGCACTGCTTACCCGTTACCCATTTCAGCGAGGGCTGACGACCACTGGCCTACAGTATTCCTTACTACATCATCAAGTAAACAATATTATTACTTTAAAATGTTGTGATATAGTCATGTGACTTATCAATTTTAATGTAATATACAATATAATTTACATTACATACATTTGTTGTGAACGTTTTCGCCTTAAGTCCCACATCTTCAGACAAATGAAAAGAATTTAAATATCATATGAACAAATTGCATAAATATATTAAGTGACATATACATGTAGTGTGTACAAAAGTTACATAAGTGAATGTACATATTGGTAGGCCTATACTTAGTTACAAAATATCACTGTATCAACTACTAGCTTATTTAGTGTCGATGAGATTGGTGATAGCGAGATGATATTTGGCGAGATGAGGCTGAGTTTCGCCATAGATTACCTTGCATTCACATTACGGTTGGGGAAAGCCTCGGAAAAAACGCAACCAGGTAATCAGCCCAAGCGGGGTTCGAACCCGCGTCCGAACGCAACTTCAGACCGGAAAGCAAGCGCCTTAACCGACTGAGCCACGCCGATGGCTTAAAATTTTCAAGACACAGTAATTTTATTCCATAATTTTATAATTTAATGCCGGTATATTCAATGTTAAAATTAAAGATATAACATTACAACAAATTCAGTGATATTCACATCAACATAAAACTTAAGGCGTAAAATTATTTTTTTTTACAAAATAACATTGTTTTAACCTAAGTACATCATAATTTTTAACCTTTTTTTATATGTTTTTCAATCCATGTAATTTTAAGTGTCATTTTGAAACTATGTATATGTATATTCAATTATGTAACCTTTTGTATACACTATCGGTCTTACTAATAAACCGTGTCTAGTTTTTATACGATACTTATGCAGAGTTGGGACAGAAAACGTTACTAATAAACCATGCATGTGATGGATGTATAAACTGTCTGAAACTATACAGTGGAAATTCCTTTACAGTAGTTATATACGCGAAACCCCTGTTTAAGCGTTGTATATAGAGAAAAAATGGCCGCCCTTCTAACAGCTGTTCGTATCGACTGTCATTTTATGATAATGGTTGCCTTGTAACCACAGAAGAACAAACCAAAGAGCACACAATAATTAGAATAATAATTGCTATAACTTGTACTCTTTGACCAAAATATAGTGTGATAATCGATCAGAGCCAGTTATACTATCGATACTTAAGACTGCACACTAGAGCACTCTACCGGATGAAATAGAGAACCTCAGATATCCTATTACCTTTCGTAAAGAAGTAATGATGAAACTATGACGTAGCTGTGTAACAGTAATACTGTTATACACGACGTTTGTAGTGATTATTAGCAAGGAATTTACACGCTACTTATAAACGAGCTACTCATTGTATAAGACAGTTAAACGTCTGTGTATAGAGTTTTTATTAGTAAGACCGTATATGTATATGTCATTTACAAGGGAACATTCTCTAGCTATGAACTGCGATTTCAATAAAAATTCTCACAATTGCTGAGTTTGAGTCAGTAAATAATCTGGTAATAGTCACTCACCTAGCTTTCCCCTCATTAAAGAAATATAACGTGTTTAATTAAACGTCCTATACGCCGCTCTTACACGAAAGCAGAACACGCAACCCAGCATGCTATGAATTCGTTCGTACTGTACGTATCGGTATCAAATATGCAGAGCTCTTGACCTTCAAATCATGTCTGCCCTTGACCTTCAAATCATATCTGTAACTCTGTGTAGGCCTATTTTAGAAGGTGTTGCAGTTGCGGTACTGTGAGTTGTATGTTAGTGTCTTCTGAATCATGTGGAAGTGGTGTTATGAAAAGAAGTGGTTGTATTGTACATACAGTAAGTTTTGAAGAATAAAAAAGTAATAAGACATTCAAATTAGTTTGGAAGCGCCTATAAGAATTATTATTATGTTTGTGCGCAGTCCTAATTCAAGTGTTTGAGAGTATTTGCTTTTATTTTCACTATTTTAGTTTCTATAAATGAAATCTATTAATTCAGTTAATGTCATATACATTCTAAAGAATCTAGTCATACAAAATACAATGAACTACAGGAAGACGGTATTGATGATCAGTCTTTCGCTTATGAATTGTTTGACCTGATTCAGGATAAATATCAATATAGTATAGAGGTTCAGTTGTGATGTATGACTCATTAGATGTAGATAGTGCATCTGACAGTGAAAACGATGATGAACTTGTGAATCCCAATGACACAGACACACCTCCATCAACAAGTGAGTATGAAATGTCATTTCCAGGTAAGGCACAGACAACCACTTTAACCGATGATATAAAATCAATAAATATTGAAAAATTAATGATCACGTGGAAACACTGACCACAAAAATAACTAACAAGCATATAATATTATCAACTGCAAAAAAGTTCAGATGTATCACTGGTTTTGTATGTACGACAATAGATTATTTTAAAAAGCCTCCTAAACATCATGTGTTGTCAACAATAAAAAAAGAAATGATGAATGCATTTAAAACTTCACGCCAACGAGGTTTTCCGGTGCATGACTATAATCTAAAACAGTGGGCAATGATGTTCGCAAAAAAAAAAAAAAAACACAATTATTCCTTGATGTATCATAAACATTTATTTATCGATTTAAGAAAACTCATCATATCACCACACGTAAAATTACTAAATTTATTTCTCGTAAAGATATTGAAAATGAATCCGAACTTATTGGCTATTTTGTGTTTACACAGTGGCTCTTTTCTGAAAAGAATTTTAATAGTTACTAGATGTGATTCTAGTCAGTTTGGAATATATTTTTGGTCCAGGGAAATATACATCTTTTATGATTATACAACAGTGGCTGACTTAACAGCTTATGTAACGAGTACCGGGTACTAGGAAACTTCCGATGTTAATATAATCATTGATGATAGGCATTACAGTTCCAGTGTGTTTAACACAGACCAATCTCGTTTTGAATATGAAATGACTTCTGACACGATACTCTCTCATCAAGGTGAAAATAACACTCTTGCAGTAGTGCAGTCCATAGCATCCACAAAACATTCTTATACTATCCAAAGTCATATGTCCTCTGCTGGCGTGTTAGGTTCGCGATTGTTTATGTTTTCAAGAACCGAAGGGCGAATTTGGTATTAGAGTAAAGCAATTGATAGAGGGAAACCTCTTTTAATATCGTAGTAAGTGCTAGCTCATTAGGTAAACTCTCTAAACTTCATGTAAAAACTTGGCTGAAGAAAGTTTTCATTCCTGATGTACAGAAAGACACTTTACTATTTTTAGATTCATGGAGTGGACAAACAGTTAATATATTTACAAATGAGGAAATAATTCGCTTCCTGAATGGAAAAACTATAAGTATGGGAATTATCTCACCCAAAACAACGCGGTTTGTGATTCGTAGTGTAGAAGATTATTTCAGGTCCAAACTAATTACTCAAGAATCGGCAGAAAATTTACATGATAGAATCTTTATTTTAAAAATGTATTCTGTTGTGTATCATTGGTTCTGTTCACCCGAACTCCGAGACATGCTGGAATATGCTTGGCAGAAATGTGGATATGTAACAGGAAAGGACATGAACGATTTCAGTAATGTTCCCTAAATAATTCTGTGTACTGGAAATAGTGTTTGTTAATCACCTGGATGTGGAGAACCAGCTGTTGTGATATGTTTATACTACAGAAGGACCCTCTGCTCTGACCATTTCGTAACAGAGCCACATTATCACAGAGGATAATGATTCAAGTATGTGTAGATAATAAAATTATACTATTATGTACTAGACTGATGTGTGTATGTATATATAACAAACAACGTTTCTTAAAATCATAGTGATTTTTTCGATATTGTTTGTAGCAAGTAACAGGTTTTCGAGTGGCGCTCCGTTGCTAGGCAGGTGAGCAGTCAGTATACTGTAGTGCAGGTATGCTCAAAATTGTAAAAGCCCCGATTACACGGATGATGCTGCACTGCATAACACACACAGTGTACGGACTGGGCTCCGCAACTACATTGCAGCACCGCCCGTGTCATCGCTCTCATACTCTTATAAATATAAACTGAATTTGAAAAAGGAAAGAATATACATTGTAATATCCAGTTATTACATTGTGTATTATATTTAATATAGTTATGATATTATTATGCATTGTTTTCTGCAAGTAATCGGAAATCTATTTCCAACGAATTTACTCAATGTGCGGCTGGCTCAAAAAATGCTCATCGGATAATCGGGATCTATGTTTAGATTTAGCAACTTTCATTCTCTAAAATAATTCTTCGCACACATAAGTCGAGGCGAAGGTAGCTAACATAGTGGCAGCGAATAAGCTCATCTTGGGATATTTCGTTTTGTTAATTTTTTAATACTTCTATGCTTGTCAAGTCATATTCTCTGCATTTAGTTCTCAATTTTACGTTACTTTGTAAATCAATTAACTCGTCCTGGAACTGCACTCTCACGGATTGTACTAAATTTACTACGAAAAGATTAACAAAAAGATTAATATCACTTTTCATACGTCTAAAATCACTAAATCTATGTTCTGTGAATTAAAAATTTGAGTTGTTCCAGTACAGAGATATAATTAACTATATTTTGTTCAGGAACCATACATCTCTTTACAAGTTCACCATCCGTGAAGGGGTTTAATGCCTTAGCTAGTTCCCAACACACTACATAACTTGCTCCTAAACATAGATTCTAAATTCTTCGACTCTCTTCAATGTTTGGCCTTTCATTAAGTGCTTTCAATTCTTGAAACTGTAGTGCCTCTGAAAAATTATTTTATCATAACATGTATTTCTGTTGAAATAAAATCTCCACAATAATAATAATAATAATAATAATAATAATAATAATAATAATAATATACCTAACAATAGTAATAACAATACTACTACTACTACTACTACTACTACTACTACTAATAATAATAATAACAATAATAACAACGTTGGTATATGAATACATATTACAGAAAACAGCTTCCCTGTCACTTCGGCATGTTCTGGATGGCAGAGCGTATAATGTCATTTTATGTTGCTCAGTCGTATTCCTGACAGTACCTTACAACATAGTAAATACTTAACGAACGCAAAACAATATGGTATATGTCGTTTGCTTACAGAAGGTTTTGACTGTGTCATTGTCCCGCACTGTTCGTACATTACTAAGTACTTGAACTGCCTTCAGCAGTCATCCGTAGAGCTTCGAACGAGGAACAGCACGCTCTACGTTCGAAGGTTGTGATTACAGAACGTAATCGGGAGTCAGAGAATGAGCATACCTGCTGTAGTGGCAGTGTTAGTTGAGTGTAAGAGCAGCGTATAGGACGTGAATAATTAATGAAGGAAAAGCTAGGTGAGTGACTATTACCACATTATTTACTGTCTCAAACTTAGCAATTGTGAAAAATTTTATTGAAATCGCAGTTCATAGATAGGGAATGTTCCCTTGTTAGTATATTTATACAATTTGTTCATATTATATTTAAATTCTTTTCATTTGTCTGAAGATGTGGGACTTAAGGCGAAAATGTTCACAACAAATGTATGTAATGTAAACTATGTTGTAGATTATATTAAAATTGATGTCACATGACTGAATCACAACATTTTTAAGTAATAGGCTAATATTAGAATTGACTTCTCTGAACCGTCAAAATTAATTGTAAAAGCGATCAATAACTTTATGAATCTAATAGTGCATCTCGTAAGTGACACATCATATTAACCCATAATTCATTTCAAGGACAATTTTCATATTTTAATGACTTTAGGGACCTCTGCGGATTGGAATATGTATACTTGAACAATATTAATATTATTTTTCCACGTATTTCAGAGCTTCGGTCATTTCCGTATTTCTGGACTGCAGCAGAATGATTGTTATAGGCATTTCAATTGTTTAAAGGTATATTGCAACATGCCAACATTGTACATTATATTTATAAAGAATTATGTATACTTGACTCAGGTTTTGAAGAAGACGGTTTATATTCAGTGAAGTATTTCCCATGTAAAGAGTGTATTCCGTATCTTTTTTTATGGAACAGGGTTCCTGAACTACTCTTCGTTTTATTAGTCTATATATTATATTTCTACAGTACATAATTTCCAGCAAAATGTTTATCCATTTGTTACTATGATTACTTAGCTACTTACGGCTTTTAAGGAACCCGCAAGTCCATTGCCGCCGTCACATAAGCCCGCCATCGGTCCCTATCCTGTGCAAGGTTAATCCAGTCTCTATATATCATATCCCATCTCCCTCAAACCGATTTTCATATTATCCTCCCATCTAGTCTCGGCCTCCCCAAAGATCTTTTTCCCTCCGGCCTCCCAACTAACATTCTATATGCATTTCTGGATTCTCCCATACGTGCTACATGCCCTGCCCATTTCAAACGTCTGGACTTAATGTTCCTAATTATGTCAAGTGAAGAATACAATGCATGCGTTCTGCGTTGTGTAACTTTCGCCATTTTCCTGCAACTTCATCCCTTTTAGACCTAAATATTTTCCTAAGAACCTTATTCTCAAACTATTTGTTACTATGATTACCAGAAAATTTTTGAAAAAGTGCATTCAACTTCGTGTGATTTAGGATTCAACTTCTGTTGCGTTTAAAACCGCCCATTGAATTGCACAGCTCCTCTGCGAACGTTAGTACGAGTATGTAATGAAGCTCCTTCTCTACTTTGCATATTTGATGTAATGCAATAGTCGTGAAGAAAGGGGTTGAAGAGAAGTCATATGCTCCCCGTGAGAAAGTTGATTTCGCTCTTGGAGTCCAGCACATATTTTTTGTGTACAAACTCTGATTACATCTGTATGCTACCTGTAGGCCTAATTGTTGTACAAAGTTTCATAAAAATATATTATATAGGAGAGAAGTTATTAATTTTGTCTAAATGCACCACTATAAAGGGGTAGTTCCTCTTATAGAAACATAATCAGACATTGTAGACAAAAATATATTCCACCTGTAACTTCTGTATAAAGTTTCATGAAAATCTCTAAGATATGAGAGAAGTTATTAATTTTGTTTATATGCATCCATATAAAGGGATAGTTCCTCTTATGGAACCGTAAATACTGTGCAGTTTGTGCACGAAAAATATATTGTACCTGTAACTTCCGTACAATGTTTCATAAAAATCTGGTAGAAGGGAGAGAAATTATTAATTCTGTCTAAATGTACCTACTGTAAAGGGGTAGTTTTTCTTGTGCAAATGTAATCAGAATTTGTACATAAAACATATGTGCCACCTGTAAGGCATGTGCAAAATTTCATAACAATTCGTTGGAATGCAGAGAAGTTATTAATTTTACCAGCTAGTGATTTGAGTTCTGATTCACTGTGCGTTTATTAAGGTTAGATCAAAATGCGTCCAATGTATTTTTAATCTGATGTTCAATGTCATATGAATAATGTTGCAGGCCTAAAACACTCACACAGTAATTAACATCTTCTTTATTCCAGGATTCTTTTCTGTTGTTAAGCAAAACATGGAACAGTTACCGTATACCCCACCACTGGAAAAAATTAATTACTAGTAAATGCGCAAGAACGCGCAAACTTTAAAACAAGGATTCAACACTCTAAATGATGCTGTATTAACTGGTAAAAGAACTGTTGTAACCAGACGTGACCGACTATACTAAAACTCACATTATATTTGGAGAACTTAAAAAAAATATATATATATATTTTTTTTCAATTGTAATATTTAAACCCTATTGTAAGAAGAGAAATACTTTACAAACTGTAATTTAAATGACATTAATACGAACGCACCTGAACAAATTCCATGTCTCGCAACATAATAAATCACTAACAATTGGCTCTTTTTCACCCACATAGTGAGCCTCTCTTTCTACGACTGAACATGAGCGAGAAGTGTTAGGAAGAACTCATTGTTCATACCCTTCTAACAATAGCTTGCCGCTGATAAAACAATAAAAGCTAGCCATCGAAAGCTTGGAAGCAAATCTCCAACTCACCTGGCTGAGAACCCAAGAAGAGTTAAGGCTGGTTCACAATAAACCGGGAACAAAAACGACAACGAGAACGAAAACAAAAATATTGTTAAAATAAATGCATTTAAATGTGAGCATTCACAATAGTTAATGCTCACATTTAAAAACATTCATTTTAACATTATTTCCGTTCTCGTTTTTGTTGTCGTTTCCATTTCCGGTTTATTGTGAACCAGCCTTTATTCTACATCAAACGCCGGGAAAGCCTCAAGTCATACACAATAAAAGCTATTCCCCATAACTAGAGCAGTGCAAAGGGAGCAGTTGTTCGACACACCGGCAACAGGGCAAGGGTTGTAAATTCACCTTGTGTACCTGCAGAGGTCTGACTCTGCGGTACACAGGATAGCTGCAAGCAGTAGGTACAGCGTAGTAAAGCAAACGTCAGTACTGAAGAAACATACGTAAGAACAGTTCGGTTCTAGTATTACGATGTCTAAGGCGGAGCAAATTCGTTCGGCAAAGTTTAAGAGACTTAATTCCGAATATGGTGATATTTTTGTTAATTGATTCAAGCATAAAACAAATTGGAATACATTGAATCGAATTATGGGTTTATTCCTGATTGTATAACAGCTTTAGAGAAGTCTGGTACAAAACTGGTTGATCAGATTTCCCTACTGCGAAATATCTGGAAGAAAGTGACTCAAGTAGACGATAAAATTGGTAAAATAATATCTGCGAAAATAACAATTAAGTTGAAAAAAATGGTGGATATTATAAACTCTGAAAGATTAGTGACAGTATTTCTGGAGATAAGGATTCCTTTGAAGAACTAACAGAAGTTGAAAAAAATATTTTACAGGACTTTACGTATGCCCCAGTTGTCCCAACAGACGTAGAAAGAAGCTTCTCCACATATAAGGCCATGCTATCAGGTAGACGAAAATCGTTTTCTGTTAATAACGCACAAATGTCATTTGTTGTGCACTGTAACAATATTTGGAAGAAATCTGATAACGTATCACATGTGCATTAATAAATCACACTCATTGTAAAGAAAAGGAAAAACAAAAAACCATTTTTCAAGTGCTTTTGCGAATAGAATATCATGAACCCGTTACAAATAAACAGTGATTTTGTTTGTGTTCTGTATGAAATCATACACGTATACAGTATATTATTTGTTTAGGATGAAATGGTTAATTAGTTTTGTAATTTTGAAATCTTACTAAAGTATCTGTAGGAAATTAATTGTAGAAACGTTAGAGAACTGTGTCATTTCTATTGTGTCGTCTGTACGTCAACACATCATGTACATGACCGTCGCTTGTACACAGGGAACACGCCGAGTAACGTCGGAACCCTTGCTATGATGCCATTCTGTCTGTCATGTGCTCCGTCTGCACCGCTCTACTCATAACATTCTCTGAATGTTAAAGACCATGAATTCATATTCGCCTATGCCTAACTAACAAGTCGAAATTTTATTTTTGCCCACCTACATTGGGAAATTTGCACACTGTGCGTCGTGCAGAAGGGAGAGGAAGAATTCATACTCGCCAGCAGCCACGGATGCACTCTAGTGCATTTCTTATCGGCGGGTAAGAGACGATAGCCCGAGGATGCACTGTGCTGATGACCGCTGGTCTATGCCAACGATTGTTTTGTCTAAATAATGTTGAAATAGAGTTTTACAGAGTCCTGAGATTAAGTGTTAATGATCACAGACAATACAAAATTACGAATTATAATATTATAAACGTTAATCTAATGAATGCATGTACACCATATATATATATATATATATATATATATATATATATACATATATACGATAATATTATCTAGAACAGCCTGGGCATAAAGAAGAATGCAAAAGAAAAGGACATAACTCCATCCACCGTTATGGCTGAGGGGTTAGCGAGACTAACTCCGAACCCAGCGGTCCCGGGTTCGATTTCCGGTCGAGAGGTGATGTTTTTTCGGGGTTTTTCCCTCACTCCTATGGATGAATATCGGGTAACTTTAAGGCGATTTGAACTCCACTCATCTTCGCCAATTCCTTTCCTCCCCCAACATCCTTTCCTCATCATCCCGTTTCTGGTTTTTCAGATTACTCTACCAGCGGCCTCCCGAAGCTGCTGACTCTCTCGACCGGCCTCCGTGGAATGTAGTTAAGCGATGTTGTATGGCTTCTGCAATGGCACCCGAGGCGGACCTACTCGGGGGAGGAGTTTCGCCTCGGACCGACAGGGGGGCATTGGGGGAATTTGCCGAGGCAGGAATGGTATATGGATTCTGTCGGCTGTAGGGACCGGTCGTTAAGGGAGTCACATTAAGAGCCATGTGCGTAGGGGATCTGTGGCATGCAACTCATTCCATATCGAGGGTTAGCGCAATAGATCTCAATAGGTCGCAGTGCTGGTCCATCCGTGCCCCCTCAGTTAAATTCCATTCCATTCCATTCCATTCCATTCCATGTTCTTTCCGCATCACCGCTGTAGAAACAAACACATAGTAAAGCACTGTGCATCAGTTGTGTATTTTAGGCGACTAGCGAGAGTTGAAAGCTATGATGCATGTATTATACTCTACATGCATGCCTTCAGGTCTACTTGTATCGGTCCAATACATATCTGTCTCTGCAGGGGAATGTGGCGTGAGGAGTTAAGGGGCAGTCAGCAGTACTTCAATTGAGCTATAGGCCTATACGCCCAGGCCTGATCTAGAAGCATTAAAGTTTTCCCGTAATTACAGGGATTAAATAAATCTCCGGAAAACTTCCACAGGTTATATTGTAAATATTTAATGCATTCCTTCTAACATATGGGCCTAAACAAAATTAAATATGTATAGCAGTAATTTGAGTGAACGTTTTAAAATATTTCGATTTCATGTTTTCTTTCAATGAGAATTATATGCCGGGCTAAGACTTACGTGTAGAGGAGAGGAAATAAATGTATGAAGGAAGGAAAATAAAATAAGCAAAGTAGCGAATCATTCATTATTGTCAGTTTTTTCAGTTTTGTTGCGTACATTCCTGGTTTATCCAAACAGAATTGATATAGTATTTCACAAATGATGTAACAGTTAAGGTTGATAGGGTAGACGAGGGTAATTGTAAACAAATGCTGTGAGAAATACAAAACTGTCAATATAAAAATTTTAATTTCGGGGAATATTTAAATTAACATGTTGGATAACCTACAAAGCACTTTGGCGTCAAATAGGAGTAACTGCTTAGTTGTGAACAAATGTTTTGTAAGAGTCTACAAAAAAGTTGAGAAAGAATTTTGCTTCACCTTCATTTTTGGCATTGTAAGTAAACGTACAGTGCTATTTTTTTAAGAATATGTTGTTTTTATGAGTAATGTATAGTAGTTAACACTTATTACAATGGTTTTGAGATCTCCCATAACCTCAGTTCATTAAATTATGACGTGTTTACATTTACCCCATAGTTTTAATTGCTTGGGGGTAATTGTAGACTTTTTTTACTATGGTTACATTTCGTACTTTTCAGTAATCAAAGAAACCCCCACCCAACTACACTGTAGAGAATTTAGATAGATTTGTCACAGAGTGACAAATAGTCACTACAGTTATCGTGAAGCTCAATAGAGGTACTGAATTCCTATATCGTCATATATCATAGGTTAAAGGGACGAAATGTACCAGTGACCAAAATTGGAGTTGGAAGGAGTATAGCTCTTTCTTCTGATACAGAACAAAAAATGTTCAGTGTCTAATAGCCCGTGCGAAAATTGGTGTTTACAATTACCCCCTCTCAAAGGGGTAAATTAAACAGGTGGGATAAATGTAAACTAGCAATTAAAAGATGAAAAAAAGTCAACCTTATTACCTCAAACCCATTTTCAGGGAAAAGAAAGATCTAAAAATAGCACAATGTTTCTTTGTCATGCTTACCGTTATTGAGGGTTGTGTAATGTTGAAATATATTTGAAATCAGTGAAAAGTGTTTACAATTACCCTGGTCTACCCTATAATTTTATGTGAAATGGGGTAGAAAAGTCGGAGGACCGAGAATCACGTAGAAAGGCACCACCATGTAAAACGGAACATTCAGGAGAATGGAATGAAGGGGGCGGGAGACCCACGTCACTATATCATTAAATAAATCCATCTTCTTGGTTTGGTTTATTCATTTCTCTGCTTGCAGTTTTCAAATGATTACTTAATGACGTAACGTAATGAGACAAGGGTCAGTCTGTCTACATATTTTAGTATTCAAATTAGAACTTGTTCCAGCCTCGCACAACGAGAAAGTCTGCAGTTATTATTCATCAGCATGATTATGGCATACCTAACGCCTCAGCCTTGAGCTACAACGGTAAGGATCCTTATGGTTCCTTCCTATTTCATTATAACAAGTTTAAGAAGAAAGTTGTGATAATGCGGAACAATCGATTTCGAGATTTCACTGAAGAAACATAATTTGAGTATGCTATCTACCTGTCTGTGAGTAATAGTTAGACCTGGAAGTTTAGCCTACAAAAAATGTATGTATTGGTACCTGAGTTAAGCTCATAAAATTATAAAATACACACTTAAAATACTTCAACAGAGCTTCGAAAAAACTTAATTTCAAAGAAATAAAAGTTATGTCTTCAAAAAAATTACAACATTTTCACTCGTCATAATTTTCTCTCCCGTACATAACAATGCTGTTCTCCAAACTGACCATGGTCAAGCTGTGTCTTTTGTCGTTAATATAAATTAATATTGAATGTAAAAGTAATAATCTTTATAATAAAAACGAAATGCATAAAATCATAGATAATATTCAGTCCGCCGAGTTAGCTCTGTAGTCTGCCTCCAGACTAGTCGGCCCGGGTTCGATTCTCTTCTGGGTAAGAGATTTTCATGTAAAATTTCTATCTCGGGACTAGGAAAGGTGGCGGTGCACAATTTCTAATCACTAGATTGTGCACCAATATGCCTACGTTAAATCCCAAATCTCTCCGCAGTGCATTATAAAGAGAAGGCTTGTGTACTGTTGATAGTGATTCGTCCGTCGGACGGGGACGTTAAGCCTGGCGGCCCCTTTGGTGCTATTCTACAGAAGTAGGCTACATGTTGGCACTGGGTTTCCCCTTCTCACTTCCTTATCGCCATCATCATCATCCTCACCCATGAAATTTTGGCCAGTGTATGGGACCGTTGCCCACCTACCATCGTTATTAATTTGGGGGGCTACTGTAAGTAGCAAAATCGAATTTCGCGAACTTGGTACAATGGCTGAGGAAATAATCGTGCTAATCATACAATACCCTCGTACACATTGGGTGATCGTTCACCGCTGCTAACTCATGTGGACGTGAGGTCAGCAGTCGGCTTGTCGTCCTTCTCACTCTATGGGCTGCCGTGTCTAGAATATTAATAATATTAATAATAATAATAATAATAATAATAATAATAATAATAATAAATTGTTGTTATTATTACTACTATTTATTATTATTATCATCAGTATTATTATTATCATTATTATTACTATTATTATTATTATTATTATTATTATTATTATTATTATTATTATTATTATTATTATTATTATTATTATTATTATTTGTGTTGAAACTACTTAGTAATTGTTATTTAATGCACTACATAATTTCATGGTGAAGTCATAAGTAGTCGTAATTTCCTGTATTCAGATACAATGTAATTTTTTTTATTTTGCCTCTCTTGGTGCTATAACCTGGTAACGCGATAATGAATTAAGTGAATGCAGGAATGAACTTTTTACGAAACTTTCGAAATAATAGTCTCACAATCAGGTTCGGGTTATGATACATTTCTCGATATTCCAGTATTTGAGGCTGTTACAACTTAAATATTTATTTTATAACATTAACCTTTGTAAAGAATGATGAAAGTTAATTGGAAAAGGACACAATGTTTTCATTTGATTTTAGATAATTACATTTACTTATGAGGTATGTGAACCTGTACAGTCCTGGCCTGAATGTTTCTTAAAAACTTGAAATGAGTCTAAAACTACAAAACTCATTTCCTGTTCCACATTCGTTTTCTATAGTTGCTTTTTTTTTTTAGCACGGCACGAAAATCCAGCATCTTAAAGATGTAACGTCTCAATTACAATCACGATTTGCTGAACTTAATATTTTTAGGCAATAAGTGTTATTTTTTTTTATTGATGATCAAATTAAATTTAATTTCATTCTGTCAAATTTTATAAAAGGAAAGTTTCTTACGACACAGAAAGAGAAAACAGGTAGGAATGATTTAATGATTAATTAAATGAGTAACGAATAGATAGATGGATGGACAGACTGGCGTACGTACGAACAGAAATAAATGAAAAGCAGACACAGAAAGAAAGAAACAAACGAACTAAGGGAGGAACAGAAGGGATGGGAGGGACGGAAGAGATAAATGAACGAACGAACGAAAATCAGAAGGAACGAACGAACGAACGAAGAGAAGAACGAAAGAAGAGAGGAAAAAAGGTAGAAACGAAGAGAAGAAGTAACGAAGAGGGGAAGTAACGAAGAGAGGAAGTAACGAAGAGAGAGAGAAGCGAAGAGAGAGGAAGACACAAACTAAGAGAGAAATAACCTAAGAAAGAAGGAAAGGAAGAAAGGAGCAAACGAACAAACGAAGAAAGAGGGAAAGGAAGAAAGGAATAAACGAACTAACGAAGAAAGAAAGAAAGAAAGAAACGAACAAACGAATAAATAAATAAATAAATAAATAAATAAATAAATTAGATCAATAAAATCAAATTAAATCAATAAATAAATAGATAGGTAGACAGACAGACAGATAAAGGGATGGATGAATGAATGAATGAATGAATGAATGTATAACTAAATAAATAGATAGTCCATAACTAAGTAAACAAACTATTACAAACATATGAATACTAATATTTAGGCTAAATAGGTAACAAATAATAAATAATCAAGATATTTTTCTAATAGGCCTCCTTTCTTCTTATGTCCTATACTGAGGTATCTTGATGTACTTTGGGAGCAATTCATCTGACGGGTTGTTATCATTAATGACAGAATAAGTTACAGCCAACGTTCCCGGTGTTCTTAGTTGGCAAAAGAGAGAATTACTCCCACGGCTTTCTTACTCAATCTAGGATACTTCTTTGCTTCTGTTCCCCATCTGTGACAGAGTCCCGGAAGAGAATGTCCTTTCCATCATGAAATCTGAAGAAATTTCTACTAACTGTTTCTGCTCAGCAGTGGATTGACGGTAGCTTTGTTGTGAGCTGGTCTACAAGCCAGTTCTGCTCATCTGTTACTAGAGAAAAATATTATCAAATAAATATGCACACGTAATGAAAATTTAGATCTTGGGTTTCACTATACATAGAAGTTTTAGTTCTTCCTTATATTCGCGACTCCCTAGACCAAGAACGACGACGTGCAAAGGCGTCGCGACACACATACTGGCCTGGATAGTTGAATCAGTTTATTTTTTATGAAGTATTGTTAATATAAATGGTATCTATACCGAATGTCGAATGTATCTAGACTTCATAATGCTAGGACTTATAACCCAGCCTCTTTGAGAGGAAACAGTAACGTCTTGGAAGGAAATCTACTATTACTAAAAGCATTGATGGAACTAGCCGAAAAAGAGGGTACCTGTAGAAAATCGGTCTCATTACCGTTTATGACAACTGTAAATTTTATTTGAATTCAACGAGATTTTTAACTCATATTATTTATCTTCGGATTTCGTAGTTTCAGGCGTTCGGATAACTGTATTTCACACGACTACATTTTGTTATAGTGTTTATTTCCTATGTAGTTCCTTTGGTACGTCCCTACAGTCAAAATATCGATTTGTCCGTCCAACCGTCCCCTAGAACAACTGAGCTTGTATTACCAAGAAAAATTGATGGACAGAAATCCATACCGGTATATAGGCTAAGTTGTTTCCAGCATGTTAGACATAATTTATAGTTAGCAATTACGATGGCATGACCAAGTAAAAATGATGAAATCGAGTAAATCTTAAAAAGAAATTTTCAAATATACTATAGATTCGAAAGATTGAAAGCAAGAGAAGACAAACTATGCATTGAATACACCGTTTCTAAGTTTTATTGACTAACGGTCTAATAAGATGACTTTATTGTTTCTTAACTTTAAGAGATGATTATGAAGATGAAAAATATTCGTAATACCAGACTTCCTTCGTCCGCCGCTGCGGCTCAGAGGTAGCATGCGTGATGCCCATCCAAGCGATCCATCGTTCGATTCCCGGCTTAGAAAATGGAAACCATTTATCTTATGTCTACGGGACAGAATGGTTATGAAAGGGAAAGAAAAGACGATAAGGAAAAGAAAGACACTGAAGGGAAAGGGAAAAGAAGGGAAGGAAGGAAGGGAAAAGAAAGAAGAAAGGGAGAGAGAAAGGAAAGGAAGGATGGAAAAGGAAAGAAGAAAGGGAGAGAGAAAGGACGGGAGAGGAAAAGAAGGAAGGGAAAGGAAAAGAAGGAAGGAAGGGACAAGAAGGAAGGAAAAAGGAAGGAAGGGGGAAGAGGAAAGGAAAAAGGAATGAAAAGAAAGAAGGTCAGTAAGGAAGGGAAGGGAAAAAAGGGAAGGGTAAGGAAGGGAAGAAATAAAGAAAGAAAAGAAGGAAAAGGAAGGAATGGAAATGAAGGAAGGGAAGGGAAAAGAAGGGAAAGGAAGTAAGGGAAAGGAAAGAAAAGAAGGGGAAGAAAAGGAAGTAAGCGAAAAAAGGAGGAAGGAAAAAGTAAGAAGGGAAAAGAACAAAGGAAGGGAGGGAGAGGAAGGAAGAGAGAGAGAGGAAGGAAGAGAAGGGAATAGAAGGAAGAAAGGAAAAAGAAGAAAGGAAAAGGAAGGAAGGAAGGGAGAAGAGGAAAGGGAAAAATAAGGAAAAGAAGGAAGGTTAGGAAGGGAAGGGAAAAGAAGGGAGGATAAGGAAGGAAAGAAATAAAGAAAAAAGAAGGAAAAGGAAGGAATAGAAAGTAAGGAAGGGAAGCGAAAAGAAGGGAAAGGAAAGAAAAGAAAAAAAGAGGAAGAAGAGGAAGGAAGTGAAGAAAGAAGAAGGAAGGGAAAGGAAGGTAAAAGAAGGACGGGAAAGGAAAGAAAGGAAAAGAAAGGAAGGGAGAATGAGAAAGGAAAGGAAAGAAAGGACGGGAAAGGAAAAGAAGGAAGAAGGAAAGAGAAAGGAAAAGAAGGAAGAAAGAAAGGAAGGGGAAGGTAGAAAGAAAGAGAAAGGAAGGGAAGGGAAAAGAAAGAACGAAGGAGAAAAGAAGGAAAGGGAAAAGAAGGAAAGGAAGGGGAAAGAAGCGAGGAAAGGAAAGAATTTCTATAAATAACTGCCTAACGTATAAGATACAGGCATTTTAATTTAAATCGACGGGTATATACTGTAATTACTCGTACATATACTTACTTACTGGTTTTTAAGGAACCCGGAGGTTCATTGCCGCCTTTACATAAGCCCGCCATCGGTCCCTGTCCTGAGTAAGATTAATCCAGTCTCTACCATCATATCCCACCTCCCTCAAATCCATTTTAATATTATCTTCCCATCTACGTCTCGGCCTCCCAACTAACACTCTATATGCATTTCTGGATTCGCCCATACATGCTACATGCCCTGTCCATCTCAAACGTCTGGATTTAATGTTCCTAATTATGTCAGGTGAAGAATACAATGCGTGCAGTTCTGTGTTGTGTAACTTTCTCCATTCTCCTGTAACTTCATCCCTCTTAGCCCCAAATATTTTCCTAAGAACCTTATTCTCAAACACCCTTAATCTCTGTTCCTCTCTCAAATTGGGAGTCCAAGTTTCACAGCCATACAGAACAACCGGTAATATAACTGTTTTATAAATTCTAACTTTCAGATTTTTTTACAGCAGACTAGTTGACAAAAGCTTCTCAACTGAATAATAACAGGCATTTCCCATATTTATTCTGCGTTTAATTTCCTCCCGAGTGTCATTTATATTTGTTACTGTTGCGCCAAGATATTTGAATGTTCCACCTCTTCGAAGAATAAATCTCCAATTTTTATAATTCCATTTCGTACAATATTCTGGCCACGAGACATAATCATATACTTAGTCTTTTCGGGATTTACTTCCAACCCTATCGTTTTACTTGCTTCAAGTAGAATTTCCGCGTTTTCCCTAATTGTTTGTGGATTTTCTTCTAACATATTCACGTCATCCGCATAGACAAGAAGCTGATGTAACCCGTTCAATTCCAAACCCTCTGTGTTATCCTGAACTTTCCTAATGGCATATTCTAGAGCGAAGTTAAAAAGTAAAGGTGTTAGTGCATCTCCCTGCTTTAGCCCGCAATGAATTGGAAAAGCATCAGATAGAAACTGGCCTATACGGACTCTGCTGTAAGTTTCACTAAGACACATTTTAATTAATCGAACTAGTTTCTTGGGAATACCAAATTCAATAAGAATATTATATAAAACTTCTCTCTGAACCGAGTCATACGACTTTTTGAAATCTGTGAATAACTGATGTACTGTACCCTTATACTCCCATTTTTTTCTCCAATATCTGTCGAATACAAAAAATCTGATCAATAGTCAATCTATTACGCCTAAAATCGCACTGATGATCCCCAATAATTTAATCTACATATGGAGTTAATCTTCTCAAAAGGATATTCGAAAAAATTTTGTACGATGTCAACAAAAGTGATATTCCTCGAAAGTTACTACAGTTAGTCTTGTCCCTCTTCTTAAAATAGGTACGATTATGGACTCCTTTCATTGTTCTGGTATAATTTCCTTTTCCCAAATTGCAATTGCAAGTTTATAAATTTCTCAAGATAATGCGCTTCCACCCTCTTGTATTAATTCTGCTGGAATTTGATAAATACCTGGAGACTTGTACTTTATCATGTTTTCTATCGCAATGACGAATTCAGAAAGTGTGGGTTCCGGTACAAATGGCTCAGCAATTTGTATTTGAATTTCGTCCCGATCATTTCTATTTGGCCTATGTATATTTAGTAGTTGCCCAAAATATACAGGCATTTTAATTTAAATCGACGAATATATAATTACTCGTACATATACAGGCATTTTAATTTAAATCGACGAATATATAATTACTCGTACATATACAGGCAATTTTCATTAAAATCGACGAATATATAATTACTTGTACATATACAGGCATTTTAATATAAATCGACGAATATACAGGGTGTTTCAAAAATACGGGGCATAATTTCAGGTATGTATTTCCTACATGTAGACAATCAAAATAGTTCATTACAACATGTGTCCGGAAATGCTTCATTTCCGAGTTATGGCCTTCACAACATTGAAATTCACCGGAACGTTTTTCTTTCCGCAGGTTGTTCTCATTACAGAAGGTGTTCAAAATGTCCACCTCCTGCTTGAATACAGACCTCACATCGATGTCTCATTGACCTGCGAACACGATCCCAAACTCCAGGAGTATTGCGTATGTCCTCAGAACATGCCACAATTCGATTCCGAAGGGATTCCAAGTCAGGCACCGGAGACGAATAAACCAATGATTTTAAATGGCCCCACAAGTAGAAATCGAGAGGCTTCAGATCAGGTGAGCGTGGAGGCCAAGCAATTGGGCCACCTCTACCTATCCATCGATCAGGAAACCTTCGATCCAAGTACCTACACAACACTGAATGTAACCTTCGCCTCGGAATGAACTGTCAGAGTGCCCTCTTAATGTCTCCTTTGACGGCAACGACCTGCGGAAAGAAAAACGTTCCGGTGAATTTCAATGTTGTGAAGGCCATAACTCGGAAATAAAGCATTTCCGGACACATGTTGTAATGAACTATTTTGATTGTCTACATGTGGGAAATGCATACCTGAAATTATGCCCCGTATTTTTGAAACACCCTGTATAATTACTCGTACATATACAGGCATTTTAATTTAAATCGACGAATATATTTACTTGTACATGTACAGGCATTTTAATTTATATCGACGAATATATTATTAGTTATTACTCGTACATATACAGGAATTTTAATTTAAATCGACGAATATATAATTACTCGTACATATGCAGGCATTTTAATTTAAATCGACGGAGAATGAGCTAGGAAACAGACCCTTAAATTTGGATAAATATTGAACTGGAAGTACTCTCAACAAAAATGACAAATTTAAGTGGACGGGAATTCAATAACAAGAAAGCTTCCAACAGTCAACAGATATTTATCAATTGTTTTATAATGCTCTCGTACAAAAATAACGTATGAAACACGTTTATAATGTTATAAAGTTATACAATTATTGTACTTGTCAAAATTAGGAAATTCGTTTCGCTCTTTCTCTAAAAATTGACTCCTGCCATAAAGTATAACATTATGAACTTGTTTCATAATATGCTATTACAGTATATGAAACATTATATAGCGTGTTTTAGGAAAGCCATTGATATAGTTTTCAATGCGCTCAGTCAATTTAAGAGAGCAGTGTACTTATTATGATAATAAATGACTGAAAGGATTTAAGTTTTTTGCTTTAAATGTGCAGAAATTTGATCTGAACAAATATAACTTCTCGTTCTGAAAAGGAATTTTAAAATATTACAATTTTTACGATCAAATTTCTGCACGTTTAAAGGACAAAACTTAAATTCTTTCAGTCATTTATTAACATAGTACACTGCTCTCTTAAATTGCCGATATTAAATCAATGGCTTTCCCAAAACATACTATAAAATGTTTCATATAGAACAATTTTTATTTCGAAAAAGAAGCAAAAACCAGCAAAATTGTATTAAAATTTTTGTTTGAAATATCTCAATGAATAACACCCTGAAATTAATGACATTACTGTGCTGTTAGCATAGGCTTACTCATACCCTAGATTATATATGTAACAAATAGGTCATCGCTATGTTTAAAACGGCAGCTGAAGAGAACAACCGCCAGGATCGCCACTCGTCCGCCGTAAACGAACACGAGATGGCAGTACAGTCGCTAATGCAATTCAAATGGGAATTATGACGTGACTCCTTATGTAATAACTAGATGGCAGCGTAGTAAACCTGACAAAAGTTGTTAACTTCAAAGCCTCTAAGGCCGACCTATCTGGGGTATATATGATCTAGGCTCATACTGAACCACTGAGCGAAATGACGTAACACACTTTTTTTAAATAGCTGATAATAGGCTATTATCCCTAAAATAGACATTTATGGGCATACTAAAACTTTGACACAAGTTTTTAAATGGCCTAACGTATGTCGGAATAAAAAAATTGACAAAAGGGTTAATGTCCGAAATCCATGCCATGTTGATGTTACAATTCCTTGTCTAGTTCACAACAATGGGTAGCAAACTCTTTGAAGTGAAAAGTTATCTTTATTTGTGCAGGTGGCGGGCAATAACGTGCACGTGACTAAGAGGAACGCAGTAGCCGAGACTGCCCTCACCATGATGAACCCTCGGGACGATTACAGAAAAAACATAATTGGAGGTGAGTCATTAATACTATTTTATTATTATGATTATTATGGTTGACTATTATTATTATTATTATTATTATTATTATTATTATTATTTTATTTATTTATCAGAGCTTCCTCAAACTAGAGGCTGCCATTAGATCAAAGCATACAAAACAATACAAGAACAAATAGATGATGAGAGCTAAAAGAGTAAGAAAAAAGGCAAACAAATACACAAACAAACAATGGCAGTTTATTACTATATACATTGCTCATTAGTTTTCTCAATATACAGTCATTATTAAATAACTTTTACCAATCAGGCTTAACTTACTTCTTAGTACAACTTCCCATTAAGTTTTCAAGCGACTAATGTTGTCTGCTTATGATATTTTTACACAATAATATAATTTCCACTTCTTGTAAACAAATACAGTAAATGGATGAAACATCAGTAATTTTATTCGAAATTACGCGTCCGAAATATCCATTTCTAACCACTGGTTCTTTATGTCAAAATGCTCAATTTAGAGCCCTCTATCTTCAGTATAATTTTGACCATAAAGGTTTGAGACACTCTGTATATACAATATATACGTTGCACACTATACAGGCTGTAGCAGTGAGATATGACGGTTTTCATAGCCCTGTTGTGTGACATTCAGGACGAATTAAAGAAAACACATATAGGCCTACTGGAAGCAATCTAATACAATGCAATTAATTAATGTCTGATTACTTTCTAAAAACTACATTCCATAAGTAGCTTCCACGGCAACGAATGCATTCCTGCAATCTGCTATTAAAGTTCTGCATAACTCGCCCCAACAAAACAGGTTCGATGGCACTAATTTCGTTCCTTATGTTTTGTTTCAGCTGGATGATGGTGCGAGGCTTGTTGCGATACACCTTACTTTTGAGATAACCCCATAGGAAGTAATCAGCGCACACTGCTCATGTTCAATGAACTTTCTCCGAAACATGTTTCCAGGACGAATAATTTCACGATTTGGAGACATTGCCTGGCCGTCAAGGTCTCCTGACCTGACTGCAGCTGATTACTTCCCATAAGATTATCTCAAAAGTAGGGTGTATCGTACTAAGCCTCGGACCATCATCCAGCTGAAACAAAACATAAGGAACGAAATTAGTGCCATCGAACCTGTTTTGTTGGGGCGAATTATGCACAACTTTCATAGCAGATTGCAGGAATGTATTCGTTGCTATGGAGGCTATTTACGAAATGTAGTTTCTAAAAAGTAATCAGACATTAATAAATTGCATTGTACTGGGTTACTTCCAGTATACGAGTATGTGTTTTCTTTTAATTCGTCCTGAGTGTCTCACAAAAGGGCTATAAAAACCGTCATATCTCACTGCCGCACTCTATACAATATATATACACAAAACACATAATTATACACTATTATATGTGTGCGTGTGTGTGTAGGTAGAAAATACACCATTGGAAGAAGGGAGTTATGAAAGATGCCTGAATGACGTACTTATGACTCGGGTAAAGTGAAAGGGTAATACACCAACATGTGCACTTAAAATACGTGCCCTCACCGCACATAATCATATTTTGTAATGACCACAGTGAATAGGAAGTGTTTCTCATTTCAGTTTTTCTTACCTGAAGACGAAGATAGAGCCAATCATGTTTGGCGGCAATGTGGCCTTTGTTTTCTTAGGTGGGGACCTGGTGTCATATCAGTCTTATACAGAGTGAATCAGGACCAATGCGACAAACTCTGGGGATCGATAGATATCGCAATGAGAATCATTTTTCATGGAACAAACGATGCCTCGTTTAGGAGCTAAGCGACATCGAAAAAAAGGATAGGTTTTAGTGACATCAACAACTATGAAATGAATTATTTTTCAAGCATGCTTGCTGACAAGTTACAGATGTTCAAAGTGTCTACCCTGAACTGATTACATTTATTACACCGTGGTAACAGTGATTATCGGACTCTGTCGAACATTACTTGCCAGTGTCGAATTTGATCAAAAGCAGCTAATCTTCGCGTAGTCAGTTCCTCTCTGGTGTCAATTCGAATGGTGTATACTTCACAAGTCCCGAAAAAAAATATTAAGAGCGTGAAGTCGGGTAAACACGCTGGCCACGCAACAGGTCCCGCTCTTCCTATTCATTGCTCTCCGTAGGTTTTGTTCAGATGTGCTCGTATAAGCAGGCTGAAGTGCGTTGGGACGTCATGTTGGAATCACATGTCCTCTCACATCGTGAAGGGTACATCCTCCATGAGCAGCGGAAGCGTGTTCCGAAGAGCGCTCCATTCAAACGCGGCAGAAAAATGACAGGATACTTGGAACAAGGGTACTTGAAGAAATAAATGAATAATTTATTTCATAATTAATTGTTAATGCCACTATAACCTGTCTTTTTTTTCAATGTCGCATAGCTCCTAAACTATGCATCGGAGGACATGGGTTGTTTCACGAAAAATGATCTTCATTGCGAGATCTATCGATCCCGAGAGTTTGTTGCAGAGATCCGGTTAACCACGCAGTTCATACGGCGTAGTTAAATAACATATTAAATACAAAAGGGTTCCGGTTAATGCCTATACTTTCGAAAGGAATTTTATTTGGTGTAATATACCGAAATTGTAACACTACTCTGGATTCTATTTATTATAGGATTCGGCACAATTCGATAATGACGCACGCAATAGCCCACACGTTCATGTTTCCGATCGCTTCTAATGCAACACGGGAAAAAATAAATCACAGTAACTGAAGTAGGGAATAAAGTTTTAGACATGAAGACATAAAACAATGGACAATCAAATGAAATCTGTTGAATCACTCGCAGAAAAATAATAATAGTAGTAGTAATAGTGTAGTATTAGTGGTGTTGGTGCTATAATAATAATAATAATAATAATAATAATAATAATAATAATAATAATAATAATAATAATATCAGTATCAATATTAATAATAGTATTAATAATAATAACAATAGATAACAGTAATAGTAATGATGATGGTAATAGTAATAGCAGTATCAATAATAATAGTAATAGTAATAATAATAATAATAATAATAATAATAATAATAATTTATTTATTTTATTTATTTATTTACTAATATTTATTGTGCTGTACAACTGCCTGGGGCCAATAACAGTTCAGCACAAGATAAAAGTTAGCACAAGATTTACAGTGGACAAGGAATAACAAAAACAGTGCATACAAATAATTATTAAAATTGGAGACAAATACAAATAAACAATAATGACAAAATGAATAGATAACTGCAAAATACATGATACAGAAAAGCTAAAAAACAACACAAACGAATGAAGTTGAAATGAATGCGATTTTGATGAGTATGCTTAATGTAAGAATAGCCAAACAACAAACTATACATTAAACGGATCTGAATTAATACAATGTAAATTGGCAGCTTTCATGCATCTAACAACTGGAGAGAGAGATTTCGGCCTATAGGTATACAAAATTTTTTGAAATCTTAAACCATTCGAAGGGGCTCGAAGGTAGATATTGCTTATGAAGGATTCACAATCAATGTCACTCTTTAAGGACTTACAAAAGAATAAGTAGTCAAGTTCAAGACGTCTAGCATAAAGGATAGAAAAGTTAAAATATTTACAAGTACGCTTTTCTTTGAATGGTTTCCAATTTAACCGAATCGGTAGAAGTAATAGAATTCCAGGCAACAGATGCATATTCAAGTTTAGATCTTATTACTGTAATGTATAGTATAGAATTATAAGAGTAGCAGGAGTAGGAAAAGAATAAGTTATAGACCTTATAATTGTCTATGTTGTCTTAGGTAGGAGCACAGCATAATGCTGACTTAACGTCAGGATAGTTCTGCAACGTGTTCGTATTATGTCGATAAAACCCAAAAAATGAATTAAGTGTAGAAGTCTGTATGAGTAAGATATCTTTGATGCATACGTACGTGGTGAAAGAAAACGTATTAACATTCATTTACAAGAGTTACAGAACAGTTCATTGTGAGCAAATTTTATCTAACAATCTTTTTGATATGGCCAATAATCTATTAAGGATTTTGAGTTTTCGAGAATACAATAGATAGCAATCAGAGGTCTGCATTGGACGTTTTCGCTCGAACGCCAAGTAGTTCATAGCATAATCCTATAGGTAGCCCAGATGCATGATGGGTAAAATTGTCACGAGCGATAAATCCTCGAACAGTATAAGCCGAGCGTTAGACATTCGTTCTTGTTACAGTGATGAACTGTGTAGCAACATCATAGATGTTTATCATTTCAAAACTTTGCAGTGTTTAACTAACCTCTCCATAGTACAACTACAAAACTTGCTTTAAAATATAATATAAATGTTGTAGGTAAATGTTCCCCCCCCCCCCACACAGGAGTGATTTTGTTTTTGCCACATCTGATAGATGTTTTTGGATGTAAATGTAGTTATTATAAACGGAGAACACAATCACGATAATGCAAGAACTGTATCAAATTTTCTAGTAATAATAATAATAATAATAATAATAATAATAATAATAATAATAATACTGTAATAATAATATTAATAATAATAATAATAATAATAATAATAATAATCTCTAATAATCAGTGTATCAATCTTTGCGTCTGTAACAGTTGTGCAGCATGATTATTCATTTTATTATATTTTCTGTGACGTTATCTCTGTACTAATATTGTTATTAATCTACTGCTAAATCAATAATATTTTGTAAAACGTTTCTACATTGTCGCAGTATATAGGCGGAACACTACGTATGGACCTATCATATTATATATGTGGTAAATCAAATATTGAATAATTATTAATTAGTAATAATAACTGTATATCGAAGTTTTTCATACTATTTCATTTATAACTTCATGTTCGTGTTTTGGTACGTTCCATTGACTGTTCCATTAAACGTTTGTCATAAACGCAGAAAATAAAGCCTTATTTTTACCGTGTGAGCGAAACATATGTGTATCTTATCTGTCGCCTTCCATACAAGATAAGACATGTCGGTGAGATGACCTTGTACTGTGCTTTTATTTATTACGAGCGTATCATGACCGATCGTATCTCACTCGAGGGTGCGACACTCGACCGAGTTCAAGCGAGCGATTTAACTCCAATGCAGCACTCTGATAGCAACGTTACAGAACAAATAGCAGTTCGTGCTCCTCTTTACTGGCTTACAGAGGAGTGGGTGTAATTCTTACCGTGGCTGCAATATTCCCAGCTTTCGACAGCCATGTTACTACAGTTGTCAAAGTAATGTTTTGGAATTTCTATTCAAGAGATTAATCGAAACCTGTACTTCTTGTGACTAAATTGTTACTAAAATATGGTCATAATTAGTTGGCCGTACACTACTTTAAATAATTTCACTGAATGCGCAATAAACATTCTTTACATAAAATTATATAACATATATTTTTTTCGAAAACCGTTAGTAAAAAAGAATATACCTTTTTTCCGTCATAATTCTAAGAAGCATTATCTGTGAGGAAATGTAATATTTTTTTTTACTCTGCATATTTTGACCAAATTTACATCAGCAGGAAACGATACCGATATATAAAATAGTTACAGATTTTGACTGGCTGCAATGATTGGCGCGGCTAGACAAAGACAAGCTTGCGCTGCCTAGTCAGCAATCAAGGGATGCCGAGATTTAACTTTCATAGAAATGGATAATACCACAACAATTGTGCTTAATTATCATTCCTTTTAATAGCTATCGTTGCAATTTATAAAAATAGAATAAACGGAGTCAGTTTTCATGGTCAGGCCAGTAGCTAGGAACTTCTTTTAAAGGGGCAGCTGCGACATTAGGGTGGGGGCAGGACTTATATCACAATTTTTCATGGAATCATGTAACTATTAATGAAACAATATATTTCAATACCATATACTCATCATACTAATAAAATTTTGAAGTACAGTTGAGGCATTGACATGGGAAAGGTCGTAACTGCCAAAAATTCGAATTTTTAAGGTTTTTTATTGAGAAGGTAGTAAATGGCCATGCCAATGGCACAGAGAAGGTAGTATGTCCGTAGGTAATGAAACGAAGTTGGAAACGTAGTCACTAGATGTTGTAAGTTGTATGTGCACAGCTGTTGGCGCGGAGAAGGTAGTAACTCCTTTTACAACATCAGAGTGTGTCTAGACAAATATGGGCTGATAAGTGTGCAGGGCAGAATAAGAATCGGATGATTCTAATGGTCCTCATTTACATTATTGCCAAGAAACATTTTGATTCAGTGGACTTGAAATTCCTGGTTTCAGAACATTCCTACATGCCATGTGATAGGGAATTTGGCATCATAGAAAAAAGAAAAAAAAAAAAGATGCAAGACCATGGTTCCAGAAGAGGTAAGGCTTAATAATGTAATAATGATGAAGGATGAGGATTTCTTCGACTTTTCTGCAGAATGTGACAAGTTTTTTAATACAACTCCTATCAAAATCAGCACCCTCAACTGGATTAGACTCTCAAGAGCTGATTTTCCTCTAATAAAAACGAGACAGTCATTTAATTACCTTGAAATGTCGACAGAGCACAGGATTTTTAAGAAAGGACAGTCATTAACGTCAATCACTAACTTGCAGTGCTTGCAACACCTTGAAAGAAGACCAATCGTCCCTGATGCCGAAAAAAGAGACTTGTTATCTATGTTAGACTTCCTCGAAGAAAAGTATCATGCATTTTACCGAAAAATTTGTGCATAATGTATAAATAACGTTAATTCTCAGTTTGGCTAAGGAGTGATTTCAATGTTGTATTTTCATAAAATAGGATTTCACAGATAAATCTGTGCCAGACTTTTCAAATTTCATATGTAACACAAACATGAGTGTATGCCTTTCATTTAAAGCAGTTCCTGTAATAATGTAAGTGAGAAAGTGTTCCTAAATTTGTTTTTTGCTTCCCCTGAAAAATTTTGTTTTTGGCACTTACTACCTTTCCCATGTCAGCTCCTCAATTAGTCTACACTAATTATTTTACTTCTTTTTTTCTGTCTTCAAACTTAACATATCTTCAAAATAACTGTAGGCCTCTTGCACGCCTTGTACCGGTATGAAACTGATGCAGAAATTGATCCATATTTAATCCTGAGATCAGTATGAGTTCAAATGCTAGATATGTCATATTTGCTTGTCCTACACTAGTCATGTTTCACCTTCTATGTAGGCTATATCAATATTTGTAAGAACAGAGAATGTGGATTCACAAACAGCAGTGCTACAAGGAAAGATTTTAATTGCAACTACCAGTTTGTAAGTATCCTAAAATTCTACTCTTTTCTTATATATTTCTTCAAATGTATTCAGGTTTTCAGTCTTTCCCAAATAGCTTTTCACCACAATGATTTCCTCTCCAGAAGGAATGGTGATTCCCAATTCTTGCACTCATTGCAGCATATCATGTTCAAGTGTGTCTGAAGTATGAATTGTATGAATTGACCTTAAAAGATCTTCATTATCTGAAAATCTAAGATTCAGTTCATTCAAAACAACATCTAACACACAATAAAACACTATGTTTTCTGGAGACATCGCTTGCTCAATTTTGTCTGTTATTATGAATTCAGATAACTTTGAGTTTGAAATCAATTTTCTCTTCGTTGATGGAATCTCTGTTCAAGTGTCTTCTTCTTTCAGTAAATTTGGAGACGTTTCTATCACATCATTAAGAGTTTCATTGTTTTTCTTCTGAGATAATGTTTCAATTACAGCGTTGATAAAACCATAGCGTTCTATTAAACCTGTTTCACGTTTCACCTGTTTCCAAAATAATTTTCTTAAATACGAGAACTAATTTGAAACTGTATTGCTTCAATACACTTAAGTTCTTCACTTTGAACATCTTCCCCACTAAACACACTCTTGTTTGTACAGAACAGTTTAGGAAGCCGCGAAAATTTCACTGCCCACTGGATACTAAATGCCTAGAATTTATTTTATTGGGTTATTTTACGACGCTTTATCAACATCCAGGTTATTTAGCATCTGAATGAAATGAAGGTGATAATGGCGGTGAAATGAGTCCGGGGTCCAGCACCGAAAGTTACCCAGCATTTGCTCGTATTGGGTTGAGGGAAAACCCCGGAAAAAACCTCAACCAGGTAACTTGCCCCAACCGGGATTCGAACCCGGGCCACCTGGTTTCGCGGCCAGACGTGCTGACCGTTACTCCACAGGTGTGGACCTAAATGCCTAGAATGAAGAATGTTCATTAAGAGAAAAACTATAATTTTGCAACTTCTTGATAGATTAACAACAACTGGACCACAAAAATAAACCTAATTATAGTCTTCAACAAATCTAGGGGAGGGCAGCTTTGTGGAGGACAAAGGCCCCCCTCCCCTGCGCCCCTCTAGCTACGGGCCTGTTCATGGTGCTCACTGCCATTAAATACCGGATCGATATTATGAGATGAAAGGAAATTGCCCGTAACATACAGTAAACAGTAAATAAACTTTGACCATTGAAGAATAATGTGATTGGCGTGCGTTAACTTAAAAGTCTGTCGACTTTCTTTGTTCTAACGTAGACTTTTTTAAACTTTGACTCTTGGAAAACAATGTGATTAGCGAGGGAAAACTTGGTCTATCGGCCTCTTTTTTAGCTAAACTCAAAGCTTGCCATCTATTACCGATGATAGCGACTCAGTAATATACTTCAATTTATTATTGTAGTATCAGTCAGACCAGTGCAGTGACATGCAGAAATTAAGGGTATGTTTGCAATGTAAGTTTAGCCTAATATAAAAGAGAAATGCTGCTTCTTCGACTTGTTAATAAGACTCGTCGCAACAAACCGCTGTTTCGTTATTCTTTGCTATCATTCACATTTTGTTCATCAAAATCTCTCCTTCTTTTAACCAAATTCATTTGTTCTTTTAACATTATTTTCTTGGCGACATCTTATATTAAAATAATTTGTCTCATTTGTAATATTATCCATCCTCTTGACTTACCAGTACTACATCACTTATAACAATAAATAGGCTATATCGAGACAAGCACTTGTAACTAGAGATGGAGAAAAAAATTTTAATACCGACATATTGATATAGCAATATATTGCAAATCTACAGTAATTTCGATAATCGATATACACTAAGGTGCAAAAAAACCACTCACTTGAAAATATTGTAAAAAATAACATTTCGGGCTGAATTGCTACATTACAGTAAAAGAGCATTGTTGTAGTGTAATAACATTAGATTTAAGGATATTTTGGCACATGAATTCGAGCTTTTGAAGTTGTTTTAGAGGAAATGTAAATGGATTAGTTACAATTCATATGAGGGGTCTAAAAAGCTACTCATTTTCTTGATCATAATCTTTGCTATGTAAGTTGTCGATATGTTTTTATTGTTTCGTCGCTTCTCTTATGTTTTTCTGTGAGGAACATTGTTGACGAAAATTTATTTTGTAAATTCGACATTGAATTCATTTGCCAGAATGCCGCTGAGAGCAGATGTAGTAAAAGCTATTGCACCAATTGACGATTGTCGCAGTTTGCGATACGCTGCTGCTGCCATACTCAACGGTTAGGGATGCCGTATAAAGGTTCGGAGAAACACAAAGTTTCTCTAGGAAGCCTAGATCTGGCCGAAAACGCAAAACTACTGCCCGTGACGATCGATTTATAGTGCTGCAGATTTTGAGAAGTCGTCATACAATGGCGGTGCAAGTTAGAAATCGGGTCCAGAATGCAACGGTGGTCAACATAAGTGTGTGGACGGTTCGCAGACGGGAAGTAACTCTAAAGTCATACCGACCTGCAACAGCTCCAGTATTGACCCCAGGTCATCGAGCAGCCCGGCTTCAATTTGCCCGAGAACATGCAGAATGGACAATGGCGGAATGGAGGAGAGTACTGTTCTTCGAGGACTTCAAATTCTCCCTGAGATCACCAGACGGCAGGGAGAGAGTCTGGAGGCGAGTTGGAGAGCATTTGCAGCGTGCGCTTTCTCAAATAGAACAGCATTCAATGGAAGCTCTATTATGGTATGGGCTGGTATCTCCATGGAAGGTAGAACAGAGTTGGCTTTTGTGAGGAATGGAAACCTAAATGCTGACCGCTACATTGAAGAGATCCTTTCCGAGCATGTCGTGCCTTACGCACCTTTCATTGGAGATGAATTTCGATTGAAGCATGACAACGCTCGTCCGCACATTGCGCTAAGAGTAACCGCTTACCTCGAGGAAATGGGAATTGGCAATTAGAGTGGCTAGCGCGGAGCTCTGATTTAAATCCTATGGAAAACATATGGAGTAAGTTGGGCCGACATATCCGAAATCAAGTGCCAGATCTTCAAGCAGGAATGGAACAATTTTGGACAAGAAGACTTCGCCAGCGTCATAAGTATGCCCGAAAGAATGGAGGCTGTAATTAGAGCTAGAGGAGGACAAACCAGATATTGAAGGTTCATTTTTTGTGAGAAGAAGAGGAGAAAGTGAGGATAAACAAACTTACGAATGAATCTTAATTCTGGGAACTGTGCTTACAACTTTTAAAACCCATACATTTTCTCTACATCACTGTGATTTGTTCTTTGTTATGCGCCAAAACATTCTTAAAGTTGTTCTTCTTAAACTACGATAATGCTCTTGTTATCATATTGTAATTTAGCTTGAAATGTTATTTTCATTTATATTTTGAAGGGAGCAATGTTTTGCATCTAAGTGTATATTGTAAGAAATATATATATACATAATATATATATATATATATATATATAGAAACGATTATCGATATGTCGCTATTCCGTAAGCAAATTGATTACATTTTAGCTGTACATTTATTACAATAAACTTACTTATGTTTTAATATTCCTTATTAGCATTGAAATTAACATCGTAACAGTCAAAAGCATAAATGTAAAATTATAACGATAAAGAATACATTTTCAGCACCATATTATGTAGTTCCTAACCTAAATCAAAATTATTTTGAAGGTAAGTTGAGCTTAAATGATACAATCGGAAAGAGTTAAGTGAACTCTATATAGGTCAGTACTTGATAGACTTCTGGAAAAGGTTTCAGTTATTCTAATTATATATCGGGTTCTATCCAGGACACAAATACCTAACAATGTAATAATTTTTAAATGTGAGTAAACAGTACTTGTATTCATTTTTAAATGTAAATAAACACTTAGAATGTTATAAGTTTTAACAAACATCAAAATTGATTTGATATAATCCGTATTACAAGTTATTGTTACACTCCAACATTCCAAATATCAATGGCGATGAAGATAGGGACAGAATTTTTATGCAGTAAAAGATGTAATAAGAAAACAATATCAGTACCAGTACTAGGTTGTGCATAGAAATTCTAGCTGTTAATAAATGTCACCGGTATTAAAGTCTTGTTTCTCTTTCCATTTCAGAACGTAGAGTTGAAATTTTAGATAGCCGTTTTGAGGTCAGACAATTTCTTTTCAGAGAGACAGTTGCTCCTGCGTCGGAGAAAATTAATACTAAAAGAGTAGTAGATAAGCATCGCGTCTCAGTCTCTCGTTCGCATATTTTGAATTTGGTACTGCATATTAAACAATTCAAATTCGAATTCCAGTACAACCTATCATAGTAAGGTATTGATTGGATTGGATATTTCAAGATTACACAATTGTGAAATTGTCCATCTTCATTAGCATCATCTCTCAGCGTAATGCACCTCGCCCTGTCCTAGCTCCACGTATATGCACTGAGTGCAGGTTGCCCTCTGTGAGCACAATTGGTGTAGCCAACAAATCTGTAATACACGTTTCAGGAGAAAAGAAAATAATTTCAGGGACATATTTCGTTAAGCCTGTACTTAATAGTAGAACCATTTGACTAATCAAGGATACAAGTTTATTCTCCTAATGAATGCAGTCATTTATTGTTATAAATTAATGCTTAAAAATTACTTCTTCTACCTAAGTCACACACAGCAAACCATCGATAAGACGAACCTAAAGAGACCGAAAAATCACCTGTTCGCATTAACGAAGTTCGTCTTATTCGAATTCTGATCGAATTTTGTTTCAATGAATCCATTATCACTCTTTCAGTTCAAAACACTTTCTCGTGGTTTGTAGTTAGTAATAATGAATTTCGAATTAAGTACCGTACTTGTGAATCTTTCTGAATACTGTATTAGTAGCATATATCATCAATACTTAGCGAAGTCTCCATATCTGGCCTCTTTTCATCTTTTCCTTTGTTGATCCAAGTTTCTCTTCCAGATATAGGGGCTATCCAGTTTATAAAAATTATCACTTTTGTTACCACAATGAATTTAATTTAAATCACTTCTGACTCACTTATATTGCCCTCATGTTGTTAAACATTCAGGAACCTGAGATTCCACTTCTTCATATTTTACTGCACGAATTCGCTTAAATTTTCCTGATGAAGAACCGGAAACTGCAGCAGCGTCAATTTTATCTTTGTTTTTTATTATGGTTGAAGGAGTATATTTTGGAATTTGAAAATATTTTGCAATTTGAGGTTTTGTCCTAGTACCGTGAGACACTTCATTCCAAAATTTTAACTTTAGTTTTTACACTATTAGCAAAACTGACGATTTTTATGGTATAATTATGCACAATATGACTTTTCAATTTTCACTCCAGTTGACATTTTTATATATTTCTGAGTACTATAATCATAAAAATGTGAACTGCAGTCAAAAGTGAAAAGTCAAATTTTGTAAAATTATACCATAAAAATCGTCAGTTTTGCTAATAATTTGTCCACGTCTGCATATCTATAGAATTTTTCCTTCTTTCACTCATGTTGCTATTATTGAGGTGTTAACTTGAACACTAGCCGTGAGACACTAACAGTTAAATCTCTGTATCACTCAGTGACATCTCTAGAGATAGAACACACAGAAGACTTGAGCTACTACTATGATTCCCGTGAGAAATATAGCAATGCATAGGCTATTATGCGTGTTCTAATCGATATCTTCAAGGACATTTGAAGTTTTTACTATGAGAGCGAACGAAGAGAATTCCCATGGAATAAACTATAAAGGGTGTACATAAAAGTTGTTTTTTGTTCGTATTAAAGTAGAGGACAAAAATCTGGGGACAGAAAATTTGTTCGACGTTCGTAGAAACAGAAATTCGTATTAACCGAAAAAAAATCCACTAAAATCACTGTGTTTGAGCCGGGACCGGGAAAATTATTCGTATTAAGGGGACCGAGTTCATATTACTATATTTAATTAATTTGATGTTAAATCCTTTTTCCAGGGAGGTCCTCAATTGGTTCTTTTAGATTTTAAGTCCTAAAAATCTTGGTCTTCATTGCAAGTTAATTTTATGAAAAACAACAGATAGTATCTTATTTCATTCTTATATTTTGATGTATAACTTTATACTCGTATTTTAAAAATTCAGACATGGCGGACATTAACAACTAATAGGCGTAATAAGAGTACTTCTTTATATCACACTTTATATTCTTTATATCTTTTACTTTTACTTCATAGAATGTAACTAATGTAAAATAAAATATTTTGGAATTAATTAGAACTTATTCAAAGATTATTAGAGTTGGTATATTTAGCAATTAAAAGTAAAAAATTTAGTACTTAAATCGGATTTAGCATTTTATAGCACATTTAATGTTAGACTTTAGTATTTTTTAGCGTTTTTGGATGGAACTTTTTCTTGTAAGAATGTTTGGTAGTAGAAATTCAATGTCATCAATGCGTTAACAGGTGAAGTGTCTAGATTTTCCAGTTATAATTCCTAAAAATAATATATTGAAAAGGAATATATAAAATTACAATAAATTTACGAACATTAAGAAAAATACCAAAAGACGCGGTGTGATTTTATCCCGACCCAACTTGTTACTCAATAATTGTAGTTACATGCTACCACATACAACTTCTTTGTGAGTGAATATTGATTTTAAAAAATCGGATAGGTAATCAATATTCCAAAAAGACAGACAGTCGGGATAACTGTACGGATAACAACAAAGAGGTTATCAGGTATGGAATTAACTTTACGGCAGGGGGGCACTTTGGCCGAGCCTGCGTCCTGTTACGATCTATTGCGTTAAATCTAAAGCTAGGCGCATTCCCAAACCCACACCGACTGACTACACTAAGGTTCTCTGTGTACCCAGGTTTCGAGCAGGTAACCCTCCCCCCTCGTCCCTAGGCCAGCTCCCATCGTGCGTCGCCATCCGGCGATTGGTGAAATGCTATGGAATGATGACGAACTGGAAAAATGGTGACTGGATTATGTAAATGCCTAATATGGGAAAAAGGGAGAACCCCGAGAAACACCCCAACTGCGACCTTGTCCGCAACAAGTGTCATTATGGATTTTTCAATGAAAAATCTCAGACCTGACCGGGACTCGAATCAGGGCCGCCTGCAGGGATCTCAGGTAGATTGCATACCTTTGTTATTCATACTGTAAAAGCTAAAGTGGAGGGGTGAAGTGGCCTTTAGATAGATTTTCATAAAATGTAATTTCGCTCTTATTACTCAGAAACACAAACATAAGAGTACATTTCGCATTTTGTGTTCAATTTCATATGTTACCATGGATAAAAAGCACACTAGTCTACTTAACATGCTCCTGAACATAAAATTATTATTTTTACAACATTTGGGCACATTTCGCATTTATCGTGTTTGCAAAAATCTACCATCTCGGGCGCGGGTTCGATACCCGCTTGGGCTGATTACCTGGTTGGGTTTTTTCCGAGGTTTTCCCCAGTCATAAAGTGAATGCCAGGTAATCTATGGCGAATCCTCGGCCTCATCTCGCTATCACCAATCTCATCGACGCTGAATAACCTCGTAGTTGATACAGCGTCGTTAAATAACTAAATAAAATAATCTACCATCTCTAAACATCATCGGCAAGTCGTGTTGAAGGAATCAGTATGCTATGCTGGGTGGCCTCACTAGAGACAGAAACTCGTCATGAATCCATTAGGTGTAGCGCGGTATGATTTATTGTGGCAGAGATGCGAGGATAACAGTGATCGGACATTGACATTAAATGTAAGAACCTCAGAGTTTTTTGTTCGATATCCAACACATCAGTAGGGGTTAAGTGGTGGGAGAAGAGGTTAACGAACTGAAACTGGGACTAAATGCCATTCCCTGAGATCTGACAACCAGGAAATACAGTATGTCGTCACACCACCGCCACCAATAATAATAATAATAATAATAATAATAATAATAATAATAATAATAATCATCATCATCATCATCACTACCACAACCTTCACCATCATCATCGCGAAGGTTAGATCGTTACCTGTTCTGGCTTCATTCAGATCATATTTTATGATGGCCGACACACTTCTTGTCAATGGGCCTATGTAAGTTATATCATGTGCATACACTATACATATACAGGATGTAAATGAATAGGTTGTACAAAATTTTCCAAGTTAAACGAGACATTAAGGCTTGGAATTTGATATAGGTAGAACCACAGAATTTCTCATTAACGATAAATTCTTTATAAAAGTGAACTAAACGAAAAGTGTCTTTCTTTCTGAAAATGGATGTAATAATTTTCGCGATAAAGATATTTTGGAGCGAAATAATTAAGTTTTTCCGAAATATGCCGTCTTCATTGAATAATCAAGACTACCTTTACAGTATGTAGTCAATATGTAAATATATATCAATGTTAACAGTATTCAATAAACTGTTGTTGAAAATGGTCATGAAGTCATTTAAATATGCGCTCCTGCATAGATGACTTGTATGTCTAAAATGCAAGTAGTAGACAATTGATGATGCAAAGGAGAAGAGTTCGGCCGGCGCCTTGGATCGGGTCTGTGTATAGCTCAGATGGAAAGGGCGCTTAGCTTGCAGAGCTGAGAGGTCCTGGATTTGATTCCCGGTGCCGGAACGAATTTTTCTCCAATAATAGGGAGTGATGTTGTTCACAGTAATCTATATACAGTATAAGATTCTAACATTTCTAAGTTTCAACATAAAAAATGTTTTCTCAATTATAAAAAAAATATGTATTTATATAGAGGAAAGAATATTTGGGGTTAAGAGGGCTGAAGTTACAGGAGAATGGAGAAAGTTACACAACACAGAACTGCACGCATTGTATTCTTCACCTAACACAGTTAGGAATATTAAATCCAGACGTTTGAGATGGGCAGGGCATGTAGCACATATGGGCGAATCCAGAAATGCATATAGAGTGTTCGTTGGGAGACCGGATGGAAAAATACAGTATCTTTGGGGAGGCCAAGACGTAGATGGGAGGATATTATTCAAATGGATTTGAGGGAGGTGGGATATGATGATAGAGAGTAGATTAATCTTGCACAGGATAGGGACCAATGGTGGGCTTACGTGAGGGCGGCAATGAACCTTCGGGTTCCTTAAAAGCCATTTGTAAGTAAGTATAGAAGAAAGAATAATGCTGCCACTGTTCAAAAAAAGATATTGGCTAGGTAACTGGCTAATAAGAAACTGCCCACTGAAGGATATACTGGAAGGAATGAAGAACGGAAGAAAAGTTTGAGGCAGAAGGAGATATAAGACGATAGACACATGGATCGTATGCGGAGACTAAGAAGAATGCGGAAAAGAGATTAGGTTGGAGAATACTGGGTTTGCAATGAAATACCTACCCTTGGGTCAAAGTACGCATGAACGAATGAGTGAAGTCCATACCTGTGGAGTAACGTCTAGCCGCGAAACCAGGTGGCCCGGGTTCGATTCCCGGTTGGGGCAAGTTACCTGGTTGAGGTTTTTCCGGGGTTTTCCCTCAACCCAATATGAGCAAATGCTGGGTAATTTTTGGTGTTGGACCCCGGACTCATTTCACCAGGATTATCACCTTCATCTCATTCAGACGCTAAATAACCTAGTTGTTGATAAAGCGTCGTAAAATAACCTACTAAAAAAAAGAATGAGCGAATGATAATTAATTCACGATGAAACTCGAAATATGATATTTTACTACGAAGTTTTTCCAAAGTGAATGCGAAATTTTGTGGTTTCTACTTATAGACAATCCACGGTAGTAGTAGATGTCTACTAGCGATGCAACAACCTTTAGAATGCAGGCAGCTTGAAGTGTTGGTTTCGTTTGTTTGTTTGTTTGTTTGTTCGTTTTCATTTCACTTTCTCATTCGATGTATAATGAGAAAATATTTTAATGTTGCAAAATATCGATTTAAATATTAATTAAATTTTCAACTTTTAAAATTACATTGTGCTTACAACAATATTTAATATTGTCATTATTTCGGTTTTCTGTCATTTATGTGCAGTTAAGTATAGTTAGTAGTATATGGCTTGCATTTGTAAATGTATTTTTTCATTTTTTACGAATTCAGTAGACCGTAATAGCGAATGAAATATGATACAATGCATGTCTTATTAAAATAATATGACGCGAGGTTTTATTTTCTTCCGTAAAATATCACCCGCTGAAATCTCTTGTGATATTATCTATGACTACAATAATTTGCTGTCAAAAATCTAATACAGTAGGTTCTATAGCTGATATAGGCCTAATAATAGAACTTTTCCAGGATAAGTGAAAACGGACACTTTTTATACAATTCAGAAAAACAATGACGATTCCAAAGTGGAATAATAAGTTCTGAGGTCACGACTACGACTATAAATCAAATGCAGAGTATCGAGATAGTAGGATTGCCTTCTCTGATCTTAGGCGAGATTTGTCTTCTTGAACATGAAAGGAATGCAGAGGCAAAAGAACTGAGAGTTCAGAATATTAACGATACCGTCAGAATATAAAAATAGATTGTTTGAACAGTAAAGTGAATGAACACAAATAGATTCCCTAATGTTGTTTGTAATGAAAAAAAGCAAATGATATTCAGCAGATCAAACGAACGTTGAAAAGACAAGAGTTTCTAAATTCTGTAGATTTTATTTCATGAGATACAAAGTCAGGAAGAGGTCGATGACCTAACCCTGAAAGTTGTTTTGTTGATGATGATGATGATGATGATAATGATAACGATGACGAAGTTAAGAATTCATTTGTTGATTAATGTGCATTTTAGCACGACTTCGATCTGGGGATCCTGATCGCTCGCCCTGTTATAAAATGTACCAGTAGTCCGTACTAATTAACTTCGACGCTTATCTTATCTGCCTACTTTAATGGGCCGTTAACCTAACAACTATGTTCGTTTCCCGTGCAGGAGAAGAGCGTGATGAATTAATTACTGGTTAAGGAAAGTGCTAACCCATGCACACTTTGACCATCCATAAAGCCTATTATGCTACCTACTTGCATTTTGACGTCGGAGAAAAATAGCTGGTAAACTTTGTCTGGTATTCTCTCATTTTAAGGCATATTGTTTAATTACTATACATCTGCGATACCAGCCACCTATATTTTGTTCCATAATCTCTGACAAGCGATGTAAATATTTTCGGCAGGGAAGGAGAGAAGTATGATTGCTATTCAACCAATGGCAGAGATCTCATTCCACGCTTGTCTTGAAGTTGGGCGGGGTTAAAACGCTTCAGACCGTCCAACTTCAAGACAAGCGTGGCATCAGACCTCTGTCATTGGTTCATTAGAAATTATCCTTCTCTCTCTTTCTACCGGCGATATTTACGTCGCCTGTCAGCCATTATGGAACGAAGTATAGTTTTACTTCCTATCTAAGAATTTTTATGTCCCTTAAAAATCAATTGCCCTTGGTTGAATTTGAACCCACGAAGACCACTAGAGACGCGAAGACGTCTAGTGGAGATTTATTGTTAGCTTCATATCCTGGCGAATACAAGTGGAATGTACGGTAGGCAAAGACTTACTTTGGTGCATTTTTTTTGGGGGTACTACTGTTTCTCCTGCCAGGATTATATTATTTTATTACTCCAATAATAGTATTGATGTAACTTTGATTGATTTTCTATATTACAACCGCAGGTAACATTTATGAATGTTAACGCTCAATTTCGGCTCGTTACTTCTAGAAAGGAACTCTTTCCTCATTGATGCACCAAATACTATATTTATTCACTCACGTAATTTTTACCCTTTTTACAAAGTTCGGCAGCTAAACATAGAGGGGAAAATTGTGCGATTACCACAAAGTATCATCAATAAAATGACCATAAATAACCTCAAGAAATTCATGAGGTGAGAAAAAGTGAGTGTACAGTTATTAATATTCCTTTTTCATTATTTTATGTTACTTAATATCATAAATTTATATCAGTATAAATAACACAAGCTATAAATATTGTTATTATAGGTCTTGATGTTGCCATGATGAGGCTTGTATTATATTGTTATTTAGCCTAATAGTAATAATAATAATAATAATAATAATAATACCTATGTAAATATATACTACTCTTGCCCATTCCACTAGAGCAATTGTACCGCTGTGTGTCTGTTCTAATTTCGGTAGCCTGACCTTGACTAACCTCGCAATGTGTTTTCAAAATTACCTTATTCAGTACGTAAATAAAATAAACGTGCATGTATTCTACACTTCACTACTTTCATCAGACAATAAATTCATATCATCTTTCTTGCCGTCAGAGGATCTTCGGCGTTTTCCATCCTATAAGGGATTTGTGTTTTCTCTGCGCATGCTTACGATACTTAAGAGTTTTATAAACACTTTTGAAAGGAAAATTGATGATGTAGTTTTTTTTTTATTTAAGAGGGGAAAATCAAGCAAGGAGAATAAAATTGTGAAAAATATGTTCAAAAATCTTGAGGGGGGGGGGGTGAATACGCGAGGAAGGGAAATTACTTGAGTAAATAAGGAACCTGCCGTTGAAGTGAAGTGGGAAGGACTTTCCTTAAATGTCATATTAAATAAAGAAGCCTTCATGGAAGTGTATGTCTGCATTGTTTACTTAGTTGTAGTATTTCCTTCGACTATCACGCAATGTTGTTTGGAAACTGTATCATAATACGCCTTATTTTTTCCAGGGCAACAGAGGGACTCGATCTGTGAGTACAGATACAATGAGTCTACATGTTGTGGCGTTGTAGACTGTAGATGCTGTAGACATATTTTGTGCTGTCTTGTGTCAAGTAGTGATAGTAGAAGTTTCGTGTTCTTTAATTTTACGCGTCTTTTTTGTTCCGTTTTTGCTTTATTTATGCAAAATATAGAGAAAGTGTTGTTATGCTGCTAAAGGAGATTACGAATATGCACATTTGAGCATTCCTGATACTGAAAAAGTGGTTTTCGGTATACTGTCTTGCCTGTCTGAATCTGTCTCTTTGCAGGCATTTCCAACTGCTAGCTCTGTGAGGTCACACGTCTTTGTTCTGGAGCTCCTTGAGAGGGGAAGCATAGGTAAAAAACAAAGTAGGGGGAATAGAACTGGAAGGAATAGAGATGTTTAAATAGCGGAGACACAACATTACCACAGTCTAGTAGGCCTATATACAGTCTAGAAGCTCAATACGTAGTAAATATGCATCCATGGATAGTTTCTAACCACTAGGATCGCTACTATCGCCTCATTACAGACAATGTGAAATAGTACTGCACAGTCTATTGTTCCTATTACCCTCATAAACTCAAGCTTCGTGACTGTATATACTAGACTGTGACATTACTGTCCTTGATGTGCTTTACCAGCGCTACTCCGAGAAGGGAAACGCGCTCCGACGTCACAGGTTGGACAGTTTGAAATGACTGCTTTATAGCTTTTTCTCCTAAATTTACAGGTAGGATTTTATTCATACCTGATATCAGTGAGTAAATTTGTCAGGAAAGTGTGAACACGAATTTTATTCCTTTTTAAATCTCGGCTTATCTGAAGTCTTGTGACCAAAAATATGCAGAATTATTATTGTGTGGATTACGCCCTAATGATTTGCTTCTTCTTATTGCATAAAGAATGGTAAAAAATGAAACCGTATAAACCATGTAGATCAGCACCATACGATGCACAGTGCAACAATGAAACGGCGTATATATTAATGCATGCGGAACCATTACACCTGAGGAAGGGCTGAAGATTAGAGAGTTGTTTTCGATGAAGCAAACAAAGAGAAATATATGACGTATAAAATAAGTAGCTTTAATAGTGTAAACGATGCAATTATTTATATAATAAATTTAGTAGCACTCGAAATATTAATATCGGTGTCCCACAGGGGACTGTCCTCGGTCCAATTTTGTTTTTAATATATATTTATGATTTATTGGAATTAATTTAAAGTAATTCAATGCTGAGATATTTTCGTATGCGGATGACACGGTTGTTATTTTTGCAGGTAAAATTTGGGATGATACCTACTTTAATGCAAACAATGGCATCACATTATTTAAAAATTGGTTTGATTACAACATACTTGTCTTAAATCATTTTAAAACTACGGTTGTACCCTTTTCGTTAAAATCTGTTGGTATTAAATCACCTAATTCGCTCTTGTGTTTAAAAATTCATACATACAATTGTTCTTCTAATAGTTGTAACTGTCCTATTCTAAATGAATCTCCTCAAGTTAAATATCTCGGTATAATAATCGACCAACATTTACGTTGGGATAAACATGTTCTTTTTCTGTGAAATAGATTCAGAAAAATTATTCATTATTTTGTCCTACGAAATTACTTAACTGTCCATACTTTACGACTGATTTATCTTGCATTAGTACAAGCTATATTGCAATACGGCATTATAGGATGGGGTAGTGCTTATAGTACCTCCCTCATGCCAACAATTCTGCTACAGAAAATAAGAATAAAAATATGCCTTAATAAACCTCTTGATTATCCTTCAGAGCTGCTGTATTCAGAATTTAAAGTATTTGACTTCCATCAAATTTATAACAATGTATTACTGGATTTTGTACATAAAAACCGAAACATAATATTTAATTTATATTTACATAAATATAAAACCAAAACATCAGACAACATATGCTTGACAGTTCCTAAATGTACTGCAACTGTAGCATATAATCACAGTAGCAACTTCGGTCCAAGGCTTTATAACATGATAATAGATACATTCCCAAACATACAATTTGCTAATGCTGCTTATTAAAAAAAATATATTAAATAAGTGCTGTTAACAGAGAAAATTTAAAGTTCAATTATTGTGATACGTGTTTTTTCTTCTTATTTTTCTTTCCTTTTATTGCTTTTTAATCTGCTATTCAATAAAATGTCTTAATATTAACTTGGTGGAATGCCCCCTGAGCACGAGTATGTAACTTACTCTTTTTGGGGGTGCTAGAGAGTGCTTATGTAAAAAAATCAATATGTATCTTTGTTCTGGCAATAAAGTATTATTATTTATTATTATTATTATTATTATTATTATTATTATTATTATTATTATTATATTTACACAATAGGCATTTTCATTTAATTTTAAATATCTCAACTTGACTTTAAAATGTCAGCACACTTAAAAAGAACACAAAGTAAATAAATGTGTCCTTGAAAAATAAATTATGATAACAAGAAATCGATATACTAGAAGAAAGATCTCTAATAAAGCATAAAATATTCATGGTATACAGGAGGATTAAAATATGAGCCTACTTCTATCCCAAGTTTATCATTTCGAAGATCATTCAGAACGATCCTAAGACATCCCCATACTGACTAATATGATGTAATTTTTTTATTGCGCTTTAAATGTATTTTTCTATTAGTGGTAATACAATTTTCACAAGCCGAATGCCCATGCCCAATTTTCTACCTCCGAAAATAATCGCTTTTCCACAAACTATTCCATTAAGACGCTAAACGCCGTTTAATATCCCTCGTGCTGGCCATATTGTTACCGACTTACAAAAGTTCTATTTATACAGGATGTCTCATTTATCTTGTGCACCTCAAAGTAACTTTTACGTTTGAACTGGAATTTGAAATATTTTTTGTAAGTTATTTTACAACAAGGAGTAAGATAAGTATGGAGATTTGGTCCATGAAACTGTATTCTTGTGCAAAATACAAGTGACGTCATCACTTTTTCAATTAGCACCATATAATGTAACAATGTCCATGATAGCATTATGATACATTTTTGAATACGTCTTAAAGAGCGCAGTTCATTGGACATTCTTCAAATTAAAATACAATATCAACCAGAGTCAGTTTATTGCCTCAAACTACTTGCCGTTCACATGCAAACACAATACATACCATGCTTTGAAAAGTTCATTATTTTGCGATATATTCCCACTGGAATAACATGATTTCTTCAATTGGTGTTTTCAGCATGCCGATGTTTCGCAATCTGTTTATTAAATTTTCATTATACTTGTATGGATAATGTATCGTGATGCTGAAAAAAATCAATTTATAGATTGTTATGACACTAACATTTTCTCATTCTCAATAGGCAGAAAACTGGTTACTCTTAAGCCATAATTTTTATGCAACCTGGTTGCTGTCTCACGAACTATACTGTAGGTATCCTACTAGCAAAACTCAGCTCGGACTCCTCGTGGCGCGCATGCTATACCCCTCTTACCCCCCTTAAGTAGGCGTGAGAGCATGCTGGGAACGGGAGCATACGTCATCTGCGCGAGACAGTCACGTCCGCTGGTTTCTGCGCACTGAGGTTTCCTTGTTGCATGCCTATAAATGGTCTACGCTTCCCAGTATACAAGCGACATCTATGAGTCACGCTTGTAGGGTCGGGGTAGATAACAGCAAGTAAAGAGTCCTGTCATTGTACAATAGCGTTCTTGGCAATAGCAAAGATTGCGGTTTAATCATTTTTTTATTCGAATTCTATTAAGAACTTCAATTTTGATAATAGAGAAGCAGTAATGTGGCAAATAATTTTAGTCTATACCATATTTTGTTCTCTACATGTTTTGTTTCTGAAAATGCAAAGGTTCCAAATCCCAAAATGCACTGAATAATATAGATTATTATGATACAATTTTTCAATCTTTCAGGTCATATACATGTTGAACCGTAATTAATGTCATTAATTTCAGGGGGTTATTCTTTGAGATATTTCAAACAAAAAAGTATCATACAATTTTGTTCGTTTTTGATGCCTTTTCTAGATAAAAATTATTTTACATGAAACATTTCATAGCGTGTTTTGGGAAAGCTATTGATTTGATTCCCAATATGCTCAGTCCATTTAAGAGAGCAGTGTATTATGATAATAATTGATTGAAATAATTTTAGTTTTGTCCTTCAAATGTGCAGAAATTTGAAGCGAACAAATGTAATGTTTTAAAATTTCTGTTTAGAACGAAAAGTTACATTTGTTAACTTCAAGTTTCTGCACATTTAAAGGACAAACCTAAAATTCTTTTAATCGTATATTGCCGTATCACACTGCTTTCTTAAATTGAATGAGCATATTGGGAATTAAGTCAATGGTTTTTCCAAAACACGCTATGAAATATTTCATGTACAACAATTGAAGGGTTGGCGAGAAGAACGATGAGGGTCCAAATAACAAATTTTAGAGAAAAATGGATTTTAAACTTTAAAACACTCTGCTTTAATTCGTATGAGTAATGTCATTATTTTATTTTTTTATTGCACCTGGAGACTTTGTAATAGCCATGTAAGCCTCTATTAGCTCTCAACGTAATCCAATAGATGGCACCTCTAACTAAAAAATGTCATTTTATGGACCCTCATCGTTCTTCCCGCCAATCCTTAAATTTTTATCTCGAAAAGAAAGAAAAAAACGAGCAAATTTGTATTAAACTTTTCCCTTTGTAATATCTCAAATAATAACCCCTTGAAATTAATGACATTACTTACGATTCACCCTGTACATATAAACAGTAATAAGTCACTTCAATTATTGTTTTAAGCTCATCTATATAATACACACACGAGTATGTGTGGTAGATATGATTGAGGTTCTGGCTGTTATGTATATCTATCATCAGGCAATAGCGTACATCTTACTTGACGATTGATGTGTCAGAGGAAGAACAATTAGTTGTATATAATTAAGTCTGATTAATGTAATATGATACTAGTCGGTGACCAATGAAATGACGGAGGAAAGGAAATTGCCATTTTTTCCCATTACCGTTTGGATTAATTGCTTCATGAGTAGACATCGGATTTATATGCACTAAAATATCTAAAATATGCATGCATTTATGCTCTCAAAATCTTTAAAATATTCTATAATTTCGAAAATATGCACTAAATATGCATAAAAATTGTAATTTTAGACTTAGGCTTATGCATTTTGGTACTTACAATGTACATTCTTCCTTACTACGTTTTCACCTTGAAGATATTTATCTACAGGACACAAAACTTTAATGTCAAGATTTCTCTCTAAAACATTGCACAATTTACCATTTAATTTTTCTGCATACTTTAAAGAAGCACTCTGAAGTTTGCTCTGAATCTCCTTGAGGATTGATAAAGATTCATGCAAGGACAAACCACAGTTTTAGAGTTTTTTGTGGTTTCTTGATTACAGCCAAGTTTCTTTGCAAATATTCACTATTAAAATATTCTGTGAACATTGAATTCACAAAGTTTCAGCTGCATTTAACGCACCAACGAATTCTTTAACTGCATTAAAATTATCTGAGTAGAAGAGAGCAGCTTCATTCCACGTACTCCAACGGGTAAGTATTGGCTCTGGGAATAATGCGAGGTCTAGAAATTTTTCTTTGTAAGCACTAACTCTGAATGGGGCTTTAACAAATCTTCTTGGTGCTGGATATCAAAGTGTTCACGTCAGGAAAATTTCCCCTTTTTCTTCCACTACTCTAAAAAATCCATGCACAAACACGTAACATGAATGAGTTGGAGACAAAATACGTTCCATGCTGAAGCAGCTTTCAACATATAAGTTGCAGCATCTGAAAGCAGAACCCGAAATTTGTGTTATAAAAATATAAATGATGGCTTATTTAACGACGCTCGCAACTGCAGAGGTTATATCAGCGTCACCGGTGTGCTGGAATTTTGTCCCACAGGAGTTCTTTTACATGCTAGTAAATCTACTGACATGAGCCTGTCGCATTTAAACACACTTAAATGCCATCGACCGCGGCCGGCATCGAACCCGCAACCTCGAGCATAGAAGGCCAGCGCTATACCAACTACGCTACCGAGAGCGACCAAGAAATTTGTGTTCACTACCTCCTTTTGGCCACAGTACTTTCAGAGCATCGTTCACAAGCGAGCAACAGTAGAATGATTTGTTTTTTTATAAAGCCCTATAGGCAATCAAGTAAAGTTTTCCTGGCTTATTTCACATAATTTGTCTACAAAAAAATTTGCTACATGACGGCCACAGGCGTCTCTAGTTTCATCTGTCACACCATACACGAGAGAGTCCTTTAAACGGTCCCGAATTTCTTTAATTACTGAGCGGTAACAGCTGTCTCGATAATTTTTTCTCAGTGTAGATTCGTTAGGAATGACGTGATTAAAATATTTTACTAAGAAACTATGGGACTTAAGGTTACTGAGCGAATTGCACGGTATATTTGCTGCTATAATATCTTCACACAGATCAATGCAAAATTAATTAGGCCTATTTTGTGAAATTGAAGTAATTGTGTCAGTAGTGTTTGTTTGGATGTATTTTTTCTCTGTTTACTTGCAATGTACTGATTCGTAGATATGTGCCGAGCTATCTGAATTTTTTTATCAACTTCAACTTGTTTATTGCACATGACACAGAAAATGACTTTATTGTATGTAGTAAAATCGACTCTCCACATTCTTTAATCCTCTGTTTTAAAAACGAACTTCTAGACGACTCTTTCTTCTAGCATTATAACACGAACTTAAACTCACAGAAAACTGAACAATACTGCATTAACTGCATCACCTGCAAGATTAGAGCTGCATGGGACGCAATATAAATAAAGAAATTGACAACACGTGATTCTATCGCAATCGCACTGGATCGCAATCCTTATGGGTTATTTCCTTAGTCAGAAGGATTGCATGATTTCAGCTGATCGGTGACACAGTCTTGTCTCTTCATGCAGCTGTGACTGATTGGTAACTCACACCCCACTTCTTCTCCCGTTCACAAACACTCCTGCTTCCAACTGTAAATAGGAATGTTATTCCCCAGTAACATTACGTGATTTTGTCAGTAGCGCTCGGAGAGACTCCCTACGACTTTATTATCTTGTCACTAAAGTTTTTAAATATTAATTTCGAAATTAAAACTTAAAAAATACATGTATTATATGCTCGAAGCATGGAAAAATGATGAAATATACAGCAACATCGGAAATATGCAATTATATGCACTATAAAACTTCACAAACAAAAACAGAAGAACATGAAATATATTACAAAAGTTAATTCCATATGACAAGTAAAAACAAACTAAATATGCATTTGCATATAAATCCGATATCCATTCGTGAGTGATTTCTTATTGATGTCACTCACTAGCTTTCAATCTGTCTTCGGACAGTTAACTAAATAACTACAATTATAGTGAGGTTCACGTAAGAACAGTTCCTAAACAGCAAATATTACCGTCTTATCAGTGTTGCCAACTGTTACCAGATATCAAACGATCCTACGTACTAAATGACTTATTTACTTACCGTACTTTATGTTGGAAGATTATTATAAATAATTCAATAATTTGTAACATATTTTCGTAGGCAAACTGTACGGGAAAAGGATCAACATGTGAAGTATTTTGTCTGGCAATACGAAATTCATTAGTTTGACTAAACAATTGACTCACGAAACATAACCTAAACATGTATTTTGTTTGACCACACGAAATTATTAGTACTAACTCCGAAAACTTACTTCACTATAGTCTTGAATAATAACCATAACGCAACATATAATATAACTATTATGTATTAATTAGTTATTAATATGTTCAAATTTCACTAGCTTCCAGTAACCGGCTCAGAAATCTGGTACAATTTTAATTTCATGGAACTCCAGTACTGACAAATATTGTCGTTTTGTCTCAACTGCCAACATAACAGTTACAAAATCACTAAATAGGCCTATTTGTCAGTATCGAAATTCGAAACGAAGTTGGCAAAAGAAAATTCAACCTGCAAACTATAAAATCCCCACAATCCATTAGCATATGTAGTAATGGGGAAAAATGGTTAGGTTTCACCCTTAAGGTATGAAGTAAGCTGACCCGGACTATAGTGCCGTGCATTTAAAGCTCTATGTTCGGTTCTAGTTTGTCGAACATGAAAAGAAACGAAGTCTGCTTTGAAGAGGCCGATCTGTCACAGCTCACTCGAATTTGATCCTTGTATGATCTATGCCTTTGAAGTTTGCTGACCTCTCCTTCCTTCCCTCCCATTCCTTCATGCTGAGTAAGGATTTTAGAACAAATCTTGTGAAGTTTTATTTATTTAGATGTTAGGACAGATAATTTTTATTACAAAAATACGATTAAACATCAACAGAAATATACGTACATATAGGTACCGGTACATCACATTATGTTTTAAAAACACATGGCAGTTATTTCTATACTAATTACCGACAGAAAGTAGCTAAAATTACATACTTTGCATAATATTTAAATAAATCATAGTTGCTCGGTAACAATATTTTGTGTGACTATACGGATGATGGCAGTATCAGCGACATGTATTACAGGCACTATGTTCCAATCAAGTTAGTCGAGTATGACGAAGTTCGACATTCGTTGATGTTCTTTTTGCAGAAGGCCTGTTATGTTTGTTCCACCTTGTTATAAAAATATTCGCTGTCTTCCATTCCCAACTCCTTTATGCTTTAACAACTTCAGAATTTTAGCGTAGGTCTTGCGATTATTTTTCATATAAAATAAAACGAAGTTAGTAATGCCTTGGATGCATCTCTCATGTTCGAACATTGCAGGATTCTGTTTTAAACCGCTTAAGGATTTGAGCCAGTGGCGACTCGTGATATTTTTTGTATGTAGGATATGAGATTGACGACTAATGACCAAGACAGAAACTAGGCTAATAATAATATAATATTAGTAATAATAATAGCATTAATAATAATAATAATAATAATAATAATAATAATAGAGCATGCAAAATCAATACAAGTAGGCCTATGTTAGTCTTTGACTCACCATTCTGGAACTGGCAATTTATTTGTAGTGAAGTTCGATTCTCCTCCCCCTTTTAGTTGCGAAGATGGCTCCTAAGCCATTGTACTGTCCGATATTTACCGATGTTCCGTCATACGTTTGCGCAATTAATTTCTTGCTACAGTTAAATTCTTCTAACTGATCAAATACAACTTCAAATATTCTTTCGGCTGACCTGTCTGAAAGTCCTGTTAATTATTGTATTTTTTATATTATATAATTTTAAATTAATTATTATTTCGTTTATTCTATTCTTTTAAAATGGCCAGTGAACTGCATTTAAGGAGGCTATAAGAGTACTTGAAAATTCTTATTGTAGTCTCTGAGACTACACCCAGAAAGAAGGGTCGTAGTATTAGGATAAGCGGTCATATCCTCAAACGCGGTTAAAACTCAAGCCGTACCCCGCCCTCCGATTCTCCCCTGTCTACTAACTTCACTGCTAGAAAAAAAAAACAGTTTGCTGAAAGATATTTGGGTGGTTCCTCGGAAATTATTTCTGAGCTGTGCAGTGGCGACAACTCACGACAGAAAGTGGAAGCTTAAAGGAAATTATTACGTCGGGACGCATTGAAAATCAAAATCTGTAATTAAAATGTTTTCTATCCTCAGAGGCACGAAATTGAACTGTAGGATCATCCTTATATCCTTCATGGAGGAATCGCCACTGATTTGAGCACATATCTTGCAATTAGATTTTATATGGAATAAGACAAAGTTTGTAGTGTCTTGGTTTCCTCTCTCATGTTTGAACATTGCACAGTACTAGTCGGTACTTTGAACATATGCGTTCTTTAAAATATATTTTGTTTGATTTACTAATACGTATATTTCTGTGAATGTTTGTTCATATTATTAACCAGAAAAATTACCATACTCATTACTGTGTGTAACTTCGCAAGATCTGTGCCTGACGTCCTTATGCAGCTAAAGAATCAAGGCGCAGGTAGAGAAGGAACTAAGAAGAAAGGCACATATGTAAGGAAAGGGAAAGATTGAACAAACACAAAGGGAGTTTTGGTTCTACAGAGACTCCGCAGAAATGAACTACTAGTCTCTAAGGCGCAATTGTATAAAACTCCCTGACTAAAGATCAACTTTGATCGAAGACCGGAAAGTAACCGAGTTCAGACACTTCTTCTATTGTATAAAACTTTTCTGCGATCAAATTACCTTGGTTCAAATGCAATTTAAGTTCACGTGAAAAGGATTTGGCAACATCGCATAAACAGGTGAAGTATGTGATGCGCGGGCCATGTTGTACAGGTTTGTTCAGTGTTGCCAATTTAGCTACTTTAACTCTTTTTCAATGACAATGTCTTTTAACTGTTATATGGCTTAAATAGGGATTTAGCGACCTTTTTAGCACCCTATAGTGACAAAATTAAATCTTTCTTTGTTGATAATGAGAAATCTAGCGACTTTCCAATTACTTTTTGGCGACTTTCCGTACACTCTGTTGGAGACACTGGATTGTTTTGTGCATTCTAAATAATGGCGGACAATAAGAAGAAGGTTGACCGTTTTCCAATTTGTTATCATCAGGGAAAGGATTTATATGTAAATACATATTTACTTATAAAGCTAATATAATTTATATTTTGCATTATCTTTATGTTTCACAATGTGTAGGGTTGAAAAATCCTACTTTTATTTTCCATATTTTTCCATATTTTAGAGTTTAGTACATATTTTCGTTAATTTCCATATATTTTCCATATTTCATATAAAACAGTCCATATTATATTAGGTTTAACAATAAAACAAAACAAAATTCCATTAACTTTTAAAAATACATTTCAACAATAGAGATTTAAACACATGTTCAGTAATCCCTTTAACATCAGAGTTATTTGAAAATTAGCAGTCCTATCAACAATGGGAAAGTAAGTTACAAAACTGTATTAATTTAATTTAAAATTTTTAACAGACTTCAGTTGTGCAGCTCAACAGTTAAATGCCAGTCAGAGTACACATAGGTTCAGTTTTGTAAATCATACTATAAAGACGGTAAATATGCCAAAAGTACGTCATTCAGTCAATTTAAAATCAAAACTAACAAGTTACATTTCAGAATTTAAAGAAGATGGTTTATCAACTGACAATAAAATATTATTTTGTAATTTGTGTCAGTGTGCAGTATCATCTACACAAAAGTTCCTGGTGCAACAACACATTACAACTAGTAAACATCAGGCCAACAAACAACTAAATTCCAAGCAGAGACAATTGTTTTTAACACAACCAACAACATCGAATGTAAGATCTGAGTTTAACATCGACCTGTGCCGTTCTCTCATCTCTGCTGATATTCCTCTCTACAAACTAAAGAATAAGGTCTTCAGGGAATTCCTTGAAAAATATACTCAACATACAATCCCGGATGAGTCAACACTTAGGAAGACGTATGCTCCATCCATCTACGATGAGACAATACAGAAGATAAGAGATGAAATTAAAGATAGTTCAATTTGGGTTTCCATTGATGAGACTCCCGACAAAGAAGGTAGACTTGTTGGTAATGTAGTTATCGGTTTGTTAAGTGAACAATATTCTGAACGAATTCTTTTACATTGTGATGTTCTAGAAAAGTGCAATAACAAAACTATAGTTAAACTGTTCAACGAAGCTATGGGTATCCTGTGGCCAAAGGGTATTATGTACGATAATGTGTTATTCTTTATTAGCGATGCTGCCCCTTATATGGTCAAAGCTGGACAAGCATTATCTGTTGTATATCCTAAATTGACTCATTTTACTTGTGTGGCGCATGCATTTCATCGTGTGGCAGAAGTGGTCAGAGACAATTTCCCTAAAGTAGATTTGTTGATTTCATCAGTGAAAAAAGTATTTCTCAAAGCTCCCAGTAGAGTTAACGTGTTGAAAGAAATGTACCCTGAAATTCCATTGCCACCAAAGCCAATTTTAACTAGATGGGGTACATGGCTAGAAGCAGTTGAATATTATGCCGAACATATAGACTATATTAACAATGTTCTCCTTGCATTGGACTCTGAAGATGCAGTCTCAATTGATACTGCGAAAACAGTTACCTGTGACATAAGTGTGAAGAATGACTTAGCTCACATTCAGCATACATTTTCATGCATCATAAAAACGCTCAAAAGTCTCCAAAATAGGCACCTTTCACTATCTGAAAGTTTTGAAATTATAAATAGTACTGTGGAACAACTGAATCGTGGTAGAGGTAAAGTTGCAGATGCAGTAAGAGCTAAGGTGGACACTGTACTTTCAAAAAACCCTGGATATGAAGAACTACAAAAGGTTGTTGCTGTGATGAGTGGTGAATCAACAGTGAAGATTAACTTGGACTTATCCCCAGCAGACATTGTGAAATTGAATTATGTACCAGTTACTTCTTGTGACGTCGAACGCTCTTTTAGTCAGTATAAATCTATCCTCAGAGACAATAGAAGAAGATTCACTTTTCAGCACTTGAAAGAAATGTTTGTAACCTATTGTTATGGTAACAGACAATAAAAATTGTGTTTTGTTGAAACTACATTGGAAGATAAGGTACGTCCATTATATTTTTTGTTTAGTTTGATTAAAATGTACCAATATTTAACGTACATAGTCATTTTTTTATAATTTTAAGTCCATATTTAATTCCATATTTTGGTAAAAATCCATATTTAATTCCATATTTTGGTAAAAATAACTACATATATATTTACATATTTCATATATTTTTAGTCCATATAAATCCGTTCCCTGTATCATGTTATGGTGTTTGATACTGCTAAACATAATAAAGCTTTATAAAACGACAATTTTCGTTTAGTAATACAGTTAATTGAAAATTTATGAATGTACCTATCATATCCATTAATAATTAATAGTTGTTACAAACATAATATAATTATAGATTATGTTATTTGATACTGCTGAACACGATAAAGGCTTATAAAATATAAGAATGTTTGTGTATTAAGGCAAGAAATTGAAATATGTGTATATATATATATATATATATATATGAAGAGTCCACTGCAATAATGATGGATGTCATTTGGAATACATTTTGCAGGAGTAACAATTGAAAGTTTGAAATGTTTAGCGCTCAAAGCTTAACTGTGATTTTCCGATCATTACTGGACAATGACTATCAATGTTAATGCCATATGACTCTGTATGTACATTCTAATATGTCTTAAGCTATGCATTGGCAGTCCTGATTCAGTTTCGACAAGAAAGTGACATCCATCATTCTTGCAGTGGACTCTTCATACATATATATATATATATATATATATATATATATATATATATATATATATATATCTACCATATCTATTAATATTAATAATAATGGTTATTCTATCACTCGTATATTTCAAACAGAAAAGAAATAACTGAACTTGGATCATCTAACTTAATCGGAGAAATTTCTTCAGTCAAAGTTGACTTTAGTCTAAGACAAATTAATTTCAGATTAGACTTTATACAACACAAAATTCCAAGTTCAGCTAGAACGAGGATCAATTTAACCTCTGATCTAAGATTAAATGATTTATACAATTGGCCCTTACCGGTTTTCAACAGACTCGGCTATTTTAATTTACATGTTTCACTTCCACGTATTATTGGGATGTCTATGGAGTAGGGCGAAGTTTGTAGTATCTTGATTCCCCTCTCATGTTCGAACATTGCACGACACTAACTACAATAACCCCTTTTCGTATATTTAACGAAAGAAGCCCCCAAGCTGGTCTAGTGGCTAGAGCGCTGGTCTTATAATCCTGTGGACCCCGGTTCGATCACCGGTGTACCACCGATTTATAACATGTGTTGGGCAAGCCTGTGGTTCGGGTAACATAGGGATTTTCTCCGGGAGCTCCAGTTCCTCTTTGATATCCCAACATATCTCTATCATCTCATCTCATCGCGGGTGAAGCTTAGACACGCCTTCCATGTCTCTCCCTGGGCAATTACTTTGTTGGTAAATTATGTGTACACAACTGGCTTCATATGGGTGAAAAACGAACAGTAAAGTACCCGCCATTATAATTTTTTTTCAGGAAAGACGATTTACTTTGCATTTATTGCTGGTCATTAAAAATCATAGTTGAATAATGTATTTTACAGTATAATTCTGTGGCCATTTCATATTCTGAGCTCAATAAAGAATTTCATTGTCATTGACAATCAGTAACATGCTTCAAAGTTATATTTTCTCTAACTTAAAATTGGTTTTCGTCTGTCTTTTCGATTCCTATGAAAAAAGTGTAACTAATAAAATATAAATATAAATTATATATGTGTATTATAATGCTTTTTGATATTTTATCTAAATATTAGTTGTAAGTACACATTTTCTGAACAACTTTTAGTTAATATTTTTGATAGTCTTTTATATTTTTAGACATTATGCCCTGCAGTTCTTTTATTAATATCTTATCAGAGTTTTAAAAGAGATCTGCGTTTTACGGTAAACTTAGAAATGAATAGGAGGTTATTAAATTGGACAAGAAAACGACAGAACAGTCTGTGTAACTAAATCCTGGTGCTGAAGCAAATAATAACTTGGAACTGTTTCACTTAAATGTGCAAAGTGTGCGTAATAAAATAAATGAAATTGAACTTTTCCTCGATGAATATAACTTTCTAGTGCTCTCTATTTGTGAACATTGGTTACGTGAGGAAGAGGTAATAATGTGCAGTAGTGGCAAAAAAAAAACTTCTTGTAACTGATTCCAGAGCCTTGTTCATTCCAGAGCACGATAGACTGGTAACTAAGACTTTCGTGGCTCGAATCCTGCCTGGGAAGGAAACTTTTTTTGTTCCTTATTCAAGTTTATTTCCAATACTTTGCGATTGCAGCGATATTTTACTACTTAATTAACTTATTATTCACAGAACATGAATTTTACCAGCAATCGAAAAGTATTGGGAATAAATTTGAATAAGGAACAAAAAAAAACAAGTTTCCTTCCCAGGCAGAATTCGAACCACGAAAGTCTTAGTTACCAGTCTATCGTGCTCTGGAGTGAAAAAGGCTCTGAAATCAACTACAAGGGTCGGTCCGGTTTTTTTTGCCACTACTGTACAATATGAGTAATTACTAATATTGGAAGTTACTTTTGTCGTAAGGTCCATAGTGCAGGTGGTGTCATGGTCTTAATTTCTATGCTTTTAAATGCTATCGTCTTAACTGAGGTTAACAGCCTGTCAGTTCAACTTCATGCTGAGTTTACTGGGGTAAAAATACCTAGTTTAAAATTTATTGTGATATCAGCATATAGGTCCCCAAAAGGTGATGTTGTTACATTTCTAAATAGGTTAGATCGTGTATGTACATTTATAGATAAATTTAATATGAATTGTCTGATCTGCTGTGACTTGAATATAGATATCACAGTAAATTCAAGGAATAGGCTACGACAAAATTGCTGAATTTATTAAAACAATATAATCTTTATTGTGCTATTACTGGCCCAACTCGATATGACTCGTGTTCAGATAACATATAGACCAATTATAATATATGGCAGTACACTTGTAATGTTACCAAACCTCATATATCTGATCATGATGGGATACAATTTATTCTATAAAATATATTTCCTATTAAAGATTCCTGTAAGAAAGGATATAAACATAAACTCAACTAACACTCAAATGTTTGTAGAAATGTTATCTGTAATTAATTGGACTGAAAATTTAAACAGTGATAGTAGTGTGACGAACTTTAATATAATGTTAGATACATTACTCTTAGCTTTTGGTACTTGTTTTAAAAGAATTGGAAATAGAAAATTAATGTTCTTAAAAAAGTGTAATGAATAGTTTACTACTGAATTAAAAGATAAAATAAATAAAGTCATATTGCTTAGTCTTTGTTATAAACAAACGAGATAAAAGGGTATTAAGAGTTGGTATAATGGATTAAAAAGGGAATATAGATTAAGTTTAAAAAAAGCAAGAATGATCTTCTGGGTGTTCATTTCAAAGTGTGTCATGACGTCACTGTTGGTGAGTCAGCGATTTGAAGCGAGTTTCAGCTTTTATGTCAGAGAAGTTGCCTATTAATCAAGGCGTTCAATCTGAACTTAATAACGTGTACGCTATAACTTGAACGTCGTAGCAACAGATGGCGGTCTGTACGGTCTGTGTGCTACCATAACCTCTTTCGAACTGTGTTTAGCGCGGGCAAGTCGTACCCAGGGTATTTGTTATCATCGGTTGCGTACGGCAACATTCCACAATACAAATCAAATGCTCCGTGTCCATGTTGACCGTCGAAGTTAATGTCAACAAATACTGTACGTAAGTAATCGCCTTAACCCTCTCCCCATATCCCGACAGTAAGGAAAAAAACTCATCTCAGTACGTGTTTCCAAACAGTTCACATTCCTGCCACTACCGGCGTTACGGTACGTATCGGTAAGTACTCTTCAGAATGAACGCCGTACTTGCTAGGCAACTTCTCTTGCACATAGGTAATACGCCTCTGCGGAAATGTGGGAAGATTGAATTCTCTAGGCTCATCGGCTAGCCACATGACGACATACAGCGAGCCATGACACACTTTGAACTGAACACGCAGTATAATGATAACTTAATTCTAAAGACTCATAATAAATGTAAAGAAATTTGTCAGATTATTAGAAAGGAAACTGGTAAATTGAATCCACCTAGTGAACAGATTAATTTTTCAGCCGATGAATTTAATAATTATTTTATAGAATCTATGAAGCTACTTTTAAGCAATAATATATCTACTGTTGCACCTGAAAGTTTTCTTACAGCTGTTGGTAAAATAGAGACTATATTCGAGTGGCAACTTGTTGATAATATACTGATACTACAGTTAGTGATGACATTAAGTAATTCGAAAAGTCAAGTTTTTTTTTTTTTTTTTTTTTTTTGGTTTTAGTAATAAAATAGTCAAAGATATCATATATTTTATACTTGCTCTATAGTATATGACTGTAATCAATCAATGTTTGCAGCAGGGTTGTTTTACAGAAAGGTTGAAAGTTATAAAAACTATACCTGTTTATAACAAGGGTAATAGAGAAGACATAGCAAATTATATAGACCCATTTTATTGGTACTCATATTTAAAAAAAAAAAAAAAAAAAATTGAATTAGTAATCTTAAGTCAATTGGCCACGTACAGTTACCCTTAAAAAGAATGAGACGATTCTTGGTTGTCGGAAGTTAAAGTTCTACAGCGCGGTTCACTCGATATCGACGTATAACGATAAGTACCATGACAAATAGAACAAGAATTGTTGTAAGGACCACAACAAGGACAAGGATCAGAATAAGGATCACGAAGAAGACAGCCATTTAAGGCCACGATTTTACAACATAGCTCGGATAACAAAATATCATTGCTTCTCTGTACCGAGTGGCAAATGCCGGCTATCGGATCTACATTCTGGACTGCTGCTGTCACTGTCTTGTCTCGGTAGCTCATATAGTAGCGTGTCGGTTCCACAGTATAACCGAAATGTTTCGTGTTCGATCCCAGGTAAAACTCTTTTTTTATTGAGGTGTAATTAAGTTGTTCAGAGTTCCTCGACTGTATAATTTGTCGAAAAATATGGAGAAATGAAGGATGACGATAATACTTTAGTGTAGATAATGACTATTTAGTGTGATATAGAATTATTGAAATAAGGGGCATCTTGTACAGTAAGAGTTAATAAATCAACCCTATATTAAATATTTAAATAACAGGATATAACAGGAAGTCCAATTATTGTTGCAAAACTAATCAAATTAAATCTAATTACGTTAAGTAAACAAATCCCAAGTTATGACACCACATTGCTACAGCTAAATTCTATGTTATTAACATAAGCATTGAATAGGTCCGTGCTTATGCGTTGGACGACAAAACCAAACATCGAAAGTTCGAATGTTGCCGCGGAATGTAACTTCTTGCTTTTTATAATGTAAATCAGACTTCTAACTACGGTACAATCATTCATATTTCTTACATTATTTATTAATATTTGTAACCAACATTGAATTTGTAAAGAAAAGACTTTAGAAATCTCATATGGAATTTGTGATCTGTAGTGACATAAACATAGATTATCTCTCGGAACTTTTCCGTAAAAGTAAATTAAATTCACTCCTTGAAACTGGAAACCTTAGTCGTAGAGCCATTTTCCCACCCGCAAACAAGCTAAAGTAGCACAGCCATTGATAAAAGTTTTGTACACAGAATTATACTGAATTCCTATTCGACAGAACCTATAATCAATGGCTTGTCTGAACATGATAAATAAATCCTAAGTGTTTCCAATGTCACTGAACAATTTCAAAATATTAATTTAAAAACTAAAAAAGGGTCGTAAATGCTGTATCTAGTGACTATTCACATTTATGTCTACAAAATGAATTTTGGAAAAACGTATATGATACTGGTACTACTGATATTAAGAGTAAATGTATTGTATTTTTCACTTTAATTTCAGAATCACTTTAGTGGATGTTCTCCACTCAATGTTGTGAAAAAATTCAAAAGTAAAAACATGTAGATAACGCGGGGACTTAAAAATCTCATGTATTTAAAAGAAGAATCTCTATGTAATGAGTTGCAATGTAATGATCCTCATGTTCTTAAATTCTACAAGAAGTACGGTGTAATTGATCAAAAATTATGAAAGAGGGAAATAGAATACATTCGAATAGAAAAGTACAACATTCAGATAATGCAATTAAAGCTATTCGGAATATTATTGAAGTTAAACTTGTAGATATTCTAAGAAAGAAAATATTTTTTCATTAAAACCAGTGATTATAAACTAGAGGATCCCAAATCTATTGCAGATTCTTTTAATGTCTTATAGTATATAGTATAGAAATATTATTGACAACTTAAACATTCAAGATTTTGCAAAAGATATTGCAATTGGTTATTTAAAAGATGCATTTAATAATTAGTATTAATATATGTAATTAGTCAATTACTGCAACAGTGCTTTTTCATTCAATCATAACATGAATAAAATTGAATGAACATTAAATTAAACACTATTGCAAACACGTAGATAAAATAGTTAAAATCAACTGAAGGGGTGAGAATGAAATAATCCAAAGCCACACTTTTAACAAAAATTTTTTTTGTGCGAGTGCATTTCTTACACATATGGGAAAGCTACTAATAAAATATTGTAATAACTACTCAACAAATGACATAGCCTAAGGACTCTAAACCTTTGTAAAAGTTTGTCTGTGTGGCTTAGGAATATTTTTTAATTTAATTTTAATTGTTAGTTTTTAATATATATGCATTTACATTGTATGTGTGTGTATGTATAAATGCATTCATTAGATTAACGTTTACAATATTATAACTTGTAATTTTGTATTGTCTGTGATCATTAACACTAAAAACTTGTAAAACTCTATTTCAAAGTTATTTAAACAAAAAAAAAAAAAATCGTTGTGTAGACTAGGAATCGAACTCGCACTCTTCTACACGAGACGCAGAAGTCTTAGAGTCTGAGCTATGGAAACGACACGAAAGATTTCATTTCTGTGCGGAGTGTCGATCTAGTCATGAAGGTCCATTGTCGATTTAACTACACGATTTATGTATATATTTATCTTTTATTTACGTACTATTATCTTATTTTTGCAGTTTTTGAAGTGAATTTCGGAACGATGCTAGTAAGAAACCAAATAGCCTGAATTTAAGTAACTCAATATTCGTTATCTTGTATATCAGTGCTCTGGTCTCTGATCATGCGCAGTGTCTTACATCTGAGACTTAAGAATATTCAATCGTCTCATCCTTTTCTAGGGAAACTGTACTTTGAAAGTAATAATTTATTACACAAACATCAATTTGGTTTTCGATCTGGACGATCTACAACTCAAGCTGTAGCTACAATGGTTAAATGGATATTACAATCCTTTGAAGATAAAGAAAATGGTATCGCAATTTTATGTGATCTCACTAAAGCCTTTGACTGTTTGTCTCATGACATTATCTTAAAGAAACTAACTTTCTATGGCATTAAGTGTAAGGAGTGTAAATTGATTGAAATGTATTTAAAAGTAGGAAGCAGATAGTTCAATATAATGGAAGTAATTCTGCTTTTAATTATTTAACAAATGGTGTACCTCAAGGTTCCATTCTCGGACCTTTTCTTTTTATTGTAGCTGTAAATGATTTATCCATTTGGATGCCCAATCGTATGATTATGTATGCTGACGGTGCTACGGTTTTTCAAACCGTAAATTTGGATAGTAATATTACTACTATTATGAATAATCTAATGTATTAGTTCAGTGCAAATAGATTAAGTTTAAATTTAAGTAAGACCCAGACTATATGTTTTAGTTTAAAAAAGAGATGTTGAACCTTCTACTGTAGTGAAATTACTGGGTTTTCATATTGACAGTAAGTTGAATTGGGTTAATCATACTAATGAAATTTCTAAAAAAGTTAAGTAAGGTCATTTTTATGTTAAGAAAACTTAAACATTGTACCACAATTAAAACTGTACTAAGTTCATATTATGCTTTTTTCACAGTATTATAAGTTATGGGATTATATTACGGGGAAACAGTAGTGGTGATAAAGATATTTTTATTCTACAAAAAGGGGCTATTCGCATTATTCTTGGATGTTTTCCATGGGAGTCTTTTAAACCCTTATTTAAACAATTATCCATATTAATTCTTCCTAGTTTATATATATATATATATATATATATATATATATATATATATATATATATTTGAATGAGTAAAATATGTACATTTTAATAATTTGATGTACCAAAGGACTGAAGATATACATAATTATAACACAAGAACTAGAATTAAGTTAGCAATTCCTGCTTGCAGATTAACTAAAACACTTGATAGTGTTGTTTTTTTTAGGTGTTAAATTTTATAACAAATTACCAAGACACTTAAAAAGAAGATATTAATTTTAATAAATCTGTTAGGACTTTCCTAATTGAAAGTAGTTTTTATAGCATAGATGAGTTTGTTAAGACATAATGATTGTTTATTTTATGTACCTCAATAATGACTAAGCCAATTGTATTGTTTAATGGCTAATAAAGATGATAATGATGATGATTATTATTATTATTATTATTATTATTATTATTATTATTATTATTATTATTATAGGCTAAATAAGATAAATTTTTACGCATTAAATTCGGGCCTGCATTGTATTATTTATTTTACCGATAACAGTAATTTACAAACCTTGATAGAACAGTTCTTTTTAAAGTCATGTACTCACATAATCTCTGAGAAATAATAAAATGACGGCAAACATTTACAAGAACTGTAATACAAACTAATGGAAAGAAACAACACGTGTCGCTAGGTTACATGAATTTCATGTCTCGGTACCTTCTCATGTCGTGCAGTATCGGGGAGTATTCTCATATTAATGAGGTCACTTCATTTGTTTCGTTACTGCGGTGACGTGCGACAGATAGCGCAGCATGCAATAAGAGGAAAGAATGCGTAATCGTTCGTAGTTAATAAATGATTCATGTCAATTGCATATTATTCCAATTTTGAGCGTAAAGTACAATTGCTTCAATTGATGCAAATGTGAGTTCAAACGCTCTGAAATATTTTACATTCATTTCATTCATTTACAGTTGGTGCCCTAGGACAGGTATTTCACTGCAAACCTAGCATTCTCCTATCTTTCCAATTTTCTGCCTTTCTTTTAGTCTCCGCATATGATTCATATATCTTAATGTCTTCTATCATCTGATATCGTCTTCTGTCTCGAACTCTTCTCCCATTCATTATTCCTTCCAGTGCATTCTTCAGTAGACAGTTTCTTCTCAGCCAGTGAACCAGCCAATTCCTTTTTCTAATAACTGATCAGTTCTACCATTATTCTTTCTTCACCCACTCTTTCCAACACAGATTCATTTCTTATTCTGTCTGTCCATTTCACACGCTCCATTCTTCTTCAAAGGAGACACCCACAAACGCAGGCCACATAAAAATCTCCACATCACCACCAAATGACAACAATGAAATAATAACAATAAATTTGATAGTTTTACCTTAGGTGATTGCTTTAAAAGATTAATGAATATTCATGGAGAATCAGCTATTTTTGTTAAAAAAAAACAACTTAAGGGGTTAGGTACAGCTTACAGCAGTAAAAGTTTGGGAAATATTCAACATTTTTTTTCCTCCGCCGCTGTATCTTGTACAATAATGAAAATTGATATGTGTAAAGCACTGTCCTTCTACTGTATAAAAATATTTTTACGTTTTAAAAGAATTATTTATATTTTTATCCATGACCATAACAAAAAACATGCGCTTACTTAATACTTTTGCGTCTGCAAAGTAGGCTTTTATTAAACATTACTTTATACCACTAGTGAAATAAAGTCTTTACCTCACAGTTCATTAGTATTTTCCTAGAACCCGGCTACACACGTACACTTTTCCACTCAATTGTTACATAAGAAGTTACTAGATGTCACTACCTCTACTTCTTTATTACCATTTCTTATATCTCCATACACTCAATCTCTTTCTCCTTCTACTACCATACTACGACGTCGTAATTTGTGCATTGCATCCATATCTAATATGTATTTCTTTTTTAAATTTTGAAATAATTTAAATAATTTAACTTTTGGGATGTAAGGAGACTTGAACCTGCGAAGTTGGGTTGGATTTAGTAACTTTAATAACAACACGCCTTAGTCAACTGAGCTAAACAGACATGATGTCTAATTACGTTTTAATATTCCTCTTAATTTTACAGAAGTAAAATGTGAAATTATTTTAATCACATTAGTCCCATGAACGCTTCTAAATAATCCCTGAAATTTAAAAAAGACGTAAATACACGTTTAAAATGAAAAAAAAAAATTAAAATATTATATAATTATAATTTGTTATTTATCCAACGCCTTAGATATCATTCTTCACTATTCATGGCCTCCTACATCATGACCTACGTAGTACACGTATTGATTCTAAAATCCATGCCATGATATTATCTGGTTATAAAAGACTTATTTTCAACATGTGTTCTTTTATAAAACAAAATTTTTTGTTATGGTCATGGATAAAGTTACGTATGGTACTTGCGAGCGTGATCTTCATTGCTCTCGTGTAATTTAAGCACTCGGTTGACGCCTCGTGCTTAAATCTTGCCACTCGCGCAATAAAGATACACTTACCTCACAGGTACCATAAATAACTATTTTTTTTTTTCAAAATTCAAAATGGTGGCAGTTTACTGTGCAGTGATGAAGAATTTCCCTCATAACTCATAAACTTGTTAACTTTTTCGTGTTCTCTCTCTTTTATTTTATTGCGGTAACTCATGTTTACAATATCATGCTCTTTCAACTACATTCCTTAATAAATAATATTTTTTTTATGTTACAAGATAATACTGATATTTGACCATTTTTAAACGAATTAATTTTTTATCAAACAATCTATCAAAGGTAGATAAGTGATCTTGCATCATATTGTAGATATGACATGTATAAATAAACACAAAAAATTTCATCACAGAATGTTGGATAATTTTTGAGTTATGTGGGAAACGCTTCATCACTGCACAGTGGGGGAGGAAAGGCAAATATTTTTTTTTTTAAATCGTAAAAATATTTTTTTTTCATAGAGCAGAAGGACAGTGTTTTACACATACTAATTTTCATTATTGTACAAGATACAATAATGGAGGAAAAAATGTTGAATATTTCCAAAATTTTTCTGCTGGAAGCTGTACCTAACCTCTTAAACTTCACTCCTATGGAAATTAATGAATTAAAAATCGAATTTCATTTCGAATAATCAGGAGTAATGATTGACTCATTTAAATTCATAATTATAAAAATTTGTATTTATAGATTTTCAAGTGAATCTTCAAATATTTTTTTAATTCAACTCGAAAAGCTTCTTCAAATCTCACTAAATGGCCCACTTATACAGTAGTAATCGGGGGAGACGTAAAGTCTGACTTTGGTGTCTTAATAGAGAAAACTACTGTACTTGACCTATAAATATATTAAGACAATTCAACTTTTATCCAGGAAATTACACTCCATGCATATCTCGATAACATTTTTATAAATGTAGAGAAAACCTTAAAAAATTGTTTTGACTTACAATAGTGTATATGATCGTTATTATATGAGATTGTGATAGTGGCATTAATCAATCTAAAGATACAGGAAAAATTAATGTACATTCGACGGACCGATCGATAAAAATGTTATCATACAAGTATAATGAAAATGTATGCATAACCGTAATATCCAAACGGATTTGGCGTCGTTATGAAACTTTGACGTGTAGAATAAAAGAACAAAGTGAATAACTTATTTTGGAGAGAGAACGAGAGAGTGCGTGCGTGCGTGCGTGCGTGCGTGCGTAGGCCTATGTGTTTGTATATATACAGAGTGAATACTAAATGCCGTCATCAAAAACCGGAGCGTGATAGAGGATATTGTGGTGTTAAAATTCGATGTAGAAATCATCACAGTATGATGATTAGTTATAAAGATATGTAGAGGCAATACTCAGAAGTCATATGGAGTAATAGTTACTCGTAATAGCGCGTAATAATTTTGGAGTTAAATGTCTAGAACAAATAATGATGTGATATGTGCGTTATGTACCTGTCCCTGAAATGTTCGGATTTCTTGGCTACAGCGCAAGAACTGCGAAGAAAATAACTGTATCTGGTTTGTCTTCAAGTTCTGTACTGTGAGTTCTCTGCACAGTGTCGCCCCAGTTATTTCTGAATTTTTAGTGTATAAATACCGTAGAATGAGTAGGCCTATTTTAATTTTTTTTAAGTGTGTAAAAACAATACAAGTGAATGGCAAACTAACAGAAAAAATGTTCAAAGTAGTTTCTTCGTGTGTCGATATGTCTTCGGAAATTGTAAAACAAATCTGGTAATCTTACCATATGAAATGTTTTACTAAGTTTACTTTCAAACCCCATTAAGTAGCCTATGTAATGTTTCTAATTAGACGCTGTTACAGTGTTATTAATAATGAGTATAATTTCAAGGGGAATATTGTTCCGGGGCCGGGTGTCGAACCTGGGACTTTAGGCTGCGCGCGCCAACGCTCTACCGACTGAGCTACCCACCGGCTCAATTTTCCCCTTCATGTCCACATACCTCAAGTGGGCTCTCAAGACGTCAAAGACCCCAGCATTGAGTGCACACAAACTCTGTATGATTTGAATTATGATTTTCTGTTAACGAACAGTGACGTAATTAGCCGGTGTCTGGTACAGTTCCTGGGTAGCGTTGTTGCGCTCAGTCAAATATCCCGGGTTCGATACCCGGCCCCGGAACAATTTTTTCCTTGAAATTATCGAAGTCATCTTCACAGGGAGCTATACCTGAAAGCCAGATTTGTATAATAATATGCAGTTAAGAAAAATGTTCGTCTTGGTCATGGTTTGAATGCGAGGTTTGGTAATGAGCTAATGGCAGTTATTACATTTATATTAGAGAATATCAAATCTCAATTACTGTTCATAGTGAGTGAGATGTAATGATACTGTTATTTTGGAGTAATGGTAGAATAACTACATAAATGACGCCATAACTAAAGTTAATGATGACTTGAATTCTATATCCATATGGTCGAAAACCCACGGACTTAATTTAAATGCAAGTAAATCGCAGGCAATCTTAATAGAACATCAAAGATCGAAGTGTGACAAACAAAATTTGCCACCGATAATTGTAAATAATACTACTATTCCATACAGTACGACCGTGAAGAACCTTGGTATTTATATGGATTGTCACCTGGAATGGAATGAACAAGTGAATCACACTTCCAAAAAAATATTTTCCATTATTCACTCATTAAAGCGACTGAAGAACTTTCTTCCTGATAAATTAAAATTAATCCTTGTACAAACACTCGTGATGCCACACTTTGACTACTGCGATATTATATTAAGTAACCTAAATGCAAATTTGAGCAACAGGCTACAACGTGTGCATAATGCGTGCGTCCGTTATATTTGTAATATTCGTAAGTATGATCATGTTTCCCCGTCTTTCCAAACTCTGTCTTGGCTAAGGCTAAGTGATCGACGAGCTCTGCATTCCCTTGTTCTCTTGTTTCAAATTCTGCGCACCGCTACCCCAATATATTTGGCTTCTCGTTTTCAAAATTTATCCGCATATCATCAGCTAAGCACAAGATCTCATTATAACAATTTACTCATTATACCCTACCACAAGACATCTTTATATTCTTCATCCTATACAGTTTCAGTTGCTAGAAATTGGAACTCGCTTCCGAGTGATATAAGGGGTTGTTGGACAATAACTTCATTTATGTCAAAATTACATAAATTCTTACTTAACAGATGAATTGCTGATTAATATTTGTTACTTATAATGAAACTAACATCTGTCCATTCTTATTATTATTATCTTTAATTTCTCTAAATAGATTTACAAAACCTCTAATGACAATTACATTAATATTCTCATTATAGAAATAGAAATATATATATTCTCCCTGTAACATAGTCCTAGTAAGCTTATATTAAATTAATTTTCATCATTTTACTAGCTATCTCAAATATTAAATTAATTATAATTCATTGAATTAAATTAGCTCATAAATTAAGTTACTACTTTACCTTATAGATTTATCTAAATTTAAATAAATGTGTAGTGAAGATTATTGCTGGAGGACCTTTTAAGTGTAGTGAAAATATTTGTAATTTAAATTTATGTATTGTATTGATTAAAGCTGGTTGAGTGGAAGAGAAGGCCTTATGGCCTTAACTCTGCCAGCGAAAATAAAACATTATTATTATTATTATTATTATTATTATTATTATTATTATTATTATTATTATTATTATTATTATTATTATTATTAGAATATAGGTGGATAAAATCGAAGCTATTGAAAAAATCAGACTACAGTCACTTCTGTTAGGAACTACCGGGATTAGAACTCAGTCCTTTGGTTAGAAGCTATTGACATAATGACGTGTAAGGAGAGAAATAGGGGGAGGCAGGAGGGCAGGCGGGGATGACACTGGGCGCAGGCGTGTCCACATAAACGTGTCAGTTGGTCACGTTTCCTGAAACCGGGTAAGTATAAAAAATCAATCTCCGCTTCATAATGGAAATACAGGCTTACGTTAAGACCCGATAGTTTATTCATTGCTGGCGAAGATAAATAAATATAAGGTGACTCTCATACTTCAGGGACACGAGGGCAACTCAAACATAAGGAAAATATGTTTGATACCTTGTGACTGAGCTTCAGTTTTCATTATATAAGTTACATTTAATAGCCGAATGCAACGGTATAGATATGAGGATACGATATACGAAAGATAAAGAATAAAAAGTGATAAGAGATTTGAGAAAACTCTATGATCGCGTATAACTTCTATATCAGATTTAGAGTAATGGAATTAGGATGTTTGTTGTTTAGTCACCTGTCCGAAGACAGGTCTGAACTTCTCAAGCGATACCAAAAAGCACCACTTATGAGGCAACTAGGCCAGGAGATAATGGGTAGGGTGGCCAGTTCCTTTCCCCTTTCATTGCATACATCGCCGATTAGCTACATGTTACACTAATCAGACTTCAGATGCATACAAACAATTGTTCTTCCTCTGACACGTAACTAATCGTCAAGTGAGATGTACTGCCTGATAATAGATGTACATATCAGCCAGAACGTCAACCAGAGGATGGAATTAGGATAATAAACACAATTTGTTGTATAATTTAAATGCATCTGCTGAACGAAATGAAATGCACTATGAATTCCAGTCAATCCTTCAATAATAATGCATTAAAATTGAATGTACTATTACGAGGAGAAGCAGTCAACTGTAGGCCTATTTGAGCCACAGACATTAACAGTTAACTGGTATATTGTATATAAGAACATGGGAATATCCCTTAAATATTGTTAGGGCCTACTGTTTTATATCCATCTTTATGTAATGCCAAGCTTATGTTAAGTTTTTATAGTTGCTAATGTAACTACTGTCGGTGACTCAGGAGAAGACGAGAGCGGACTGAGGAGGAAGGGATGTGAACAGATAACGTACGACAACACGTGCAATATTTGTACTGGAGTAAGCGGAAACATTAGGTCTCCTTCTGTTCAACTTAGCTTTAATTTCCATACGCATTGTTACTCATGTTTCCTGTACGAGTAATAACCTGGCTACTGGGATGCTTATCTGAGCGATGTTTATAATAATCAACAGCGATAGTCAAGAAGGTAACATTCTTTCCGCTCGTCTTCTCCTGAGTAACGGACAATAATTGTGCACGTGTGTGTTTCGCGTCCATGTTAAAACACAATTGAATAACATTATTTTAAAAATATATTACAAACCCCCCCCCCCCAAGCGCTGTCACCATTGAGCTACGCCGAAGTCCAATCCACAGCACCGGATCGAACCCCTCTCCTCTAATGTTTTTCCTTTTGTGGCCTGACTCCAAGTTGGACATGTATGTTAACATTTTTATATTATGTCAATTGCGATTAAAAACCAAGGCTCAATGGTGAGAGCGCTTGGTACGTAGAACCAAGGACCCGGGTTCGATGCCCGGCGCCGGAGCGAATTTTTCTCCTTTAATATTAATTGTTACCATAACATATATTCTTTAGGACCAAAAAATAATAATCTTTACGTAGGTACCTGGTTGAGGTTTTTCCGGGGTTTTCCCTCAACCCAATATGAGCAAATGCTGGGTAACTCTCGGTGCTGGACTCCGGACTCATTTCACCGGCATTATCACCATCTCATTCAAACTCTAAATAACCTAAGATATTGATACAACGTCGTAAAATAACCTACTTAAAAATCACTATTATATTCAGAGGGATTACAGCAATGATGAAATCAAGGAAATTCTCTCTGCTATACCACAGTCTACTATATACAGTCACGAAGCTTGGGATGATTTTTTGCATTTCTCGCGATAGTTGCTAGCCGCTTGGAGCGCTGTGAGTATTAGGAACAATAGACTGTGTCACTGCCATCGTGATGTAATACAGGCCGTAAGGCAGACTATGTGACTGGCTTAACCCGATCACGACGGGCGATGTTTCAACCATATAAATTAATTGGAATGCATAAAGAGTAACATATATTTCTCTGAAATGTAGTGTAATTGCATTAATAAAATTTAAAACAATGATTAGGAGACACTTCAGACATAATTCCTTGCGAGTTAGGGTGTAATATTATTTTTGGTGCGAAAATTACGTTGTTCGTATGTGTAATAGACCTACCTGCCTTTATTTCGATTAAATATTGCGAAATTCTTGTACGTTCATTTATGCACGATTCAATGATTTTCAGTTGCACCGTACGAATATTTAGATATGTTGAAATTATAGGTTATGTTTACTGTACCAGTTGCCCCTTTCTGTCTAATTTTAGTGGTCTCCAATGCCCTGCCACTACATATGTATGTTATGTCATATGGAAATTATAGGTTATGTTTACTATATTTAACGTATATTCCTATATTCGCAGTTATACATTATAATTAAACATAATGTATCTATAACACCCGTCACACTCTATTTGTCTGTATTTTAATACTACAATTGAGTACTGAATTATTGTATTTATCTACTACCTAAGAGACGAAGTAACACAATCGTACGTACACTAATTTCATAGGAGTGGTATGGTAAATTTTCTGTCTACAATTAAGGAAGGTAGATATGCTAAATTAAAATCACAATATAAATTCGTTTTTATTGAACCTCAAAATAACTTCCATTCTAAACTTAAAATGTTGATGCGAACAGATTATGTTAACACGTAAAATTCTCTTCACATTAAAATAACACAGTTTTGTAATTATTTCTGTTGTGAAAAATTGTGTAAGCTATGAAATGTTCGTCGGTTGTAATAACTATAAATGGCTAAAAAAACAATAATTTGAATAATAATATGGGACAAGGAGACTTTTGTGGTACTATAAATATTGTTAGAAAAAGAAACAGAGCTATCCTTCTTCCGAAAGATCCAGTTTATAAAATATAATATATGCTTTATGAAAATAATATATAAACCTTATGTATTTCATATTTCAATAATGGAAGGAAGGTGTTATTTTTTTTTCAAAAGAATACGATATCGAAAGTACAATACATTTTATCGTCTGCTGGGGAAAGGGTCTGTGATGAGGCGATAGTAGCGATCCTGGTGGTTAGCAACTATCTATGGATGCATATTTCAACTGTCTATGTTTGCATATTTAGTAAGTATTGAGCTTCGTGACTGTATTTACTAGACTGTGGCTATACCAGCACGGTAAGAACGGCTTCTATTAAAATAGTGCACGACACACATGTTAAAAATAATGTTATTTTGTTCGGAGGATTGTTGCACTCGGCTTGCGGTCTAGTTCCGCAAACATTCTGGTCACAAAATAAAACGTAATTTTTAACAATTGTATCGTAAATAACTATTAAGAGGCATCACAGTATATAGTTCATACGCCATTCATGAATATCCTCAGCAAGGTCACGTGACCTCGCTGTTGGTTTGAACCGGCTGAGCAAAGTGCGAGCCACGTGATTGACAAGTAGTGGAAGTGTCGCGCGGTAGGTGGCAGCACTTGCTGTCGAGTGACTTGGCGGTAAGACGGGACCTGCTGCCTCGCATTCCAGTTGTGTGCTTCGGGTGACAATGGCGTAGCCATGCCGCGCATCGGACACGAGGAGCTCAAGGCGGAGGGGTTGTATCTGCAACCCCCGTACCCTCCGCCCACTGACACACACTCCATGTACAGCCACGGTAAGACCTCATGGCCGCAAGTTTCGAAAAAAAAAAAAAAAAAAAACCGGCAAATAGATTTTATACGAGTCAGAAAGTAACCTTAACAATTGTTTCATTAATTGTATATCGCCGTTGTTCCTGCAATAATTCCTATGTGCGAAATATAATATATATAAAAGTTTTTAATAGGAAGAAAAACACATTTATTCATCGTATGGCAGCCGTACATAGGAGACTGTGAATTCTTACATTTTCGAAACAAAGAAATATAATTACGTATAGGAGACTTTATTATGTGCTGTATCACTATTTAAGTTATTTCATAGAGCAAAAAACTGAAAATCGATAAATATGTCACATAGGAGTTATTGCAGCAACAACGACGATATGTACAATAAGACTACAAATACTTTAATATTTTTCAACATAGTATAACAGGAACACTTGCATTGAACGTAGTGGGGACTATGTTGAAAAGTGATGAAGTGTTTGTAGTCTTATTGTATATATTCAAGTAATAAAACAGTTATTAAGGTTACTTTTTGACTCTCCCTCGCACTTAACTTCAATTCCAGAGACTAATTTGTTTAACTGTCAAGTGCACAAGTCGTCATTTTCAGTGTTCTTACTCGGACTGACTCTGGTATTGATTCTTTTTTATTATTGTCATGTTGTTAAGTTTTAAATTGAATGTGCATTCCTTTTTGTATACAATTTAATAAACAGTAAAATGTATTTTTGTGAAAGCATTTGAAGTATATGAAGAGTCCACTGGAAGAATGATAGATGTCACTTTCTTGTCGAAAATGAACCAAGACTGTCAATGCATAGCTTAAGACATATAGAATGTACATACAGAGTTATATGGCATTAACACTGATAGTCATTGTCCAGTAATGATCGGAAAATCACAGTTAAGCTCTGAGCGCTAAGCATTTCAAACTTTCAATTGCTTCTCCTGCAAAATGTATTCCAAATGACATCCATCATTCTTGCAGTGGACTCTTCATATACTTTTGTACATACCAAATTACTATTCCGTTAAGATTACAGTCCCTGTAACTCACATTTGCCTCAATTTATGACTCATTTTCTTAGCATGTAATATGGGAAGGAAAAAGAAATTTTTTCAGATGTATCAGTACCTTTACATTTTGGCCTATAACTTAGGTGTAAATAAAATTTAGAAGAGGTATTCGGCGTTTCCTGTTTTTCGGACTGAATTGAATGTAATAAACCTGACAAACTGAGTGATTCTTTAGAGCTTTGGTGGCATAATCCTACTGATATAACCTGTAACTAATTTCGAAACATCAAAGATAAATGAGGGGTTCGGGAGTAAAACATTGTAAGTGACGTTTTAGTGTTTTGAAGTTATTATGTAGGTAAACATTTATATATGCAAGAGTTTGTATAGTTACCAGGAAAGTAAAATCTGTATACTTCTGACATCTGTTGAGATGTTGGAAAACTAACTACTGCAATAGACACAGAATGTAAGATACCATATTATACGCTACATATCTCATTTTTGACCAAAATATCAGTTACCATGTTTTACACTCGATCCTCTCAAATACAAAAAGTAATGTGAAAAGTATTTGTTTTGATGTTCTCATGAAAACTTTAATTTTTTTCTCCATTTCTATTGATGCATTCAGTTGCTATAGTCTATGTTTTTAGTGCTTTATTTTTCATAATTTGTAACATTGACAGTACTATGTATCTAAAGCTATTTACAACTAATTTTTATTTGGGATTTAGTAGTAGTCTATAGGCTTAGTACTCTATTTGCATTTTTACCGGTTTTCTGTATGCTAAGTGAAATAACAATTTTGAGGTTAAATGAAAAAATGAAATTTATAAGAACGTATTCTTTAATAGAAACGTTGCAAGAAAATACAGAACGATCACGAAATAAAATGTGACAGGAGATTTATGGACTCCCTTTAATTGCTTGAAACATTTATACTGTTCAGTATTGTTATTATGAGTATGGTTAAGATTGTAGGAACGTTTGACATTTGAAATGAAAGTTTGATTTTTTGTTCTCATTTATGTCACTATACTCCCTGCGTTTAAATTTAAGAAGGCATAGTTTTCTCGCTAACAACTTCGTACTCGCTTCCTCATTCCATGATGCCTAGTCTCGAGACAACAATACGATTGATAGTCGAAACGATTCATTCATCAATATGACACCAGTGAGTTTTTAAAAATTCTGGTGAATAATATATCATTACAGAGAATTGGATTCATTTGAAAATTAACACCAAAGTTAAGAAGGTCCTACATTAGAATTAGATTATGTTAAATTAACCATTCATTTCCATATTCTCCCCCATTTGTGTATGAACGATATTTGTTTCCTAAATTGAAATTAAGTTTAATATTTCGTTAAGATTTTACATGTTTAAAAATGCTTCATGTGAATCTTTTCCAAGTCCATCTGACACCGAAATCATTGATCTACATCAACTGCCTTTAACGTCCACCTCTGGGGAGTAACGGTTAGCACGTCTGACTGTGAAACGATATTTTTTTTTCTTCCGAGATTTTCCCTCAACCAACTGAAGCAGAATTGCTGGGAAACTTTAGATGTTGGACCTCGGACTCATTTCGCTATCATTTCTTCAAATGACGTTATCATTATTAGTATAGTCCGGGTTAAGTTCACAGTACAGCATGCTATATTCGTACAAGAGAGAGGCCGTTCGACAGGAGTGGTAAGCACAATAAGTCTCAGGCTGCGGTGTAAGCCTTCGGGCTCTTCCTCTGTAAAAAAAAAACTTTTTTTTGACACGGCTGCCTTATATAAAGATATAAATCACTGAAATAAAATAACATCAGAATACATTATTCATTTATTAACTAACTAGACTTACACGTGCGCTTCGCTGCACTTGTTAGAAATAAATATAAAGTAATTACATAATGAAAATAGGAAATTTGGTCCAGAGAAAAAAGGATAAACAGTTTAATATGTTACTTAATTTAAACTGTATCTAAATAATTAAAATGCGATCATTTTGATCCAGAGAGCATTCATTAGGTGCAAGAATAATTCCTTTAACATGTTTCTTAATTATTGTTATTATATGCAAATAATTAAAATAGGATCATTTCATTCAGAGAACATCCCTTTTTGGTGCAAGGATAATTCGTTTGACATGTTTCTAAATTAGTCTTGAATGCATCCTTTAATAAATCATTCCAAATTAATGTCAATATAGAGTAGATTGTATACGAAGATAATTTTTTATTTTGGCCTCACTGTGCATTTTTTTATATGTTAAGTTTTTTTATATACGCTTTAACATCTGTGGTCATGTTGCATGTTAGAATGTGTGGGTATATCAGTAGACCGTTTTTGCTCTTGTTGAGTTCCTGTTTCCATTGTGTGTTGTAGATGGTTTGTGTTCATGTAACTGATTATAGATTTTGATTAATGTTTATCGTATTGGTATTTGAGGCGGTGATGAATCATGGCATGTAAATTTCCAATCTGGCAATTACCTTTATGACTAAGGGAAACCATGAAAAACCGTAGTCAGATTGCTCGGCTACAGAGTTTGAACCCGTGACCTCCCGAATGCGAGTCTCAAACTCTACCGTTTGAGCCAACTTGCTCGGTTGTGCATCATTGTTTATGTAAATAAAGAATGAAAAATAAATATTATTTTAGAAACAGAGGAAACGAATATGGGTAAATTTTGAGCATAGGAACGTCATTTCTTAACACTTTGTATCTCAACGGTAAAATACTAATTTTTACTCAATATGCTGTATTTTTGGTCCAATAAAAATACTTATTTTTATGACAAAGCTCTTAAAAATACTATTATATTCTGTGGACAGAAACATTATATATATATATATATATATATATATTTTTTAGTAGGTTATTTTACGACGCTTTATCAACAGCTTAGGTTATTTAGCGTCTGAATGAGATGAAGGTGATAATGCCGGTGAAATGAGTCCAGGATCCAGCACCGAAAGTTACCCAGCATTTGCTCATATTGGGTTGAGGAAAAACCCCGGGAAAAACCTCAACCAGGTAACTTGCCCCGACCGGGAATCGAACCCGGGCCACCTGGTTTCGCGACCAGACGCGCTAACAGGTGTGGACTTCAGCCTGTATATTCCCCATCATAGAAATCAACTATATCCAAATGAAAATAGTGTAAAATGTCTTAAATAGACGTAGTAATTAGTTTTCATTGCATTCTACCTATTAGTCTGAGGCGACGCTGATAAAACGCATTGTTATAATAGAACTCGTGTATCTCATTAAATATCAGTCCTCTCAAAATTTACATAGAATAAAACTTATTGGAAACTCTTTTTAAAGAAATTTTTTTATGCAACATTTTAAAAAAAATATCAATAATACGCGAGATATTTCGATTTATTTAATTCAGGCCCCATTATAACTCCCCTTTTAAATGAAATATTTTGAATGCCATATAGCCTAAAATCTAAGTTAGAACGAACTTAATTTATATTCGAATTTTCATAGAAATACGTTCAGCCATTATCGCGTGAAAAGATAACAAATATCCAGGCAGGCAGGCAGGCAGGCAGGCAGGCAGGCAGGCAGGCAGGCAGGCAGGCAGGCAGGCAGGCAGGCAGGCAGGCAGGCAGGCAGGCAGGCAGGCAGGCAGGCAGGCAGGCAGGCAGGCAGGCAGACAAAAATTTCAAAAACTCGATTTTGTGGTCTCAGGTAGTTAATTATGCATGTTAACACCAATTATTCTTGAAAAATCGAAAATTACCAGAAACATTTTAATTACAGATTTATTAATAGTAGATACGTCTGGAATTTCCTGTATGGAAAGATGACATCCCGGATAACTGGGAGTTCTGTTTCAGAATATACATATAAAAACAAATGAGCATGCATACGACAGCATAAATACGAGTAAGTTTAGGTTGCACACACTCCATTTCATCAAAGTTGCAGCAGAAGCATAACTTGGATCATTTATGAACAAATGAAGCTCCTCAACTTGTGAGTGCATTGTGGGCGGCATCGACGACACTACTGTAAGGGGCAGTGCTGCAATTGTTCTTACAATTTTTCTCGAGTGGCATTCAGAAAAAACGTTCCGCGTTAAAAATAATACAAATCCCTTATAAAAGGACTCAAGATACTAATACTAGTTGAACCAAAGGAATGATATGTCTAATTAGTGGAAGAATGACGAATTCTACATGTTCGAGGCATCCTCTGGTGGTCATATAAATGCATGAAGTCTCGCCTAAGCTTTATAGTTTAGGGAAAAGCTGGTGCGGCATCTGGACTGCAACCCGGATCTCAGCGTATAAGATAGACACATTACCTCTGTCACAAGACAGTTGTCTCGAACGGGTTAAACTTCAGTCATTTATTTCCGGAAAATCATATTGCTGAAACAATTGATTGTATCTAATTTCACCATATTGCTCACTGAGTTCTGAACTGAATCTAGAAATATCAAAATATTCAAAATTAATTTTATAGAAGTCTCCTTGTTAGGCCGGAGTTCCATTTGTGGTTGAGAAAACCGAAGTTGCAAAGGATGCTTCTTTCTCTTTATGTCACCAACATTCACCACAACTACCATTTAATATAATGTATCGAAAAATAGGGCACTACTTGTGTTTGTATGGCGTCGAATTTATCGTCCAGCATGGTCATTCTTCCTCATAGTTTGTCCAAAGATCGATAGATGGCTGTAGTGGTGGAGGATGACTATCGTCGAATAAGCCCAAATCACCGGCACCAAGCAGGTTAAACGGTTTCTACAGCTCAAAAAGCTGTGGCTAGTGCAGCCGAACACGCCGAGAAGTTATCTTTCCTCTCAATCTACTACGGTAATTTCATATGATTCCTCTGTTGTCACGACTCTTGGAAATTCTTTTAAAGGCATTGTGTGAGAAATCTATCGAAATTATTACCTACAAAAGTAATGTTATTTAGTGAGCTGTCACAAACCTATGTTTTCTCTGTTAAATTAATTCACTTTTGTTCACAATAAATTTTCTTATTTATCATCCAATACTTGACATAGACCTACGCAAAACTCTGCAGCTCAATCACACTTCAGTCTAGTTTTCTTTTTACATAGAAAAAACGAAAATTACATCCTGCCTACGACTCGCGTTACGGAATGCGTGCTGGTTCGAGTCCTCATGGGGAAAACATTTTCTCATGAAATTTTGTCATCGTGATGAATTTGGGGAGCTACGTTAGGTAGCGAAATCCGGTTCCCAAAGCCAGCTATAACGGCTGGGGGATTATCGTGCTAACCATATGATACCACCATTCTCGTAGGATGATCGTTCACCTCTGCTTGCGGCATGTGGACGTCAGACTAACAGACGGCAGATTGGCCCTGGCTCTCAGGAAATTGTGCCGCCGATTTTATTATTATTATTATTATTATTATTATTATTATTATTATTATTATGAAACTTGAAATTAGGACGGATCACATAGTATCGCTACTTTCCATTGGGAACAATCTTGAATTTTAATAGGACAAGACTACAGGCAGGTATAGTGGAGAACAGGGGAGAGCGGGCTCATTGTTGAAGAATTGAAAGATTTTATAATTTTTAGCTAAATCTATTTGTTATTCGTGAGCAAATAACTGAAATAAATTCTTAGAAATATAGAATTAAAAGAATGGGTCTCAATGCACCACTAGCCTATATTAACATAAATATTATTTTTAAATGACAATTTTTGAAATATAACATTGCATTAAACATTACAAATAGGGAGTAAACCATAAACCATGAAGTTTGCAATATATAAATTAACTGAAGTAATACGAAAAGCGTAAACGTATAAGGAGAAGTCCACATCTGTGGAGTAACGGTCATCGCGTCTGGCCGCGAAACCATCTGGGCCGGATTCGATTCCCGGTCGGGGCAAGTTACCTGGTTGAGGATTTTTCCGGGGTTTTCCCTCAACCAAATATGAGTAAATGCTGGGTAACTTTCGGTGCTGGACCCCGGACTCATTTCACTGATATTATCTCGTTCAGACACTAAATAACCTAAGATGTTGATAAAGCGTCGTAAAATAACCTACTAAAATAAAAAAGATATAAGGCGAAAATTGACCTACTTCAAGACATCTTTTTTACTAAGTGTGCATAAAATACTGTTATTACACAGTTCATATTTTGTAATACAAGTACATCACTTAATTTTCTCGATAAAATATTCGAAGATTATCTTGCTGTAATAATAAATTGACCAATTTTGTTTTCCTCCTGTCTTTTACTAAAAGTAGGTCACAGAACGATTAAGTGAACTTGTACTGTATTTATTATTCGCAAACTTCAGAAGTCGATTGTACAGAAGGTACGCAATCATAAATATATTGTGAACATCTGTTCCAAATTGATCGAATAGAGTTACATTTCCAATTATAAATTCTGTATTAAAGTAAAAGAAATGTATGTCTATTTGGTATTCCTTCATAGAACGTACAAATGCATTGTTAACATAAAACGTGAAACGCAGAAATTTTCTTGTACATACAGTAATATTTATTGACTAGTGAGAAGTCAATGTTGTTTCTGTACAAATTCTCACCATGGCTTTCAAAGCAAATAGACACCTACACTGAGTATGAGACTAGTTTGAACCATTGTTAAGCTTATTAGTCGTATACAGTTTTATCCGACTTGTGACGCATTTTCTTTTGTTACGAAATAGGTCTACGTCATATTTTAGCGTAGGCCTAAGTATATTGAAGATACGTACGTATGTGAGTGGGCATATAATAGTACTATAGAAATTGCAGGGGCGTTAATAGCTATCATGTGATCAGGCAGATGCCTTTTGTAATAAAAATCATTACTATGTTATTATTATTGTTATAATTACTGTTACTTATTTTAGTATTATTATTATTATTATTATTATTATTGTTACGATTATTATTATTGTTACGATTATTATTATTGTTACGATTATTATTATTATTATTATTATTATTATTATTATTATTATTATTATTATTATTATTATTATTATTATTATTATTAAAGCTTTTACAGGCCAATCAGGCTTTTTGTTACTGAATGGACAATATTTCGCAACTGATTTTAGTCTTGATAAATCACTCTCCAATCATTCACTTTCAGAATTTCAATTTCCTTTACCAAATTGTCTATATATGAAGTGTGATTTTTCTATGACCGTCGTCCTCTTGGGAGCTCTTCTACTACTTGATTAATTGTATGATGAGAAGGGACTCTGATAGTATGGCTTATCCATTTTAATCATCTTGCCGTGATTTTGGCCACAATAGGAGGTTCTTTATAATGAGTGTGCGTTCTTCTTTGATAAAAATTCTCCAAATCTCAATTATAAAGACTTTGGTTTGCACTAAAATTTTTCCTCGAGATTTTACGTTTTGATTTGGCTTCTTCTTGTATCGTAAATGTCCACGTTTTACTTCCGTATGTTAGTGTTTTTAAGATAATGGTCTTGTAAATATGTAATTTTGCTCTTCTAGAAATTATTTTGCTTCTTAAAATACTGAGCAATGTAAAATAGCATCTGTTATCAGCTTGGATTCTTGTTTCGACTTAATTTTCAACATAATTGTCAGATTTTAATGTACTTCCCAAATATTTAAAATTATCTACAGATTTAAATGTATATTTGTTTAAATATAACGCTTTAATAGTACTTGGTTGTCTTGATATTACCAGATATTTTGTTTTGTCATGCTTTATTTCATTGATTTTTTATGATTCGTTTACAGCTGCCAAGAATTTTATTTCGTTCTCTGATTGTAAATCACATGATTATGATGTAGAAAATGAGATAGGTAGAATAAACAGTATGTAGTCGATGGGAGGATATTAGTTTTTTTCATAGCAGACATACGTCTTGGTATGTACGTGGAAAAGTTTAGTAACTTTTCTCAGTGCTCAAATATTAATGATTAATTCTGGCTTTTAAAAACTGATGCGCACAGTGTAGTAAAGTTACTAAGTAATGACTTTCTTCAAGAACCCATAATGTCCGCCGAGTTGGGCTATTCCTTTCGTTTTAGGATCAGCCCCGCATGCCATAAAGTGGATAGAGGTTCGTAACGAATCCCTTCTTCCGCATTGCGTCGTAATCCAAGAAGACGATTTCTCTACGTCGATTTAAACTCCTACTATAATTAATTCCAATTAATCTGAGACAAATTCTGTGAAATCTTTCAGGTATGGAAGCAATAAGAAGTAGACAAACAGTTCGGGACTTGAAAAGTTAACCTTCAACTTTTCGTAGTATTTATTTACAGTGTTTTAACTTTTTAATTATTTGTAATGTGAATTAAAAAATCTGTAAAGCGTTACATGTAAAATCATAAAACAAGACTTCATTACTATGTATCAAAAGTAACTATAAAAATAAAATATTTGCTAATATATTCGCTTAAAAAAGAGTGCATAATGTAGATATTTTAAAAGGTCAAATTAAACAATTGAATCGTTTATTTTCGAAAGGGCACAAGTCATATTTTCCCAAATTTACAGGAGGCACAAAAACTATTTAAATAAAAAACAAGTCATCTATTTGTATTTCATCTTGGGAAATATACTAAAATACACTTTACATACGATTTTCAGATTTTTTAAATGAAAGACATGTGCCCTTTCTAAATCAAACACAGGAACAAGGGTAGTTCAGAAAGTGGACATATTATAAATCAGTACTTTAATGAACAAGAAGTGTATAAGGAAGTGATAAACATGGAAATATACCTCTTTTTTTCACTTTTGGCATGGAAAACTTTACTCTGCATTATCTATGTTGTAGTTGGCCAATTCACAGTGATGTCATAGAAAGACTTTGCCTCTTCACTTACATATTTGAGAACTTTTAGAAGTTTTCAATTTTTTTCCATTAAGCTAATAGGGTTTTTTCTTAAAAAGCTCGTTCATTCGGAAAAGGATACACATTACATTAGGCTTCTTAAGATGAAACATACTTTGATACAGCGCATTGATATCAGCACTTCCTTTAACATTTCCTTTGTTCATTTCAAAGTAGTAGGTATAGCTCGGATATTTGAAAAACCTTTCTCTCTTTCTTATTTTTGATTGACATTGTTTCACTTGAAGTTACGTACTTTGTGAAATACTGAGACCACCAGTTATCAAAATTCAATGTGATACTGTCTGTTAATAACACTGTTTCAATTTTACCTCTTGAACCCTCTTTTATCAGCGTTTCTTAAATAGCCCTTCTGATAACTCCAAAAGTACGGTTATGTGCCCTTTCTCAAATAAACGTATTTATCTAATCTTCATAGCAACAAATGGAACCGAATTAAGAATGTGCTCTTTCTAAACTTAATGCGGTACCCCAATAGGGTATATCAATTTCCACAAAAATGTGACTTATGCTCTTTCTAAAATAAACTATTCAATTTACGAAAGCTTAAGCTTCATTTGAAACGTGGCGACTTATGCCAAATTTATTTTTAAAGACCAACAATCGTAAGCGCAACATAAAAGCTATTAAAATATTAATAACAAAAATGTTAACTTCGGTGTGTAAACATTATATAGGTGGTAGTCTTTCCTTGCGTTTATATTGTAGTACGAAAGTCACGAGATCTCTGCTTGGGAAATAGGCTACTGTCATTCCGCTGGCAGGTTGCTTTTAGCATTATGTTTTGTTAGCGAAAACACAAGCCTGTCCCTTCTATCAAACTGAAAATATACAGCGGGTGGTACCGAGTGCGTTTTTTTGGTTTATTTCTGTCGTGTCAAAAGTGTTCTAGATAGTTTTTCTGATTGAATAGTAGTTCAGTATGACATAAGTCTAAACTTCGGAATTTTACACTCTAAGAATTATATTTTATGTGCCTAAATAGGCTCAATAGAACTAAAAAAGAGGCTTTAAAAGTTAGAGATAGGCTCGAAAAGTCATATATAAAATGATCTTCATCACATCTTACACATGTTCGAGCACGTTTAAACAAAAACGCTTTTCACAAGCAGCTTTGCCATATTGGTTTGTGCCCGGCTTTGCATAGACTTTCCGTACCGTTCCAAGGGATCCTTGTCAGCATGAAATCATAATTAAATTCATTACGAAACAGACCATGAAGGGCCAAACTCGACCAGCCGACTGCTGGCCTCACGTCCACATGTCTCAGCAGAGGTAGACGGACATCCAACCAGAACGAAGATATCATGTGATTAGCACGATGATACACCTAGTCTTTATAGCTGGTTTCCGTAATCGGATTTCGCTGCGAATGGTTGCTCTCCAAATTCAATCACGATGCTGGTGGGCACCGATTCCTTACACTAGCCGAAATTTTATGAAAACTTGTCAGCACGTGCCCAGTAAATTATTATAAGGAAATAAAGTATAAAAGTAGGCAAGTTGTAAAATAACTGAATTCTTGCTTAAAGCATAAATAGGAAAGTGTGTCCTCTTTATGGCTTTTTTTTTTCGTGGCGCTTCCATAGAAATAAAGAGGTGGAGTTGGGCGAGATTAAGCACTACGCATTCCGGGAAGAGCTGCGTAGCCAACTCATTTCGCCTGTACATTCATAGAGTGAATACTGGATGATTTAATTCGCTATCTTACTACATTTCCTGTAATAAAATACAATGAACACACTGTATATAGTACAAACATGCAACATAGAGAAGTGTGGTGTAATATTCTCTCGAATGATTAGGATGGAACGTTTTTATAGAATGAGATGTGTAGGCCTGTATTTACTCACACATTCCATTTCTACATTTTGTTTTTCTACATCTCTTAAACTTCGAAATGTAGTTTTCAATTGATAATGAAGACACTTTACTGGCAAGAGATTTGAAATAAGTATAAATAAACTGAACTGTCATAGTCGAAGGACAGTAATGAATTAAATTCAGTTGAAGTAAACTAAATAATATTTCGTATAATTCAGAAGATTGCTGTCTGATAAATCAATATTTTTGGCTGGTACTGCGCACTATTTAGGAATAGTTACCAGTTGATCATAAAATAACACTACGGTACCGAAAAACAAAAATGGTTATTTTAAACCTCTGGGTCCGCAGTTCCAACATTACCATAGCACAATTGGCGTTGATCTTGAATGTAGTGTCTCGGTCTTATGATAAAATGGAAATTCAATGTTAATGCCCTATTGCTAATGCCTCACTGTAGAAGGTAAATTAATGCTGTAATAACTAATTTACAATGTTACAGATTAGCTGACAAAAACGAGCAAGTCACTTCACTTTTTCCTCGTCTTCTAATAACTATAATTCCTGTCACCACAGAACGTCTGAAACGTGTGAAATGGTCGTCACCATTATAGCAATTTAGGTGTTGTAATCTAGCCGTTGATAATAAATGTAAAATTAAGTTTTTTTTTGTTAACAACAGCAAGAGAGCTCAGACGTTGAGAATCCATTCTTGCCAGATAGTAGGTCACATTTACTTCGTGTCACGCCACACCGCTATTAACGGCGAGTTTTATCGACGAATTGTTTTTTTCGTTTGTGCGAAGGAATTGTTTATGTAGTATCGCCTTGCTGAAGTAATTATTTTTTCTATTAAAGAAATTTCATTATGAGTTACCAAGACAGAAATTATAATAGATCAACGATAAAAATAATTACAGGGAAAAATCTACACTCAATTTGTATTCTACTCGTATGTTCTATTGATTTGAAGTGATGCATCTACACATAAATATAGCAAAAAATAGAATTTACAAAAAGAAACTTAGTGTAATTGCAGTTCCAATATGTGATCCGCAGTCATAGACAACCTTAGTGCGAAGTAATTAGCGAATTCCGATTTCCAGTGGATCGACAACAAACTAACATTTTGCTTATTAATAAACTTAGATTTTCGATAGTTCGAATAGTAAACACAGCTAGTCTGTCTCAGATTTCAGTCTCACTCGGAGGGTTAGATTATTATTGATATTTTCTATAGATTAAAGAAAATGCTTTATTTTCTTCCACAGTCCAATTACATAAACACTTTTATGCGTACTAGAACATTTAAGCATCGTTTAGCATTTTATAAGATGATCCAACTATAGACTAACTTAATCCTGGATTATAGAATGTGTACGAATTCCATAACGTTAGTTTGACTTTATTCGGGCTAAGTACGGAGATAATATGAACTAACGCAAAATTTAGTTTTCCTCAAAATACGCGTAGCTTATCCAAATAAATTTAGAAACAAAAGTTCACTTTCTATACTGCAAAAGAAGCGAGCAGTCAATAATGACTTCATGAATTTGTTAACCTGTACAGGAGTAGCAAAAAAAAAAAAAAAGCCGGACCGACGGAATAATCAAAGTCCCCGAAATGAGCCACTGCGTATGCCACGCATGCCCCTATTCACAAGATAGCGAGTAATCTATTGAAATTGTTGTAGTTTCGACTGCTGACGTAGCCCATTTCGAAACCCATTAGGAAATAAGCTGTTAAAATTCATGTTCTGGAAATAATAAGTTAATAAAGTAGTAAAATATCGCTGCAATCGAAAAGTATTGGGAATAAATTTGAATAAGGAAAAAAAAAAATAGTTTCCTTCCCAGGCAGGATTCGAACCACGAAACTCTTAGTTACCAGTCTATCGTGCTGTCACTGCGCTACGGAATCAATTGAGAACCACCGTTCCTTGAGAGTCTGTCATACAACAAGTGATTTAAAAGGAGACTACGTCCTACGAGTAGCTTTAATTTAGAACTAATTTCACGTAATTCACATTACTTGTGAAAACAAACTTTTCCGTTACACCTCTTAATTTAATTTAAGTGTCACTGGATTGAGAAACTCGCTACTAAATCACGTTATATGTTGCACCTTATCACAAATTTGTAGTCGATACAGAATGCTATGAACAGATTCTCCTCAAAATCACCGCTGCTAGAGAAACACATATCAGACTGACAGCTCTGCTAGATGACGGATATTCCATATCTCAGGCTGCAGATAGGCTAGGAATAGCAAAAACTACTGCGAAGAGGTGGATTCGTGGAAACCTAGAAACTGAGCCATTCAATGAAGACGAAAACAGTAACCAGCTGCGTGGCTGTTGTTCATCTGCACAGGTAGTTTCGGGTCCAAGGAATATGCACCGACGCTCTGGAGTGAATAAGGCTCTGAAATCATCTACAAAGGTCGGTCCGGTTTTTTTGCCACTACTGTACACGTATTTTGCAGTAAATAAATATATCATTTAATTTCCATTTCACTAAAAATCAATTGATTGGGCTTATTACCTCCTCAAATATGCTCAATTTCGGTGGACTAAGCTAATTCTTTCATCATTGTTCCATACACACTTTTAACACTTACGTAAACACTGATTGACTTTATTACATCTTTACTATGTTAGCATTAGTACATTACCTGGCTGACTTGTTTCGAAGTGATATTCTTCATTGTCCGAAGCTTAATGAAGGTCTCGCACTATCTTCTGGTTTCCTGTTGTGATTGGATGTGTTCATGATTGTGTCGAAAAGGGTGTATGTTTTGAAATGGAGTTGAGTGTTCAGGATGTGCTGGGGGTGTGTTTTTGGCATGTTTGTAAAGTTCATATTGTTCTAGAGTGTCAAGTTTCTGTTTTTTTTTTTTTTGGCTGGATATGTAGTATTTTCATGTCAGTGTCAATATTGATGTGGTTGTGATTGCAGTTTGCGATGTGTTCTGCGTAGGTTGAATTGTTGTGTAGTGTGGTTATGGCTGTGATATGTTCCTTGTAACGTGTTTGAAATGATCTACAAGTCTGTTCAATATAGAAGTTGTTGCAAATATTGCATGGTAGTTTGTATACACCTGTTAAGTTGTATTTATTTATGTGCCTTCCTTGTGTGTTAAGATGATTTTGTAGTGTGTTCTGTATGCAGTGTTGTATTTTAGTTTGTTGAAAGATTATGAAATCTTGTGTGTGTTCCTGTTTTCATATGTTAGTGTGATGTATTTGTTTTGTTCTTGGGTTTGTGTTGCGTTCCTAATTACATCTCGCTCCAGAAACTTCACATTCGTGTCAAATGCATCACATTAAGAACTTGCATCGTAATTAAATAAGTAAATTATTATACGTTTATAAATTTTTATAGCGCAATCGGTCACTCTTTGTTACGGTAACTTTGCTTCTTTTACAATAAAATTTGACTTAAAGCCCTATCGTCGCCATGAAAAGGACAGTTCGTGAATCGACAAAAAGAAAATATCACGAAGATTATATCACACCTTCTTCGCATCTCGCAATAATTATTCAGTTCGTCTATCACTTTTATATTGAGGAATATCGACATTCAAAAATGATGTATATTAGTGGTGTGTATTTAGATTTTAAGCATATCCCTTCCTTTTAAATCCTAGAATTCGAACTTTCAAGATCTCGCTTCAGTATTTCACCCACGTGTAAGAAGTGAGTTTACAAATAGCACCGGTAATTTATTGCCCGATGGGGTAGAATTTTCCATAAATTTGCAAAGAAATATATAAAAAAACTATTTTATTTGTTCATTTGTCAGTTTATTACTTGTAATAAAGAAAATCACGATGGAAGTCATTAACTTTTGGTAGAACTTAATGTCCATTCTGCGTTTTTGATTTTAAGTGTATTGTCGAACTGGTGAAATGATAATGGAATAGAATTAAATACAAAAAGAAAAAAGCTCGTCATTTTCCCTAAAGCACAACTAGGCTATAAACTGACTGCTAAAATAGAGATGCAAGCATAATTATATTATTAGCCGTTGCAGTGAAATGTTGGCGACTGGTCCAAGCAGAAAGGATGAAGGGGACAATATGCTAGCGCGGATAATCATAGTTGATGAGCCTTGGGTGCATCATTACCAGTCCTAGACAACGTGTGTATCAATGGTCGGATCAAATCGCCAATGATACAATCGTGTAGAGATGCCGCCATCTTGCAACTGCTGTTTAATCTGTTTCACTTGTGCGCCACTTGCGGTGGAAGCTTCAGACGCCTCATTAAAAATATAGGTCACTATTTCAATTTGTAATTTATATTTTGACTTTCTTTCGTAGTTAACGGAGACTATAATATTACTTGCAGTGTAATGAAAGGAATTAATTGTCGCGAAACGAGTAAACACATCTTCGGGACACATGAATTTTTCGACTTTCACGAGTAAAAGTAACAAAAGTACTTCACGTTCTCATGAGTCAGCGGAATATTGGAGACGTTTATTGCTGTCTGAGAGATTTTAGAATTCACTATTTGGGGGATATCGTTCCAAATCTCATTTCGATCAGTAAGTATTTTATCTTAAATAGTAAGTAACTTTCTTGTCCACCGCCGTGTAGTAACAGTTAGCGCGTCTCCGTGAAATGAGCGGCCCCGGTTCAAATCCTGGTTGGGACAAGTTATCTGATTGGGTTTTTTCCGGGGTTTTCCCTCAACCAATTAAAACAGATTTGCTGAGTAACTTTCGGCGTCGGACCTCTGACTCATTTCACCATCATTAACTCACATATCATCATTGTTCATACCATAGCCCGGGTTCAGTTAACGGTGCATCGTGCTGTCTTTGTACAAGAGCGCAGGCGTTCAGCTATCCAATCATTCACAGAATAGAAGTGGTAAGCAAAATAAGTCTCAGGCTTCAGTGCAAGTCTTCGGGGCCATCCTCCGTACTAAAGAGAGGGATAAAAATAGTTTTCTTTGTTCCGCAAAATTTTTATTTCACTTAATCAAAAAATCTAAAAATTTGTATCCATTTTTCCATTACTTACGAAAATTACTGATTATGCAAATTAGTTACATTTGGTAAGATTTTATTGATACAGTGTTTATATCTGCGCACCATTTGTTTTCTCCTGACCTATTACTTTAAATTACACATTGTATTTTGGTTCTGTAATGAATTATTCATTGAATTAATAGTACAAAACAATACTTCATTGCAATTTATTGATTGTTGAAATTATTTTAGCGTCAGAAACACACTTTTAACTTTGTGCTTCAGAATTTCTTGTTACAACGATTAAATGTTTTAATTTTGGACAGCGAACTAGTCCACACGAGAAATTTCTACGATTTCATCATGTCTCAAAACAGTGGTTGTTTATTAACTTCCCACGACAATTCTCTCCGTGTCTGTGGTGAGAGTAATGAGGATTCAACGAGAAGCCAGATCGCTGTTTTAATTTATCATTCTGTAGAGTATCTGATTTTCTTTTTCATTTTTGTGCAAGTAAAGTAGAGTTACTGATCACACAACAAATTCACAAGAAGTTTCTGCAAAAATTCTGTGATGCAGAAAATATCAGTCGGTAAAAGTTTGCACAATTGTCCTTATCATCTGGTTATTGGTGCTCTTACGGTTTTGATTCTGTAACTGAACTTAATGAGATAAAATTATTATTCGACAATTACGTTGAGCATTTAGGTATTAAGTATATATACTTATAATTAACATTTACTGAGTTAACACTGAGATTATGTAGTCCTAACGTAAACAAATTTACATACCAATAGTCAGTTTCCTGTGCAGTCATTTAATTTGAAATATAGGTATATTCCATTTTACGTCGAAATAAATTTCAGTGCAATGATGCCCATGAACGCCAGGATGATTTTAACTTCCAGTTATTTTATAATAGTTTTCCTTCCAACATCTGCAGGGGTCTGAACATTAGGAATCCTTTAGAGTAAGATTGTTTCTATCTACAAAAACTGAACTACAGCACTCACTTCACTTTTGGACCAAATTTCCAAACGTGTCGTCATTTTAAATTGCCAGTATTCCGCCAAACTATCTATACCACTGCTCTCTCTGAACATTAGTATCGATTATTACACTATCTAGGATGGAATTTGAATTTTTGCCTACCATTCACATGCCACAGATCCTAATTGTAGAGTTCATTTAGAAATTGCAGGTGAAATGGAATCAGAGTGCAGCATTTTTTTTTCAATTTCCTCATGATATGAAACATAAAGAGAAAGTTTTGTAATAATGCAAAATATATATTTAAACATTTCACGTAAATATATTAGTATCCCTGATAGAAAGTGATTTTGGCTGTGTGTCTGTCTGTATGTCTCTTAGACGGATTTTTACTCACAGTCAGAATCTACAGGCAAATCATAATAAATAAGTTTGTACTAACGTTTAGTAAATAATAGTGAATATATACTCTAAAGTATTGGAGATTTACTTAAAAACAAATCGAACTGTTTTTATGAAGATTTTGCCTCTTGCCGATGGTGAATGGAACTGTGTAGACAGGATGTCCCTTAAAGAGCTTTTGTCAGAGGAATGACTTAATTGTGTAATTACTCTTTCAATTCAACATTTATTTACAAAAAATTCAGTCCTTAAATATGTCTGTAATAATGACTTTGAAAGTTAACATTTCCTTAGTTTTTGTGGAAAAGGACAAATAGTAGGTTTCATATATCTATAAAATAATCATATGTAAAATTACGTCTACAACCTTAAATGTATTCAAACAAAAATTTTCAGTCTTCAAAATGAATATAACAGTCATTCAAATATATCAGAATATATATATATATATATATATATATATATATATATATATATATATATATATATATTTTGTAAATACGTGGTTATTTGGAGAAAGATTTGAGACTATACTCTCAGAAAAATTTCAATGCCTCAAATAACGATTTTTTGAATGTGAAAAGTTAATGCTATAGTGTAAAGTGATTAAAATGTTAAGAATAGTCAATATCTGACGTCAGTTACTTAGCAACAGCAGTGAATTACTTAAAACTACTTTTACAGTTGTTTAGCAACGGCAATGCATTACGTCCATTGTTCTGTCCTGTTCTGTCGCACTTGCTTAGCAACGAATCATTAAGATGAAATATACTAATTGTAATATACTGTTGTTACTGAAGGCATGTGTTACTGGTATTGTAAACTTAATTTCCCAAAGATGTATGCTCTAAGAGCCGAAGCCTCGTAGGGGAAAACAATGTGATGGGTTGTTTCAATCTTCTTCCTGCAGTTCTGGTTTTGCTCTACCACGTTCATAATGCTGGTGTTTTTTTCACAAAATCACAACCTGTGATAAAAGTTGTAAATGCTCTCAGTTGAAGTTTAATGAACTTGAGTAGACTTTCAGCTCTGTTTGTATGGTCTACGGTATATCATTTGCCATGTGTGTCCTTGAACTTTGCTCAGCCCATATAATGTTGTTCTCTGGGCAATTTATTTCCCTGACAGAACTCTTAAAGTATTCCGAAAGCATTTTGTTGAGCAAGTTCACATCTGCTTCAGTGCCACAGTGACATATCACCGAGATGAGCTTTCCCTCATTCTGTTCTGTCAAGGGTTCGTATATATCACTTGCCATATGAAGAGTGCTGAAAATTTTGTCTTTTTTTACCGAGACGTCACAGCCTGTTATATTATTCCTAGGGGATACAAATGATCGAATTTAGTTTTTCAACCGAAGAGTGTTGTTTTATGTGCACATTTCCGATATGAATTTACATGCAAGTATTAAATATGAACAAATTACATTATTTGTTTGGTTTACTGGCCTACTGTATTTGGACTTGCCGGAGCTATTCTACCGTCTGCCGCCCATTCATCTCCTGGATTTTCCTTGACATTGGACGCGCCTATGCGTGTTGTGCAATTGTTTGTTTGTTGTGACTGCAGTTTCGTGTGAGATACCGTGTAAAATGGCTCGCTACTTGACTCTGGAAGAATTATATATTATAAGTAAGAATCGACTAGATCTGTACGGAGTTTTTTGGGAAATTTCTGAATACTTGACCGCCGACAAGGAAGCTATACATAAGTTAATGAATAAATTTGAGAACACGGATTCGGTGTTAAACATAAAACGTCCTAGAGAAAGACCAGTTTTAACAGATGATAAATTAGATGACATTGGAGATATTCTCAAACGTCGTCACTAAAGTCTCTAAAAATAAAAAAGTAGCTCACCAAACTGGCGTCTATATCATCTGCAAGAAATGCAACATGTTTGTTAGCTACATCTAAAATCTTATGCGTATACCCTATTGCATATTCTGAAAGAATGTGATCCACGTTTGAAAATGAATTATTGCAATTGGTTTCCGGAACTGAAAAATAACATTAAGTTAAAACTTACAAGAATTGCAGTGGAAGAACTAGGGAGAGTGAACGAGGACATATTTAGGCGATATTTCATTTTCGTGGAGCAAGAGGGTCGACATTTTCAGCATCTATTATAGGGTAAGTGTGTTGTAATTTAATTGCGCTGTTACGGTACTAATTCTGGTGGCCGCCACCACAGTCTTCGCCGAGGACCCGCACGCCGGTACATCGGTAAACCAAACCGATAACAACTCTGTGGTGGTGGTAGCAATAGAAGGGATTTCTGTTCACAATCGTCACCTCTGTCGATCTAGAGCATCCTAGTCTTTAAGTACCTTCGCAGAAATGGGTTCTCTGAAGCCTTCGTACCATGATCGTCTCTGCATGCCGCGTACTCTCCTTCCAACTGACGACTGTTGAACATTTTAGGTCATATTTGTTAATCCATTCTGATGAAATGGCCAAACTAAATCAGTTTCCTTTTATTCTCTCTATAACGCTTATATGAAGTGACTGAGGACATAGGGATGAAGTAACGGCACTAAGTCTTCTCGATTTCAACAATGCCTTTAGTTCTGTTGATATCGACCTGCTTCTTGCAAAGATGAAGACTTTGCACCTGTCAGACAATACCTTGAGCTAGATTGACTCTTACCTACGTGACCGCCAACAGTGTGTTTCACTTGCTAATCAGTTCTCCCCATGACGATGCACAAAGGCGGGAGTGCCCCAGGGCTCCGTATTAGAACCACTACTCTTCTCTCTCTGCATTAATGAGTATCAAAGAACTTACAGTATTGCCGATATCACCTCTATGCCGACGACCTACAACTTTACATTCCAGACCCAATACGATCAATGAACCAATTTATAAGTTGAATTGTGACTTCGCCACTGTTTCCACTTGGACAGCCAATTTCGGACTCGCACTTAATCCAAGTAAGACTCAAGCTGTAATTATTGGACATAAACGTTTAGTTAACTCTCTTAACAACAGTTATCTTCCAGTTGTTACACTTAACAATACATTAATCCCTTATTAGTCTGTCGTAAAAAATCTTGGTTTATTTTTCGATAATAATCTAAATTGGAATTTTCAAGTTAAAGAAACAATAAAAAAATCTGTTCCTCCATTCACTGCTTGAATCGCATAAGAAACTTCTTGCCCCAGCAACTAAACTTACCCTAATAATGCCGCACTTCAATTTTTTTTTTATTGTGACGTTCTGTTAAGTGCCCTAAGTTCTGAACTCTCAGTCAAGATACAGCGAGTTCAGAATATGTGCGTCAGATATGTGTGCAACACCCGACGATATGATCACTTATCACCGTCCTTCGCAAAGAATTTAGAACTTTACAAATTTTGTCTTTACTGTTTCGAATTCTGCACATCTTAACACCAAATTACCTTTCGTCTCGTTTCTCTTATCTATACTCTAACCACGATGTAAATACCAGATCACTTATCTGTGGCACATTAAGTATACCTCTTCATAGAACATCTCGTTATTTATATAGTATCCACCTCGCGACAATGGAATTCCTTGTCACAAAGTATTAGGGGCTGCAAGACAATAAGCATTAAAAATAGCTTAAAAGATAACCTTCTTAGCAATTCACCCTAATTATAGACCTACTGACTTAAACGGTCATTGTATAGCGCTGTATTTTCAAAATTGCCTCATAATGCATTTCTATTATCTAACATTATTTGAAATATATTAACATTCCATGTATTTTAGTTTAATTCTGATACACAGTTTGTATTCCATTGTTTAATTAATAGTTCATAGTATTGTATAGTTTAATTGGTAAGTAACTTTTGTATACACGCAACTTTTATCCAAATCAAATTGTTGTATTCTTTGTAGCTTGTAAGTTCATACATACATATGTATGTATACTTTTTGCTGGTTGAGTGGAAGAGAAGGCCTTACGGCAGGGCTGGGCATCGGGAGCGGATCCAGGCTCTAAACGGGGACGCTTAATATTCATCCGTCACGGAATCAACGCTGCGCGGAGTTCGGCGGGGAAGAAAGGGGATCAAGAGAAGTCATATGGCTCCCCGTGAGAGTAGAATCCGCTCTTGATGCCCAGCCCTGCCTTACGGCCTTAAGTCTGGCAGCTAAAATAAATAATAATAATAATAATAATAATAATTATTATTATTATTATTAGCAGCCTATTATTATTATTATTATTATTATTATTATTATTATTATTATTATTATTATTATTGGGAATTTTACTGGAAGCAAGTAGAGAGATAGGTTTGGAAGTAAATCCCAAAAAGACAAAGTATATGATTATGTCTTGTGATGAGAATATTGTATGAAATGGAAATATAAATTGGAAATTTATCTTTTGAAGAGGTGGAGCAGTTCAAATATCTTGGAGCAACAGTAACAAATATAAATGATACTCGGGAGGAAATTAAACACAGAATAAATATGGAAAATGCCTGTTATTATTCGGTTGAGAAGATTTTATCATCCAGACTGCTGTCAAAAAATCTGAAAGTTAGAATTTATAAAACAGTAATATTACCGGTTGTTCTTTATGGGTGTGAAACTTTGGCTCTCACTTTGAGAGAGGAACATAGGTAAAGGGTGTTTGAGAATAAGGTGCTTAGGAAAGTATTTGGGGCTAAGAGGAATGAAGTTACATGAGAATGGAGAAAGTTACACAACACAGAACTGCACACATTGTATTCTTCGCCTGACATAATTAGGAACATTAAATCTAGACGTTTGAGATGGGCAGGGCATGTAGCACATATGGGAGAATCCAGAAATGCACATAGAGTGTTAGTTGGGAGGCCGGAGGGAAAAAGGCCTTTAGGTAGGCCGAGACGTAGATGACAAGATAATATTGAAATGGATTCGAGGGAGGTGGGATATGATGATCGAGAATGGATTAATCTTGCTCAGGATAGGGACCAATGGCGGTCTTATGTGAGGGCGGCAATGAACCTCCGGGTTCCTTAAAAGCCGGTAAGTAAGTATTATTATTATTATTATTATTATTATTATTATTATTATTATTATTATTATTATTATTATTATATGAACAAAATCCGTCCAGTAATATAGGAGGGTCGTACAGGTTTGAACAAGATGAAAGTAGGAATTAGATAGAAATTATAAGAAAGGAATGGAAACAAATTATGGTTTATTTAACGACGCTTGCAACTGCCGAGGTTATATCAGCGTCGCTGGTGTGCCAGAATTTTGTCCCGCAGAAGTTCTTTTACATGCCAGTATATCTACTGACATGAGCCTGTCGCATTTAAGCACACTTCAGTGCCATCGACCTGGGCCGGGATCGACCCCGCAACCTTAAGCACAGAAGACCAGCGCTATACCAACTGCGCTACCCAGGCCGACGAAAGGAATGGAAAGAAGACATTAAGGAAGAAAGAAAAGTCTGTGAGAAAGGACAAGGAAGGAAAAGAATAAATTAAGAAAGAATGAAGGAACGAATAAAGGAAAAGAAATGATGGAATGAATAGTTATAGAAGAGGAAAGAAAAATGAAAGACAGAATTAATAAAAGTAAGGGCAGTCGATAAATGAAAGAAGAGAAGACGTATTTAGAACACCTCAAGGTCTGGCGTGACACTGTAGATGAACTGCGACAACATTGCTTTGAGCATTTGGGTCAGAACTTTTCCACATTCTAGCAAGTCATCGCTCACGTAACGTCCAGTCGATATTCCAGCTGCATTCTGTGTGTTCGTATTCATATATTCTTCATTAGCTTTAGGTTTGCTTATTTTATTTTACCCACCCATTTGTTGTGCAACAATTACGAACGAGTTTTTACGCGAACTGAAGGTAACATTGGTGGTTTGGAATTCCATGCAAGATATTGAGATCTGCTCATGCTGCACTCACATCACGAGGAGTCGCTTGAAACTTGTAAGCAGGAAAGCAAAGTGGAGTAAAGCATGCACAATACGGCGTGGCCAACAATTCTGTGACTTCCTTTGGCACTTGCTATCAATTCTACATTTCACATGTTCACAATTAATATCTCGTACTTCCTTCGTCGGTGCTTTAAATCATTTCGCAATAATTCAGTTCTTTCATCACATATAATCTCTATGGTGATGGGTTGAAGATTGTTCGCCATTCCCCAGAATAAAGAGTACTGGACACTGTCACTGAAGAATCGTGGGGAACTGTAAAAATAAGGTTCACTACATCGTATCGTATTCCTCGGACGAATCGCAAGCAACGGACATTTCAAGTGGAGTGCGTTCACTGTAACGCTCTACCTCATCGTCTCATCGGATTCCCTATCAACTGTTTAAAATATATGTCGTACGATATTGACATTGCTGAAAACAGAGTAGTTTTGAGGTTAGGTCTATTAATTATGAGTGTTAGCGAATAAGAATTTGTAATTGTTTCATGCTTCTTAATTGAAGAGGAAGAAACGAAAGAGATATTGGTTACATAATATATATATATATATATATATATATATATATATATATATATATATATATATATGTGTGTGTATGTGTGTGTGTGTGTGTGTGTGTAAGAAACAATTTGATTACTGTAATGGGAATGCCTCAAATTATATAGTTCTTAGCTGTTTTCTACAGGCGAAATAAGTTTTCCGTCTGCCATTTTGGCGCTGAACATGGCACAACATAATAGTAACAGTTGAGCAATTAAAATTGATTTCTTAAAGAAGGCTATGATAGCACTCATCGGAAAAGTTGCTCATCCGAGCAACGTGGACGGATTTACCGAGAGCCGATACGTGCGATACGATGTAGTGAACGCGGTTACATAATAATTACAACAAAGATTGTCAGTTTCCGATCCGTGCGATTTGTCCGATGAGTGCGATACGATGTAGTGAACGCTTACGTTAATGGTGTGTACATACACTGTATCAAATGATGGTAATATGTTTGTATGATTTATTATTAAGTATAAATGAGAAATTAACATGGAACATTTAATTTGATATAAAAAATCTGTACGTTCCAAGTTTCGGAAAACGTGTTTCTGTTGCCTCTGGAAAATTGTTAAAGAATAGAAATTCCGCACCATAAATCGTTTCGGGTTCTGCAGCTTGCGAAAACAAAGTCAGTAACAATTTTACAAAAGTTGTTTCCAAGACATTTCCGAATTTACCAACTACCACATTGCTGGATTGGAAGTGCTAAGACCTATCGCGCCTGGCCTCCCAGGTGCTCAGGCTTGACGCCATATGATATCTTTGTTTTGGGAGTATGTGAAGGATGCGGTTTATGTGCGACCTCTACCCCAATATCTTGAAGTAAGACATCGGATAATTGCTGCGATTGCATCTTCTGTAACAAAAATGAGTTGGAGAGTGTGGCATGAATTTGACTATCTTGTTGATGTATACCGTGTAACAAGTGGTTCTTACTTTGAATATATATATAACATGCAGTCGACCTGATTGGCAAGTTGGTATAGCGCTGGCCTTCTATGCCCAAGGTTGCGGGTTCGATCCCGGGCCAGGTCGATGGCATTTAAGTGTGCTTAAATGCGACAGGCTCATGTCAGTAGATTTACTGGCATGTAAAAGAACTCCTGCGGGACAAAATTCCGACACATCCGGCGACGCTGATATAACCTCTGCAGTTGCGAGCGTCGTTAAATAAAACATAACATTTATAACATGCTAATAAAAACTCTCAGTTTCTTAAACAAATGTTGTGCACTGGTTATTGTATCATTAATACTTAATAATAATCATACGAAAGTGTTACCGTAATTTAGAAACGCGATGTGTTTTGAGAAAAATAAAGTCGGAGATTTAGTAAGAGTAGAAGGAATATTTGAAAGGAAACCTCTTTCACGTCAAGATGTTCCATCTGGAATAAGATTAGTTGGACAAATATCTATAAAAAAACACACACACACACTTCGAATTTATGTAAGAATTACATGGAAAGAAAAGAGATATCAGAAGTGTTAAAATCTGTAATTTGACCTTCACAGCCACCTAATCTTTCTTCCATTACATTACTGTTTGAGTAAATAGATAGGAAGGTAAAACAGATGAACCCTAACACTGTAGATAAACTGTAGCAATATCTGTTGAAGGTTTGAGGAAAAAGTACTGAAAAATCACATGTTTAAAAGGATGTCAGTAGTACAAGATCAGGTCGTATAGATCAGGCCTGCATAAGATTCGCTCTCTTCGAGCCGGCTCACAGCTCATGAGAGGAATGCAGATATTAGCTGCGCTCTGTATAAGGGTAGATTGGAAGAAGGGGTGATCTCGTACAGAATGTACATAAAAGGTGTTCATGATATGAATTCACGTTCAGTGTTTACAAAACTATCTTCGACTATTATTAATTAATAAAGAAATATTTATTTTACAGAAATAATAGAAATTCTATATCTACTTAAATGTACAATATCATTTTGTTATATTTTTATTTATCAGTACATGAAAACGGGGTTTCTTGCTGTTGGCAGCAGAAAGGAACAGTAGGCCTACTGATCGTAATGAAACATCAGTTACAAACGTTCGATGCCTGCCTTTATTAGAGTTGATTATAGAAAACAGTTGCTCACAAATATAAATGTTGAGCCTTACATAGCAACCATTTTCACAGCCAGCCTGTGTAGTGTGTAGTCGTGGATATTATTGCTAAGATTTAGTCTTGTAAAACTCAACCAGACTAGTAGTATTATTCAAACAGTCTTTAGCCCTTAGGTCACATTGAAGATCAATAAGTTCAAGTTACCTGGTTTTGGTTTTTTCCGGAGTTTTCCCTCAACCCAATGTGAGCAAATGCTGGGTAACTTTCGGAGTTGGACCCCGGACTCATTTCACCGGCATTATCACCTTCATCTCATTCAAACGCCAAATAACCTTAGATGTTCATAAAGCGTCGTAAAATAACCTACAAAAAATAAGTTCAAGCTGTAAATCGTTAAATGTTAAATGTTATGTTTTATTTAACGACTCTCGCTACTGCCGAGGTTATATCAGCGTCGCCCGTATGCCGGAATTTTGCGTCTGTCGCATTTAAGCACACTTAAATGCCATCCGGAATTGAACCCGCAACCTCGGGCATAGAAGGCTAGCGCTATACCAACTGCGCCAGCTAGGCCGACATGTAAATTATATGTTACAACTGGTGTTGAAGGAATTTATTATGATAACTTTAAACTTCTTTCCAATTAAGGCAAGATCTTGGAACCTAGAATTAAAATTCATTTTGAATTTCAGTTAATATTTGCACATCATTAATATTTGCACATTATCGTTTAACATGGCTTCATCACGAGCAGTTTCTATCGCTGGAAAGTGAGCCGTATTACCTTCTCGAAATTCTTTGAGTACACAGACATTTCTTCGAACTTAATATAGAATAACTTTTAAATCAATGATGATCTGTCAATCATATAAGTGTATTTATACTACTTTGAGAATATAAAGTTCTTACTTTGACATTCATTTATAACAAATATTGTTGAATGTGTTTAGTTATGTATTTATTCAAACACAGTCCTAACTTTCTGTTGCTAGTGGATGTATAACGACTTCTCTTCGCTAAAAGTTTTTCCGTCAATATTAACTTTATCGTCTCAATGTTCAGTTCATTACACGTAAAATAAAAATAAAGGATAAAATTGTTGGTTGTAACTTGCTATATCACCATTATGTGTTTTTATTGAAACAATTTCATTAATTTCTAAAATCATTATATTTCTTATACACTGCTGATATTGAACAAAGTCAGTAGGCCTATAATCATTTGGGGAATGACTAAACATAGATGACACTTTCTCGATATCGATTGGTGAAAACGTACACTTTCATAAAATATCGAAATATACAGTATATCTGGATTTCAATGTCTTTGAAATTTTGCAATTGCCCTTCTCTATTCTCCTTCATCGCGCCATAGATCATCTTCCAAATTCCTTGTTGTCATCACTGCTGCTATCCCATCTTGCCAGGTAGTTCTTGGTCTTCCCCTCCTCATTCTTCCTTCTGGTATCCACTCGATTACACTTTTGGGAAGTCCGTCTCCATTCATCCCTTGTACGTGTCCATATCATCTCAACTGATTTGTTGTGATATCATCCAATATTGTATGTTTGACCCCTATTTTGTGCCTAAAATTTTCATTTCCAAATGCTTTTCTTCTTGAAGTTCTGGCATCTCGACTCCAAAAACCCATTTCTGTTGCCAATAATTTCGTTTTACTGCTTTTCTTTAATGACAAAGTTTCTTCTTCATAAAGGGTAATTGCTTTAACAATTGTATTAGGGGTAATTCGGTATAAAAACAACCTTTTCAAGTTTAGAGATCCATAGCCTGTTACCATGATAAAATTTCACAGATAGGTTTTTATTAGCACTATAATCTTCTAAAATGATTCTATTGTATTTTCAAGTAGGCCTATGTTTACCTCTTCTTATCATAATAGTAACAATCCTAAGTTGAACTATACTCAATTTATCCCATGGATGGGGAAATTTGGGTATAATGTGTATTATTGAAGTAAAACATGCTTTAAAGTCCTTATAAAATCAAATTAACTCAACCATATGTTAGTATATGTATCCTAGAATAGAATGTAGAGGTTAGGTAGGTATTAAAAATGTTTAATTAGACCTAACAAGATAAGAAAAATTCAGCCAATACTTTGTTTTGATAAGGCTTATTTTGTAAATTTAAAGTATCTCCCCTTAAAATCAGGGACAGAAAATACTTCGAATATGTATTTGTCTATCACCAATCCATAATTGTGTACGAGTCATGATCTGGAACGGAAACTAGATTAGCTATCAATTAACCTAGAATTATACGCAAATTTCCCCATGTTTGTAAATTGTTATTTACTAACAAACTATTGATTATATATTACTACATTTGTTAGAAAAGTGACCTAAACATATATAATGTTCACGTACATGAATTTGGTTACTGTCTGACAACTGGTTCTCCAACAATATTGCTTTGAATATGATGGATCATTTCATAAACTATAAATAAAACGCAGTTTTTTTACAGGCAGTATTAGTGTGATCAACACAAATTTTTAACACTTCATGACAGGCAATTGTGAAATATACAATATGAGATATTTCAAACAAAAGAGTTCAATACAATTTTCCTCGTTTTTGGTTCCTTTTCGAGATAAAAATTGTTTTATATGCAACATTTCATAGCATGTTTTGTGAAAGCCATTGATTTAACCTAATTCTCAACATGCTCAGTCAACTTCAGACAGAAGTGTGTCATGATAATAAATTATTAAAAGAGTTTAATTTTGTCCTTTAAATGTACAGACATTTGATCCGAACAAATGTAATATTGTAAAATTACTTTGGAGGCGAAGATTAACGATTAGCACGTCTGACCGTGAAACGAGCGGGCCCGGGTTCAAATCCTAGTTGGTACTAGTTACCTGGTTGAAGTTTCTTCCGGGGTTTTCCTTCAACCCTTTTAAGAGCAAATCGTCGTTTCTGCAATAACTCCTATGTGACATATTTATAGATTTCCAGATTTTTGCTCTATAAAATAACTTAAATAGTGATACAGCAAATAATAAAATCTCCTATATGTAATTATATTTCTTTGTTTCAAAAATGTAAGAAGTCACATTCTCCTATGTACGGCTCCCATAGGATGAATAAATGTGTTTTTTCTTCCTACTGACAAATTGTATATTCTGCACATAGGAGTTATTGCAGGAACAACGACGAAATGCTGGGTAACTTTCGGCGCTGAACCCTGGACTCATCTCGCTAGCATTATCACATTCATTCCACTGAGACGCTATATGACCATAGCATTTGATAGAGCGTCGTAAAATAACCCACAAAAACAACTTAAATTTCTGAAGCAAAAAGATAATTAAGTTTATGACTGTATATTAAAATATTATGAAGAAAAGAACATTGATCGTAGAATTTAAAAATATAAATATGAAATAATACTCCAATAGAAACCTAATTTATCATATTAGTATACATGCTTTATTCGTTGAACTAAAATTTTAATTCAATCCGTGCCTTGTTTATTTGAAGTTGTATTAAAAGTAGAGCATTTATCAATTGCCAGTAAAGTAAATGTAGGCCTGTCCCCATTACCAGCCATGGAGGCCCAATAATTTAAGGCTGTCATATTTCCTAGACAATCGGCATTAATAACAGTAGGGACGTCAGCCGTATGTGCTTACCGCCATTATCAAGAAGTAAATAACTCTAGTACTCATTTCAGCTAGAGTCTGAATAAACCCATGGCCATATTAACGCCGGAAGGATTCGATCAATGAAGAATATCCATGAGCGTACAGAAAATCGAACCCGCGACATTTTAGTTTGCAGCGCAACGTATTAACAGCGATGCTACCGCTACCTCTTCAATCACCAATATCTAATATAAATTTCCTCTCATATGAAAAGTTAATTTGTTAGCGTCCAGTGATACTGAAACTTTTAAACCACTTCTAGCTAAAGACATAACTATAAAAAGACAAACTTCAATATTAATAACAAGAGAAACTTCCACTTTGATTCTTTTACCGGGAATGTTGCCTACCTCACACTTAACCCACTCTGCCACGACCTTTCTTATATATAAACTTATTGATGAAGCAATATATATATATATATACTGTATATATATATATATATATATATATATATATATATATATATATATATATATATATTTTTAACGACGCTCGCAGCTGCCGAGGTTATATCAGCGTCGCTGATGTGCTGGAATTTTGTCCCGCAGGAGTTTATTTTACATACCAGTAAATCCACTGACATGAGCCTGTCGCATTTAAGCACACTTAAATGGCATTGACCTGGGTCGGAATCGTACCCGCAACCTCGAGCACAGAAGGCCAGCATTATACCACTGTGCCATCAAGGCCGACGAGGCAATATTATTCCAAGTTGCGAACCACATATATTTCCCTTCATAGTTGAATGTCGACTTATTTGATTACTATTTTTTTTAATAGAGCAGAATGAGGTATGTAAAATTTTGTGATGTGAAGCAGAAGATAGTTAAGTAACGATACTTGTAAAGTGCAATGTTTCGTGACTAATCATTGTTCAAATTAAAAGAGATTGGCAACCGAAGTACATGAAATATCTCAGTTAAAAAGCTGTCTTGTACTGTAACATATTACACTCCGGCCTCCCTTATCCTTGGCGAAAGAAACCCCTTCACTCATTTGACAGTATTATGCACAATTCTCATATTCGTCTTAGACTGTCCGTCTCGGTGTCTCTGCTACATTGTTAATATTATCGTGACTACTGGAATCTCCGCGCGTCACTCAGGTGTAAATAAGGAATGAGGGCAGAAGCGTTTCCACTGTTCTTTATCTGACGTGGCGTTTCGTTCTGCGTAGGAGTGCAACACTTTGTATTCTGGAGTTTTAAGTTTGAGTGCTTCACTGAATATTTTAGTGGTTTCCCTTACCCTTCGCAAACAAATTTGTTTTTATTGCATTAAAATATACTAGGCCTCTACAGAAACCCTCCTCCTCGTCAGATTATCATCTTCATGTCCTCAATCAGAATGTATGAGTGACTAGGAAAAGGGAATACGGGTCTCGCGATCCAAAGCTGGGGATTCGATTACTTAGTTTCTTGCGTGGTGTCAGGCAATCTTACGGCTAACATAGGCCAACATTACACAAAATACCAGCTCAGTATCATCAATTACATCAACGCTAGATAATAGCGTCGTTAAATAACATATTCGCACTCTTAGTATGTACTGCTATAGCTCGCGCAAGAAACGATTACCGAAAACCAATGGTGGCGTTGCTGTCTGTTTTGACGTGTGTATGTAGGCACGCCAAGGGGGGGGAGGTACGAGCCGATGGAAGTACTGTCTCTTCCAAGAAGATGAACAAATGAGGACATGGCTGTGGAAATAAAGAACGTAGAACGTAGTAAGAGAAAAATTGGAAGCTAATTAAACGCGCAGCATATGTTTACGAATGAAATAATAATACCTTGCGATACAAGTCACGCATTCACATGCAATGGAACAAACTAAAGTCGTAATGTAACTATCACATCGCAACTGATTCTATCGATGTTATTTCTCTTCCGACTGTACTCTTGAATATCATCAAGTTATCTCGTGACCTTTCCTGCCGCCCTCTCTTCCTTATCGCAGTGTTTGATTCGCATTCCTTCCGTCGGTATTCCGTGCTTACGAGACCTATAGCCAACTCGTGGTCTGAAGAGAAGTTGTTTTGGTTTCCTGACTGGCAGCTATGCCAGAATGGCAGCGATGCCAAGTGTGAGATGCGCCATTAGTTTCTATGTTTTGTTATTGGCAGCCATGCCAGCAGAGCTGCCGTGGCATCCTAGTGTGATACGAGTCTGAGGAAGATGTTATGACCGGTATGTTCCTCCCACGCAGAGAGATCGAACTGTATTAGTCATTCACAAAAACTTCTTCTTTGTAGTCGCCTAGTGTGTTCAGCTTATTTTAGGCCTATATTACATTTTAATTTCATCAAAATGTTCATAAAAATATTTTGTTTTAATCCAAATTGTTATACCATCGAACTGTATTAATGGTTCAAAAACTTCCTTCCTTGTAGTCTTGTAATAAAGTTATGTTTAGGTCATTTGCAGGCGTAATATTGTTTCAGTATCATAAGAGTGTTCGTAAAATATATTGTTTTAATCAGTATACATTTGTAATTATGTGTAGTTCATATTTTACATACTCACCTGTAAAAAAAAGGATACACTGAAATAATTCAATCAGGAATTTGCAAAAGGGACCAAGTCCGAAAAAGTAAATTTTAAGAAAACAACACAAAACCTTTTTGTATGGATCTGGATGTATAACAGTCCAAACATGTCGATACACAATTTAAATATGTACATTCTATAGAACTTGGTTCCTTTAAATGCTGAAATCCAAGAAGAGTGTCTAGAGAGCCAGAAACGGGTATAAACTCAATTTGCAAAAAATATGGACTTGGTACCTTTTTTGCAAATCCCTGATTCAGTGAACAATGGAATTATTTTATTTTGAAAATTGTTTCTATAGTATAGAATAATGCATTAAAATATTGCAGGGAGTGCATTGACACGCTGAGTTTGGTGTGTATTCCATAACTATGATAATAAAATTATCGCAACTTTTAAAATCTTATTGCATGGTGAGTGGAGCTAATCACTATCAATTGCCATATTAACTCATGAATTGGCAAGTCACAAGAAACGGAAAGCTGTTCTGTAGCTCAGTAATGGATATTCTCTCCTCTGGCGTTCACCATAACTCTCATTGTTTTCTGTCAAAGTTATTTTCTCCTGAGTGATGCTCATCCACTCTTCCAATAAGTTCACACGAAGGTCAGCCAAGATTTCAGGTACTAGCCTTCCAAACACGGTCCACACTTGGTCTATCGGGTTCAGGTCTGCATTTCGTGGAGGCTATCTAATGCGCTGAATATCAAAGTTATCTAGATATTCTGGAACAACATGATAAATGGAGTAAATGAAACCTTGTGCTCTGCCAGTATCTTTTAAATATATCGCTCAGTAGTTAGAGAACCATTTTCGTTCAGAACTAAATCGGTTTTGGCCTCTGTGTTGGCAAAAATGTAACCAAAGTTCTTCTAAAACAATAGTCTGTATATATTTCGGGATTTTGTAAATTCACAAACATTGTTTTTTTCTTGTGAATTTTACTAAAAGTATTCTTGCCGACTGGTTCGCTATAGCATAGAACTTATGTGTTTTGGGACACGCGATAGCGCCGCGGTTAAGTCTTAATGCTGAAAAGTCGGAAGGTCCGCGAGTTCGAATCCCATTGGGGTCATCGTCATATGGAAATGCAAAATACATAAAATTTGACCTCACTTTGTCCCAGATTTCTTTATTTAAATATGCACCTGTCACTTCGGTGTTCAAGAACTTGTTTAGATAAACACTTGAGCTTCAATAAACAAAATTTTGAGAAATTAATTGTAGTACCGTACTTACGTTGTTTCAAAATAAAAAATGCAAATGAAACATAATATAGAACTCAATTTTGATAGTGCATTTTTTACCATTTTTTCACTTCATTATGTATGTTTGGTCATATGATAATGCATGAATGCATGCATGTTTTAAGATTTGATGGTGCATGCAATCCGGGCTCTAGTTAGAGATACATTTTAAGTGTTAATGTTTGGGCAATTTCTCATTCTATCCTTTACTCAAGAGATTGAGCAAAGCTAACAACGTCCTGAGGGAAATTATTCACTTGCTCGCTACAACCAAATTGACCTCCTTTGCGTCGGTATATTGTAACAACTGGATGTACCTGAGCAAATAGTTGTTACTCCGCAAACATTTTAATGCAATTGGCTGTAGTTCAGAGTTCATTCTGTTTTCAGCCGTCTAATGGTTAAATGTATTACTTCTTGACTCGTCCTAATAAAGAAACGACTAATAGTAATCCATTAACTTCAAAACACTTCTGGGGAAGGACGAAAGTGATTGCAGCTTCTACGACTATCTCTTTATATTACTACTAGTACTGCCATTCTTACCAGTCTGGCGATTAATATACTGACCATTAGATCCTAGGTTATGGGGTTCAAACCCGGCCGAAGGCGATGGAGTTGATAGGACAGTAACATTCTTCAGGAAGGGAATTAAAGTTGTGGGGTATGTTTCGTAGGTTTACGACACGTAAAAGTATCTTGTCACGAATAAAGAACTCTAAGCAAAATTCGTCGTCGTAGGATTTCGACGCTGAATAATCTTTGGGAATAAAAGAGCCGTTAAATAAAATATTTCTGCTGCTGTTGCTGCTGAAATGGTAACAGCAGATCTGGTTGGCAAGAACAAGGCAACAAATACCAATGTTGATCTTAGTTTATTTTTAAATACATTTCCAAAGTATCTCAACGTTTTAACATCATATCAGACTGCTATGTCATCAATATTTTCCCTCTCTCACTTTGTATAAAATAAATAAATCCGCGACGCAACAGCCTATCAAGAGCCAGGGCCGACCAGCCGGTTGCTTACCTTACGTTCACATAATTCAGCGGAGGTGAATGATCATCCAATCAGAACGGAGGTATCATGTGGTTAACACAGTGATCCTCCCAGCCTATATAACTGACTTTCTTTACAGGATTTCACTACCTATCGTAGCTTCACAAGTGCATCACGATGTTAGATCGGTACCGGTACCGTACATTGGCCGAAATTACATGAGAAAATTCTTCCCCAATGAAAACTCGAATCAGTAGCATTCCGTAACACGAGTTCTAGGCAGGCTATCTTAGACCACGACGCCACGGCGCACATTGTGTATAAAATTAATCTCCAACAGCATACTACGCTACACTGTCTCCTAGAACTTTTCCTCAATCGGTATACTAATGTCAAAGTAGCAACTCACAATTTGTCTGTCTGTTATATCGAAACTATTATTTGGAATATGACATTGAGATGAATTGAAATTAATAAATGGCTTAAGAAAAAGAATAAATTTTCTCATTTGTAAATGTAAAACAAAAAGACGAAGTAATTCATAAATACTTTCTGTGGCTGGTTTGAAGGAACACGCATATTTTTGACTCACGTGATGGCTGGATGAGGGTTACATTGGGAACGGGTCTGCAAGCTTTGGCCCATTATGCGCCCTATGCATATGCGATGATTGTTCCATGTCCGACAGGTGCCTAGGTGGCATTCGTGAATCCGACTCTGGCAGGTGAGCCATCATTTCTCAGTCTCTGACAGAATCAGGTTCCGTTTCGCGGACGAGTAGCCTGATAAGCCCCAGGATCCCGGAGTCTCAAGCCTTTCCTGCATCAACATCGGAAACCCGTACTACCCTCAAAATTTATTCCAGCCTATTTTTACTATTGTAGATGATAATGAAATGAGGAGTGGAGAGTGTTGATGAAATGACAAATGGAAACGGGAGTACCCCGAGAAAAACCCTCTCCACGTCTGCTTTGACCACCATAAATTCTATCACGACCTGGTCGTGGATCGAACCCGGGTTGCCTGGATGGAAAGCTAGCTAGCTAGCACTTGAACCACAGACGCGGCTGACTTAAGTGATATATTGTTGACTGGTTTTCGTGTGCGGAGTCAGGATGATTCATGCACACAATGGGCCAATATGAGCCTTACATGTGATGATGATTGTTACAGTCCGACAGGTGGCCTCAGCCCTGATAGAGACATGAAACTTCAATTTGCTCATAATTTGTGTGTACGCAATGTTCGCAAATATGATCATATTATCCCATCCCTGGAAGCAATAGATTGGCTTAAACTAGGTAAAAGAAGAAATTTACATTCACTTTTTCTTCTCTTTGAACTCTTGAACTCTTCTATTCCTTCGTTCCTGTCGTCTCGCTTCACCTACCTTTCTTCCCACAATAATCTGAACACACCCTCTCGCCATGAAACAATACTAACAGTACCGTACCATCAAATCGCACCTCATCTTACTCATCCTCTTTCACATTAGCCCTGCCACTGCTCTGGAATTCGCTATCTGCTAGCATCAGGGACTGTCGAAATAAAATTGAATTCAAACGGAAACTTATTAGGCACTTGGTCAGTAATTGAGACTCATTCAGACATGGATTCTTATAAATAGTTATCTTATTCTAGCAAAAAATATTTCAATATCCTGTAATTTTATCACTATATAATTTTATTATTCTAGGTTTAATTTGTAGGGCGTACTTCAGTAAAAAAAACTTTCTTTGTTCTTAACTTCTACAATAAATTTTCTAGTCTTTATTAATCAGGTAATCTTTTCGTACTCTAATTTTTATTGTAATTGTAATTATAAATTTAATATTAATTGTAATTACAATTGTAATTTTATTCTTTATAATGTAATTGTAATCCCCCTGTAGAGCGGAAGAGAAGATCTGATGGCCTTATCTCTATCAGATTAAATAAACACATGTCCCATCCCCAGACGTGTATCTCATAAACTCCAGGGCAGGAGTTCTAAGTCCTAAGTCCTATATCAGTATTGAAAATCTGCACAATACTGCACCTAAGACTCCACTCAGCCTGTTTTTAACTATTTCAGAGGATTGATAAAATGACGGGGAGGTGAAGTGTGTTGTCGGGATGATACAAAGAAACGGGGATACCCCGAGAAAAGCTCTCCGCGACGTTCGCTTTGTCCACCACAAATTTCACAACGTCCAGCCCGAAGATCGAACTTGGTCCGCGTCGAGCCATAAACGCGGAGAGTGTTTTATGTTGATAAGGTAGTGCAGTGTGTTGCATATAAGCAGCGGTGTTCGATAAAGTGAAGCGAAATGTATTGTGCAACCGTAGTCAAGTTTCGATGGCGCGGCGGCGTTGAAGCATTCTGTTGTCAATGATTGTTCGTTTCAAAGTCACCGATTAATGGCGGTTAATAGTTGCATACAGTTGTGAACGTGCAGTACTTACAGGACATGTCATAGTCTAGTAATGGAGCGTGTTTCATGCAGCATTACTGATATTGATAAGAATATGGCATGTACAGTATAAATTACTTAGAAGTGCATCATGCATCATGAAATAGATTGGATAACCCCCGATCAATATGAAAAGGAAATGAGAATTATTTAATGAGCTTTACTAGATCCTCTACGGAATTCAGCACCTAGAGGTATGTACACGGGTATATCTGAATTTATGTATAGCGGGAAGGTGGTTTTCTTTCCTTTAAGTTCACAACCGAAACAAACTCGGAGCAACTAAAGTTTAAATAGCGTATTTGATTCCCCACTAAAAATTTTAATCACATTCTTTACGATATTCTTTAAAATTTGTAATATTATAGTAGGATAATGCATTGAAGAAGCCATAATTTCGATATTGGAGCCTATTTTGTTTTGAGTTGTTAATTCCAAAGCTTTACTCTACTTGTTAGTGTGTGATTGTACCTTTTTTGCCATTGCATATAAGCTTACAGTGGATTCCGCTTAATAGGACCACGTTGAGACCATGCGCTTTGGTTCAATAAAGCGACTGGTTCTTTTAACCGGAATTAAATACATACAGGGTGATTCACGAGGATTTACCTCCTTTACGGAGCTTATTACCGACGACATTCTGAGCAAAAAATGTCATATAAACATGGGTCCTATTCTCAATATTTACAGAGTTACGTTTCGTTATTGGAACGCATTGCTGTGAACGCGTGATCTTGGTCAGCGTGCAGTCAGCAGCCAGCGCGAGCGCTACGGAAATCAAAGTATGCAGTTACGTAGCGCGACGAGTGCCGTTCACAAGCGTGCGGCCAAGTGTTCTCAAGCGGACGGCGACATTTTTTAAAATGTGTTGTAAACTCTCCAAGACTGTAAATTAGGATGCAAAATTGAATTGCAAATAATTAAGTCGGTGGAAGTGGTGTAATTTATAATATTTGTTGTTATAAGTGCGTAAGAATAATGTAATTTTCTAGTTAAAAATAGAAAAAGATGTCTGTACGAAGCAACTAAGGAGTTCACAGCACATTTTTAGCTTCATAATACTTGCCAATTAGGGAAATGATACTTCTGAGTGGTTCATTCTCTATTTGTATTATTCTTTTACCTTCAAACTAAAGAAAAAGCATATTTTCCAAACAGCTTTAAATTAGTGTAACTATGAAAATACTGAGAATAGGAACTATGTTTATATGCAATTTTTTGCTCAAAATGTCTTCAGAAATAAGCTCCGTAAAGGACGGTAAATCCTCGTGAATCACCCTTATATGACGTGTACTGTTTTTGTCCCTCTAAACTGCTTCTAATACGCAGCAGGTTCTACTAACCGCTCGACCTATTACGCGGAATTCACTGTACTTAATAAATATTTCACTATTTTGATTGTTGTACACTATATTTTAAAATTATAGCAATACGTATTAGCTATTAATCATAATCTATTAGTGACCCTTCAGTTGTAAATGAATTGATTTGATTATGTCCGATGTTATTTAAAATTTAATTTTGTCACTTAAGTTGAGCAGGAAATACTTAAAAAAAAAAAACAAAGAAATATTTTATCTCAAAGTGAACTTCTTTCTTCCATAATTGACGACCTAAGTTTCTAAATGTGCTAAGTGCCAAAAACAACCTTCTGAGATATTGATGAAAACACACTGCGAAATGCATGTTGAGATATCTACAACGCCACTTTTGGCGAATTAATGAGTCAGTTACAGTTGAGCTACGACAAAGACAATTTAATATACTATATTCATATTGAAATTCCTCTCTTAGATTGAATAAAATTAAATTAAAAAAATTGGCACTTGGCACATTTAGAATGTTAGGTCTTCAATTTACGTCACTAATCGGAATATCGGATTAGGGAAAACACGGAAATTTTACTTGAAGCAAGTATAGCGATAGGTTTGGAAGTAAACCCCGAAAAGACGAAGTATATGATTATGTCTCGTGACCAGAATATTCTACGAAATGGGAATATAAAAATTGGAGATTTATCCTTCGAAGAGGTGGAAAAATTCAAATATCTTGGAGCAACAGTAACAAATATAAATGACACTCGGGAGGAAATTAAACGCAGAGTAAATATGGGAAATGCCTGTTATTATTTGTTTGAGAAGCTCTTGTCATCTAGTCCGCTGTCAAAAAAAATCTGAAAGTTAGACTTTATAAAACAGTTATATTACCGGTTGTTCTTTATGGTTATGAAACTTGGATTTTCACTTTGCGGAACAGAGATTAAGGGTGTTTGAGAATAAGGTTCTTAGGAAAATATTTGGTGCCAAAAGGATGAAGTTACATGAGAATGGAGAAAGTTAAACAACGCAGAACTGCACGCATTGTATTCTTCATCTGACATAATTAGGAACATTAAATCCAGACGTTTGAGATGGGCAGGGCATGTGGCACGTATGGGCTAATTTAGAAATATATATAGAGTGTTAGTTGGGAGGCCGAAGGGAAAAAGACCTTTGGGGAGGCCGAGACATAGATGGGAGGATAATATTAAAATAGATTTGAGGAAGGTGAGATATGATGCTAGAGACTGGATTAATCTTGCACAGGGACCGTTGACGGACTTATGTGAGGGCGGCAATGAATCTGCGGGTTCCTTAAAAGCCATTTGTAGGTAAGTTAGTAACCGGAATATATATTTTGTTTGTTTTGTTTAGTCAACTGTAGAAGACAGATTTAAACCTCATAAGTGACACCGATGAAAGGCATCAATCCTGAGACAACTAAGCCAGGAGATAATGGGTTAATGTGGCCAGTTCCTTTCTCCCTCCATTGCATACATTACTGACTAATAATATTTCTCTACTAACTCTTAAGATGTATACAAACAATTGTTCTTTCTCTGACACATATCGCCATGTGAGATGTACTGCCTGACAATAAATGTATAAACGTAACTCACTATTTAATTTCTTAGCTTCTAAATTGGATAAATTATACTGTAGTTTTATTACAAGACATGTGCAAGTGATGAAGTCAGCATGGAATTGCTTCAGAATTTACAGAGAGGAACAGTTTTTACTTGCAACATATCTACAGATATTAAAGTCAGCAGAAATGTGTGCAAGCAGTACCAGATTATGAACACTTACAGTGTTGGAAGTTGAAACGTGACTCGCATCGACCCGCCGCTTGCGTGACATGGAGTAGAGGACAGACGTTCGTGTTTATTCAGAAGTGACAACAGCGAAGTCTAGCGAAGTGGAAGTGACCATTCCCAAGTAGATAAGCGGATGTCCCCGCAGGATACAAAGGAAGACATGTCCTTGTCCGTATTGAGAGTTGAATTGAGACTGCCATCCAGACGACAGATTAACTGTGATCAGTGTCAGGTAGGCTATCCTTAAGTCACAGTGAAATTGTGAATTGATAATAGCACGTCTTACGGATTCTAGATGTATTCAGAATGAAAGGTGAGTGACTATCCCTCCATTGCGATGATGAATCAGTTTTTACACCCTGATTACACACTTTTAACACTTCGAATCGTGGAATAGGACGTTATGCAGCAGACGAATAACTTTTAAGAACTCTGAATGAGTGGCATTAGTATTCATACAACACAATACCATGCAGCTTCAAGAAATCCCACCCATAATTTTCCAAAAAATAACCTAAACAAGTAAGAGACACCTGAGTAACATATTATTATAATTTACAATGTACCGAAGTACATATGCTATTTCCGTGCAGGAATTCTGCATTATCATATGATGAAGGATGGATAGACAAGAGAAAAATTCTCTCCGGCACCGGAACTCGAACCAGGGTTTTCAGCTCTACGTGCTGACGCTTTATGCATTAAGCCACACTGATTGCAGTTCCAATAAATTTTCTAGTCTTTATTAATCCATTTCATTCCATTTCATACTTATTTATCGTCCCTTCAACCCTTAAGAACTCATTTTATGTCCTGAATTTTTATGTCAAAACCTTACCGAATTTTAATACCGCCTATCTCACCGTCCTTTTAATATATCGTCTTATTGACAAGCTTCAGTAGAAAAGTAACTCCGTCCCTTCCTAACACATCCAATACTGTTGTGTTTAGATAACTTGGCCGGTCGCAACATTATGCGCAGTAAATCAGGCAAGTCCATTTGACAGTGACAAGAGGGGGGGAAGGGTGTATGGGTTAGTCGCTGTGCAGCTCCTGTACAGCTCATGCATTTTGTCAAGACACTCCCCCACTCTTCCTACAGAGCTGCGCACGTGATCGGATGAGTCTACTTATGAATTATAGGGGGATGGGTTAGCCTTTGCCTTGAACTCGGTAGACACACGTCCGAACTTCCTTTCTACTTTTACCCCCTCCACAGAAACGTTGTTCCCCTACTGCGCATCGCGAGTATCTTGACAAAATGCATGAGCTGTACTAGAGTTAACTTCTTTTCCTTGTGCAAGTGCGTAGTATACTAACTATTGTAAAAACATTAGTATGTTCACCGCTAACCATGAAACGAGCGGGCCCGGATTCAAATTCTGGTTGGTACAAGTTACTTAGTTGAGGTTTTCCTTCAGCCTATTAAGAACAAATTTTCCGCGCTGGACCCTGGATTCATTTCGCTGGCATTATCACCTTCATCTCACTCGGGCGCTAGATAACCATAGCAGTTGATAAAGCGTCGTAAAATAACCATATAAAATCATTAGTATGTACCGTAATGGAACCAATAAAGCCGTATCGTAGTTTACTCTATTGTGAGTGCAAGAGTGAAAAGAGAAGACTGCAGTGTGTTCAGTACGAGTGTTTGGATAGCAATGAGTAGAAAAACTGTGATCGCCCATGAAGTGCAGATAAGCGAGCAATATTTTTGAACTTACGTCAGAATTCATGAAGTTCTCCTTCTTTCCCCTCCTGCCCCACTGAATATGCTGAGAAAACTGACTCACTCCACACCACCTCTACTCATGGTTCGTGCATAACACCGGCCAAGCTATCTAAGCAGAACAGTAGGCCTATCTCGTTCTTAAAAAGTTGTTAAAATACAGTTATAAATGCTCGATAAAAATCCTCAAATTTTCACAATATTTCTTCCAACAAGCAGATTTTAAAAAGGCATATGACTCGGTTAAGAGAGAAGTTTTATATAATATTCTTATTGAATTTGGTATTCCCAAGGAACTAGTTCGATTAATTAAAATGTGTCTCAGTGAAACTTACAGCAGAGTCCATATAGGCCAATTTCTGTCTGATGCTTTTACAATTCACTGCTGGCTAAAGCAAGGAGATGCACTATAATCTTTACTTTTTAACTTTGCTCTAGAATATGCCATTAGGAAAGTTCAGGATAACAGATAGGGTTTGGAATTGAACGAGTTACATAAGCTTTGTGAATATGTTAGGAGAAAGTCCACAAACGATTAGGGAAAACACTGAAATTTTACTTGAAACAAGTAAAGCTATAGGTTTGGAAGTAAATGCCCAAAAGACAAAGTGTATGATTATGTCTCGTGACCAGAATATTGTACGAAATGGAAACATAAAAATTGAAGATTTATCCTTCGAATAGGTGGAAAAATTCAAATACCTTGGAGCAACTGTAACAAATATAAACGACACTCGGGAGGAAATTAAACGCAGAGTAAATATGGGAAATACCTGTTATTCAGTTGAGAAGCTTTTGTCATTTAGTCTGGTCAGAAAATCTGAAAGTTAGAATTTATAAAATAGTTATATTACCGGTTGTTTTTTTTATGATTGTGAAACTTGGACTCTCACTTTGAGAGAGGAACAGATACTGAGGGTGTTTGAGAATAAGGTTCTTAGGAAAATATTTGGGGCTAAGAGGGATGAAGTTACAGGAGAATGGAGAAAGTTACACAACGCAGAACCGCACACATTTTATTCTTCATCTGACATAATTAGGAACTTAAAATCCAGACGTTTGAGATGGGCAGGGCATGTAGCACGTATGGGCAAATCTAGAAATGCATATAGAGTGTTAGTTGGGAGGCTGGAGGGAAAAAGACCTTTGGGGAGGCCGAGACGTAGATGGGAGGATAATATTAAAATGGATTTGAGGGAGGTGGGATATGATGATAGAGACTGGATTAATCTTGCACAGGGACCGATGACAGACTTATGTGAGGGCGGCAATGAACCTGCCGGTTCCTTAAAAGCCGTTTGTAAGTAAGTAGCCTAAGCAGATATAGCCTACTTTGTACATTTTCTTAAGAAACGTAGGTGTTAAAAAATTGAAAACATCGATAATACAATAGAATACAGCGTCCCTTCTTAAAGGCAGTAACAAATTCAGTAAGAAATATTAAAATAACTCGACCTCAAAAGCAGCAAGTAATGGCCTAACTTACTCAATAACCTTACATAGCATGTACGTAGCGGACAATTTCCCTAAAAACTGCCGAACCTGATAACGAGTGCGTAGCAGAGATTTCGTTATAGAAAGCCTTCAGAAAGGTGTGGCACGACGGCCTTATTCCGAACATTTTCTAACTTCACCATGTGGGATACCCACATGTCCTATTTTTGTTCCTTTTGTATTCAATCATTTATTTATTACAGAGTAATCATAGGTTGCATCCTCAATACGTCCCATGATGGCCGACATACCACAGGGATCAATATTGTACCTCGTTTTTTTATTATTATACACTAATGACATAGCAACAGTGTATAACATACTTTGGTGTGGTCTATATTTAATATGTCGGACAATAGCCAATAATAAAAATATAAATGAGCCTTTCCACCTGATTCACGATTAAGAAGAGTGTCTCTGAGTTGTCCTACTAAGTTAATTTCGCTGAAGAATGTTTACAATGTGTAAGCTTATCTGCGAATTAAGGGCGAAGCCATCGGTGTCGATTGAGGCGCTTGCCTGCCTATCCGGAGTTGTGCTCGGGCGTGGGTACGATTTTTGCTTGGGCTGATTACCTGGTTGGGTTTTTTCCGAGGTTTTCTCTAACCGTAAGGCAAATGTCGGGTAATCTATGGCGAATCCTTAGCCTCATCTCGCCAAATACCATCTCCCTATCACCAATTTGAGATATGTAACGCAGTAATTGATACAGCGTCGTTAAGTAACAAACTAAAGAAAATTATAGACAATAATTGAGATCAGATAATGTAATTTTTCCAAATATTTATAATTCAAAACCTAAATTGACAAACAACCCAAGTCCATTTGAAGTAAATTGGTTAGAGAGCAAGAAAACTACATAGGCTTGCAATATGAGTAATTATTGAAATAAATATTTGTATGATTAAAGAACAAGGCTTAGGGTAGGACATGGGGTATTTTTTACAAGATGGCAGCCTATAAAAAACACAACATAATACTTACTTACTTACTTACTTACAAATGGCTTTTAAGGAACCCGAAGGTTCATTGCCGCCCTCACATAAGCCCGCCAGCGGTCCCTATCCTGTGCAAGATTAATCCAGTCTCTATCATCATACCCAACCTCCCTCAAATCCATTTTAATATTATCCTCCCATCTACGTCTCGGCCTCCCTAAAGGTCTTTTTCCCTCCGGTCTCCCAACTAACATTCTATATGCATTTCTGGATTCGCCCATGTATTGTGGGTCCCTATCACCACGGCATGGCGCGTCCTCAGGTTGCGGATAGAGGAGACGGCCTCCAGATATGGAGGGTAGCTGCGAATATATTGAATAAGCAGTCGTGGACAGCCGATAAGGGGTGGTCCTCCAGCTTGGGGGTTGGGCGAAGGGCTAACAACCCATCACCGTAAAAAACAGCTTGTTACGTATCCCTATAATAAGCCTCGGAATAGGACTGATTCTCTGGCACGACCACAACATAATATGGCAGGTGAAATATGACATTCGGTAAATGTTTGTTTGAGAGTGCTGGGATTCATCTTAACATTTTATGACCCTGTAGTGGTCAGGAGAGGTCTGAGAGACTCCACACTAGTTTGTTTTCTTCATTGCAAGAAGGTCTGCAAGTTCATTGTTCTGAACTGCCATCTACGTTTCAATCAACTCTTTATAATTTTATTAACATATCAAATAGACAGTGCGCCCCTTCTAGTCTGTGGTGGTATTATGTCACTGTTACGTAAGTGTTAACGGCGTTTGAGATAAGCTACGCGACCTTTACAGTTAAAAAAAATGAAGTTATTTTTTCGAAGTACAATTATTTGATTTCAGTAATAATTGATCAGAATGTTACAGATTGTATGGTTTCTTGCTAGGACTTAATTCTTTTCATGGGTATACCATTATGGTTGAAAATGAATGAAGAGGAGAGCGAGAAACATTTACGGTCTATATTCGGTGGTGTTCAGATAAAAGGGCTTAACCCTAATTTTTTTTAAATATTCTTTTCTGCTGTAAGTAATTAGTGTAATTATTAACATTTAATTAGAAAACATGTTTACTTTCTTTCATATAAAGTGACTCATAATACTTACTTACTTATTGGCTTCTAAGGAACCCGGAGGTTCATTGCCGCCCTCACATAACCTCGCCATTGGTCCCTATCCTGAGCAAAATTAATCCAGTCTCTATCATCATATCCCACCTCCCTCAAATCCATTTTAATATTATATTCCCATCTACGTCTCGGCCTCCCTACAGATCTTTTTCCCTCCGGTCTCCCAACTAACACTCTATATGCATTTCTGGATTCGCCCATACGTGCTACATGCCCTGCCATCTCAAACGTCTGGATTTAATGTTCCTAATTATGTCAGGTGAAGAATACAATGCGTGCAGTTCTGTGTTGTGTAACTTTCTCCATTCTCCTGTAACTTCATCCCTCTTAGCCCCAAATATTTTCCTAAGCATCTTATTCTCAAACACCCTTAACCTATGTTCCTCTCTCAAAATGAGAGTTTGCTATGGTCGTGCCAGAGAATCAGTCCCATTCCGAGGCTTATTTGAAAGATTCGTAACAAGCTGTTTTTTACGGTGATGGGTTGTTAGCTCTTCGCCCAACCCCCAAGCTGGAGGACCATCCCTCATCGGCTGTCCGCGACTGCTTATTCAATATATTCGCAGCTACCCTCCATATCTGGAGGCCGTCTCCTCGATCCGCAACCTGAGGACGTGCCATGCCGTGGTGATAGGGACCCACAATGCATGGGACTCATAATAATGTGCTAAAATTTAATTGTAGATGTTTCTGAAAAATTGTTCTTTTGTGGGAAAAAACCCTTTCACCTGAACAGCGTTAGGAAGTTTGTACAAGGTTTAGTAGAGGAAATGAAAGATTATTATTATTATTATTATTATTATTATTATTATTATTATTATTGTTATTATTATTATTATTATTATTATTATTATTATTATTAAATCACTTGTTAATAGGAGCGTGTTACAGGATCGACAAAGGAGTATACAACCACTAAATAATAAGCAGATTATTTATGAATCTCCCAGAAATGAGTTGCAAATACTCGTACTTAGTAGAGCGAGGTAGAGTTTCTAAATAATTATCATCATACAGGGATTAGGCACTTATCTGTTCCGGCCTCAAAGGATTGCTGCAACGATCTTGATCGGGCTTCTTCGTTCCTTCGGTACTCTTTTCTGGCGATATTACTGCCGTGCTGTATATTTAAATGTATCTTTAATTTATTTTGTATTATATTAAGTTTACATTTAATATTCTGTTCCTTCCTGATATTTTTGTTTCTCTCTCTTCCCAGCAGCCTATAACGTACCACTGATCATAACACTTAATTTCTGCAGCCTGTATTAGTTTGCAATAATTTTTGGTAGTGTCAAAGTTTCACATCCATATAACAACGTAGGAACGGCCATTTCCTTATAAACCTCAATAGGGCATCCTTTCTTATTTTTCTTTCAAGTATTCTAATAATTGTACCACATATATTTTGGAATACGGAAATGTAATTTATAAATCGTATAAAAACATACTGCCTATGGCAGTCATTTCAACTGAAGCCCATAGGCACAAGCGCGCGCTTTAGAGCTTAGAAGAGCCTGAGCGCTATACAACGGAAAGGAAAGAGACAGACGAAAGAGGTAGTATATGCCGATTGGTCAAGCTATATACAGGAATGGCCAGCACTGATTCAATGGATAATGGGAAGAGAACTTGTTAAAACTGTATCCATGTTAATTTTTATATTTGTCTGAGAAATATAAGTGCATTATAAGAATGTAAGTTTTAATTTTAATGCTCATTTTTCACAAGTTTGCTTTTTTTTTTCAAAATTATTTTTTTTACAGAAAAGTGAAATTTTCAGATATGTTTATTTAGTAGCCTTACAGGTGCTGAAATAATGTTTTCGTAAATCTAATATATCGTAAATACGTACTATTGAAGATAGTGTATTGAAAATTTTGAAAATATTCACATGGAAAATGTTTGTAAGAAAATGAATTATCAAAGCAACTACTGTTACCGTACATCATAAACAAAAGATATGTGCTCATGTGTTGTAAAAACGTCAGCTCTATAGCTTCAGCAGATTTCGAAAATAATAGGAAGTTGCACACCAATATCACCTTAAAGCAAAATGCTATAAGAATTTTGTTATGTAATATTAGTTACAGTTAAAACATATACCTAGGTAACTTTGCTTTGTACTATAATATTGCTTTGATGAGTTTATTGATTACTTTTATAAGATTAAAGATACCACCAATTCAATATCAATTCCAACTTGCCATGTCATACTCAGTCTCTTTCTTTGCAATATCACTTTCTTTATTAATGATGTGTTTCATTCACTTAGTATAGTATAATTGCACTAGTTTGGAATTTATGTGAATATTCCTTCTTAACTCTTTATTATGTTATTAACATTTAAAACACAAGTGCAATATTAAGAAATTGGTGTTAGTACTTTTGTTTTAAAGACAATAAATAAAATATCAAACAGAAAGAAGCCATATAAAAATAACGACATAAAATTTCACGTTCTGTTTGAAGTTTGTGCACCACTGTTTTCTTAACCCAACAGGCTGCTTATTCATATACATAATGCGTCCTCCTTCCATACCCAGCGCTTGATGCCTGCGCACGACGTCAAGGTCAGAAAAATGCGCTTGCTTTGACATTACTGGCCTATGACTATGTTTAGTGAAATTCTAAATGTGGCAAGCATACACTGTATTCTCAAACTATTTTCCAAGACAACAACAATAAACTTGTATCGGACAGCGCAGTTTCTTTCTACAATCTTCGCTCGCGATCTTACTGATTACTTGAGTGGTAGCTCACAGTGCTCTTCTCTACCAGCAACCTTCAAATGGGACATTTCTAATCTGTTGACAATACACAGATGAACCACAATTAACAACATAAGCTCATTCAAGTTGCAAGAGGGGAAGGCGCCACAAATGTAGCCATTCGGAAAACAAGAGCCACAAAATACACTTTCAGATGTCGTAGGAAAATATACCGTGAAATCGCCATACAATAATTACTGATATAACAATCATAGCCTTTATAACGTTGAAATAATTATAATCTATACAGCATTCCACTTTAAGAAAAAAAGCATTGGTTTTACGGGCCTTGCCTAGTCAATTGTACAGGGATTTCATTTTATTTTTACTAACATTTTTAATATTAACCTGGCTATACCTTTGGATTAATGGTTCAGAGCCGGAAACACCGTTTGCTACCCCCTTCCAAGATTGAAGTTCGATGATACCGGCGTAAAATACAAACAAATCACTTTTCTAGGTATAGGAGGGAAGAAAAGTAGTTCATCCATTTACGTAAACTAGGAGATATCGTAATTTTGAATTTCATAATTTTCATTAGGTTTTTGTTTAATCAAAATACAGTACAGTATTAACAATAAGTGTTTTTACTCACGAACTGAGTTATCCATGCGAACGTATTCATTATGCAGTGTATATTATACTATCTACAGCACATTAGCGTGCAATATAGAGAATGAAGTTAAATTGAAAAATTATCATAATATGGATATTTAAACATTTTTTAAAATGGTGGCCGTTCATTTAGATACAGGCTTCAGTTCTTTTGTGCATATTATCGCACTATAGACTATTGCATCTAATTCCAATTACCAGTTTCGTCCTTCGTACTAGTAAGTCATGTTGAAATAATTCTATACCTATTATATAAAAGAGTACCTTACGTACTGTAAGTTCAATCTTCACTTCTGCCGGACTCGCACAGATAACATCACTCAGACATGCTATATACTGTCCGTCCAAGTGGTTATGTCGCAGGATCGTAGAAAGGGGGGAAATCACGTGACAGTTAATTACTTTTATTTAAGTTATTTTAAAGAGTTGCAGGTAAGGGAAATCGGGATGCTACGTAGGCAAATGGACGACAGTACCTGTGCGAATGTATGATTCAATATTGAAAGCTCTTTCGTAACTGGAAAACGCGAACATATTTCTGAATGTACTATACTCACTAACTCAATACTGTTTGTGTTTACTAGGACCTTAAGGCAACTTTGACTATATTCGCTTGGTTCTGTGAGGAGAACAATTGGAAGTTCACTAGTAGAGGGGGTGGGAGTGAAGTACATTAAAAAACTCAGGTAGACTACAATAAAAATTTAAGTAAAAATAAAATGGTGTCCCTGTAGAAGCTAAGGTAGGGGTTTCTATGGAAACTGGTCATTTGATGGAATAGCCCCATATGCTCAATGCTTTTTTCTTAACGCGGAATCCCCTGTAATCTCGGTATTAATTCTATTAATGTAATATTAAATTCCTCTTCATTTTACGATACTCTTAATAACCAGTGGCGTAGCGTCAATGTAAGCTAAAAAGCTCAGCTTCCCCAGTTAATGATAATTTCATAATAAACCTGCAGTTTATGGACAAAATTATTTATTAATTTTAATAGAATTTATATTTACGCGTTAAATATTGTGATGCGGCAGCTCAGGATGATTTGTGATGCAGCAGTAAACAAGAAACCTGCACACACCAGCTTCCAAGCAGACTGGTTTGTTACTCATTCTTCTGTGTAACCCACCCCGCAGATTTTCCATCCCTTTCTAACTAAACTACACTGGTCGCAAGGCTCGCAAGAAGCTAGCTTTGACATTGAAAATAAGCAGTTTCCGAGTTATCTCTTTTCGTCAGTTGTGTTCAGTTGAAGTGTTAGTGTGCTTTGTGGCTGATATAATAAATAATGAGTGAAATAACAGTTCCTGACACCAATTTACTTGAATTTTTTAGGACAATTCTATTATCAAGACTGACTTACGAACAAAATGGTGATCTAAAAACAAATGACCGACTCCCTTGCTGTCAATGAAGGACATACTCAAAATACAGACGCATACTTACGTAATGATACTAATACTGTATCTATTGACCGTTAATATTGTGATTTATCTAAGTATGACAGTGAGCGAATGTTATACGTATACGTGTTTATTTGTTAGAGATATGTGTAAACCGTGAAATCATATTTTACTATGTACCATTTGAGGTCATGCCTTATTGGTATTACGAGGTTCCAACCAATCTTTGACTGCTGACTTGAAATTGACTACTATTTATTTTAAGACTATATTTTTGTAATACGTTTTCTCATATTGCATGAAAGACAACTTGAGTTAGCTACCCCTACTCAAAATTTCATGCTACGCCACTGTTAATAACGATGAACATCTCCATTACGATTACGTCTAGAGTACACGAATCACTTTTCTCTCGCTACTACAATTAAATAGGTCGCAGAACTACAGTAGACATACTCCGTCATTTAAAGAGTAGACTCAAACTCCTGGATCTTGAAAGCTCTGCCACCACACCACCACCAGCCAAACGTTTTATCTCCGGCACCCATCTAGAACAGCTTTGGAACTTATCAACGTTCGTGCCAAATAGATATAAAGTAATGATGCGTGAAGCTTCTCTTTGTGTCTATCCTGCCGTGCACAGTGCAGTAAACCGGCAGCGACCAATATGTTTGCAGTGTGCTTTGGTAGTCTGCTATGTTTTAAATTACGTACGTATCAGGTAGTTGTTAAAGCAACAATTCTGAAGATGAAAAGGGATTGAAATGCTGGCTACACCTTTAACGAACTATGGTAAACGGTTTGGTGACACTGTTCCATCTGGAAAAGAATACCTTTACCTTGATGATGAGATTGTTCTTTTTTCTGAACTAACGGAAAAAAACAATGTAGAGGAATTTCAAAGAAAACAGACGGAAGATGAGGAAGGGGAAGAAGAGTAGGAAGAACAAAATGTGAATCTGTGCATAAACGCACAAAACGTATAGTGAGAAAGTATCTGTCACTTTCATGACACTGATATTTTGTGAATGTTAATACGATAGGAAACACAGGATCATATGAAAGTAGGCCTACTCACTACCAGGGGCAACTCGTCCTTATGTGCTAAACTGTTACAGCACAATGATAAGTTTTGCTCAAATAATATATTTGTAATACCATAGTATTTGATCTGTCATTTGACAATTTCCCGTGCTTATGTTCACGACGCGTTATAGTGTGTTTAGTCTTCGCTCTTTGGTGCCTCAGGGGATTCGTTGTGATACTCAAAACTCCACATGAGAATGTAGACAATTATGCGCTTGTGCGAAGCTGAAATCACTGCTCTGATTGGCTATTTTTTAGCGGGAAAGTGCTGTAGTCAACTTCAGCACGACATAGCTTGGAGATTACAAAAGTAAAGCCTAACGAAAGAATGCTTGTTTGTGGAAGAACTCGGAACTATTTACAATGTATTTGGTAATTCAAGTGTCCAACTGGCGCTGACATCTACCTTTGAAGTTGCTGTCAACAGCTAGTCTATACTATACTGAACAAAAGAGTGTTACAGACACAACTTGGAGTTCTATAAGGAAGACCCAACTTCCGAAATATAAATATGTCCGTTCAATTGTTACAATACATAGACTCCAACAATTTACAGGATACATTCTATGAAGTAACGAAGTTATTAAATATTTTGGTTACAACACCAATGACCACTGCTGAGCCAGAAATATGTTTTTCTTGCTTGAAACGCATAAAAACGTTTTTAAGGAACACTATGATCCAGGGTCGTGTCATTGCTCTTGCAATACTGTCAATAGAAAAGACTATTATGTCCAAAATGGATGGGTTTAACACCAGGATAATTGAAAAGTTCTGCAGTACGAGGGAACTTCGTATGGATTTCATATTTCGTCACTAGAGGAGTCTCAAATTAAGATAAATATATATCAGTAGACAATGTATGCGGGATGACTTATCGTTGAATGTAAGTGCACATTTACTATATATTACATTTTTTCATTCAGACCATTGGATGAACAGGTTTTAAACGTAAACAGACGACGTCAACATGCTACTGTATCTCCGTACAGTCAGAAGGAAAAGAACAATAACTTACTGTAGTACATACCTTGGAAGGTTCGGTCCTCGTCATCATTGTTGCAATTACCAGCGTTGCAGTAAACGACGATATATTCTCGTAAGTTGTCGAAGCTGAATCGTCTTCGCCTGTCGCTTAAACAGTTTTTGTATCGAGAGAATTTCTGAAGAAAACCTCTAAAATGGGGATCACTCAATTTCTTTAGAGGAATACTTGTACTGAGCATCATGTTACACGTGTCGTTAGACCCGCACAACTAGATGATGATGATGATGATGATGTAGATGGTTTCTCAGATTTCATTTCAACGCATTTCCTGTGCGATGTACTGTAACAATGTTTCTCTATTGCCTGAGTTGTTCTGGTTTTTATTTCAATTTTACATACATTACACACGACATTGTCTTCGTTAATAAAGGGTGCGTCAGAAAGAACGGATGGAATTCAAACTATCGATACGCAACGAGGAGAGAGATATAGTGAGGGCGACCACGACTGTTGGGTCAGCCAGAGAATGCAGTTTCAGTTGAGAACATGGTGTTGGTCTGGTGTACAACGTGCTTTCATCGTAGAGACATTTTTGAAAAATGAAGAGTCTGTGATTGCCACTCAGGACTCATTTCGACATCGGATGTCACGCTAGGATTCCAACTCGGAATACAATTTTGCGGTGGGAGGCTTCATTTCGTATCACAGGTTCAATATTAAAGAAGAAATCACCTGGACGAAATTCTATTGCACTGAGATTGTCCGAGGCTACGGTAAGATCTCGCGCCCTGCGACTTCTTTCTTTGGGACCATTTGAAGGCGTAAGTTTGTAAACATCGATCACATACACTGGACGAACTGAAGACAGCGATTCGTGAAGAAATCGTGGCAATTGCACCAGCTTTGACTGTGAAAGTGATGGCGAACATCAGAAAACGCCTCGATGCCTGTATTGAAAGCCAAGGACATCATATGGATAATGTTGTTTTACATAAATAAACTGCATGTATTGGTGAATATGTTGATAACAATAAATTTTTGATATGATGAATCTTTACAATTTTCTTGCCATGTGAAATCCATCCGTTCTTTCTGACGCACCCTGTACATAAAATGTCACTCTCATACTTCTTAATCGCATTTCGTATCTCTGAGCGAATTTAACGTTTTGCCATTATGAATGGATCAGCACAACATATTCAACGCGTACTAAATACTTGAGCAGGATAACACAACTGCACACATTGCGCTGCAATGTTACTATGAACAGATCGGGGTTCATTCGTTTTGTACGCTGCTGTACTCGCCAGGTATACAAAAGACGGACGGCGCGGCACGTGCCACATACTCTGATACGAAACAACTTCACTTTACCTTAAGTCATCTCGCATCCACTGTCTACATATAAGTGTAGGCCTATATAGTAGGCCGATATAGAGATTGTAGCACACTCATTATTTTGACCACCTACCGCTACTGTTCACTACTAAGCTTATCAAAAGGTAAATATTATTACTTTATGGTACCACCGGTATTTGTTATTAAAATCTACATGGAATTGAAATAATAAGATATCCATAAAATGATTATTCTCAGAATTCCGTTACATAAAAAAGGCAGCGCATCGTGTATGTATGTATGTATCTTCTGAAGTATAACAAACATACAAGTACGGGTGATTCCATAATTCATTCATTCATAGTGTTCTGCCCAAGGGAAGGTCTTTCACTGCAAACCCAGTATTCTCCAGTCTTTCCTATTTTGTGTCTTCCTCTTTGTCTCTTCATATGAAAGCTTGCAAAAATTACACTTGAAATAGAGGATGCTTCATTGAACATTTTGTCATAGGGTAGGCCTACTTGGAGTCTGCGAAGCCAGATTCATTTTTTAAGTTGGATTATTTTACGACGCTTTATCAACTACAATGGTTGCCTAGCGTCTGAGTGAAATGAAGCTGATAATGCGAGCGAAATGAGTTCAGGGTCAGCGCCGAATGTTACCGAGCATTTGCTCTTAATGAGTTGAGAGAAAACCCCAGGAAAAATCTCACCCAGGTAATTTGTTTCAACCAGGTTTTCAACCCGGGCCGTCTTGTTTCACAGCCAGACATGCTGACCATGAGTTCATAGCGGTGGAAAAGGGATATTAAGTAGATATCATCTTAGAGATAGCTTTCGCTTACTATTTACATATTATTTACATTTACACTTATTATTTACATTTTAAAATTGTTTTTACATTATTCACAAACATGAGTGAAGTACGTACCATTTTACCCACAATAATGGTCACCAACCTCACTGGGAGTACGACGTCGGCGTACGTGATTCTGCTGCATCATTTCACATATTCCTGGAGTGATTTTGATCTTATCACAGGCGGCTACATTCCTGGCAAATAATTCCATGTCCGTGTTTATTAAGTTCTTATAAACAAGTCTGAAAAAATAATTATTGTGATAGGATAATAATAATGTTAATTTAAATTATCTTCATTACATTTAATAGAATTCTTGTGCATAATATTCATCCCCATAGGAAGTACAGTGGAGTCTCTCGGTTGGAAACTTATGTTATGCAAATTTAGAATTTGGAAAGCTAGCTGACTCCGCCCACTACAGAAACACCACCCAATACGTTACTAATAAGGCGATCGCTTTGCTCATGCTCGACGTTGTCATCAAAGATACAGTAAAGAAGAAGAAAGAAATGTAACTTATTTAAAGTTCTGCATGAAAATATCACAATCTTAAATAAGAATTATTTTAGCATCTAAATTTGTACACACACAAAAAAAGGAGAACATTTTTTAATAACACATACAAATGTAAGAGTAAATAATTACAGTGGTAACTCTTCTAAAGAAAATAATTGTTTTAACATTAACGACAAAAATGTTTTAAAGTCATTTAGACTGATCTCCTTTCATAATACATTTACTCAGACAAAATGTTAAGTGAAACTTGTAGAGAATCTGCTGCATGATCTCTTCAATGTTTAGAGACAAGTATGTATAGTTTTTGTACTCACCCTGCTGCTTACACCACGTTCTCTGTCTACCAGTCACTGAATTCATCGCTCGGGAGTGGTTACGTCATCTAGGTAGAGGCGGGCACAGAAGACCAATAATGTAATACACAGTACATACAAACATATAAAATGACCTTTGATTGGCTAATAGCTTTCACCCCCATTTATAAACAACGAAGGAACTCCACTGTAATCTGGCGGATCCATGTCGGATGACTTTGCAGGGTATGAATAAAGTCTCTCCTTCCTGTGTTGGAATCGCAATATAGCGAACGCCAGTAGGGGAAGTTATCCCCACCCACATGAAATGTGCATTCGACACAACACTCGCCTATCACGTAGTATGTCTGGTGAGCTAGTAGGGGAAAAGTGGAAGGGGTCGTGGGCGGAGCTTCTACGTTCGCTATATTGCGATTTGACCCAACACGATTACTAGGAAATGTATCATTCAGATGGTTGCTGACATAGACACTGAAGTGAGGCGGTGCTCCGTCGAGCTGCAGCCACATCCTCTTGAGGACAGCAAAGGGTACGTCCTCCAACAAATCAGGGAAAACTCTTTGCACGAATCGCAAGTACATCAGTGCATGAGGCCGTTCAGATGGGCAGGTAGAAGATATTATGATCCGATGATATGATCTTATACAGTCTGAAATGCCGGCCCAGATATTTGCAGGGAAATTGACTTGATCGCCTTAATCTGGTTTTGCAGCTTCTAAGTTCCCTGTCTTAAAATGGTCATTAGAGCATTCTCTATTTCCTGTTTAATTTTTGCAAGCTTTTACTGAATCACTCGGTATACGTAGACCTATTGTGCAGGTTTACTTCTAACAGTTTGTGGTTAAATTACAGATCTACCAACTTTCATGCATAATGCGCGAGTAACCTGCAGTTATTAGCTTAATATTTCCACTGTTCCGTATTGACGAGATAATCTCCGGGATTTAGAGGTGATCGCATAACTTTCGTGTTCAATGTTACATTTTCGCCCCATAGATTTAATAAAAATAGTCATAATCATGCTGATGCTAATGATCATGATGATAATAACGCTTGTCAACAAAATTAAACATTTTTTTTGTTAAAAGATAAAGAATAAATAATTCTTATAGCATTTTTCATGCTGATTTCAGATCTGTTTTCAAAATTTTTTATCACTCAGGATTTTTGAATAATTATATGAAATGTACTTCAGACTTTTTTTAGTATTGCTTCCTTGTAACATTTTACCTAAAATCATATTTATTTATCTAAACTGTGTGTGAAATAGATTTTAGGCTATACTTCGCTTGAGAAACATCTCTTTTGAGTGTCCAGCAGTAGTCTGACAATATTTGGGCTCCATTTTTCCTGGTAGCACCTTTCCATTTCAGAAAAATCCTGATGGAAATGCTCCCCATGTTCGTCGCTCACTACCCGAAGGTTTTGATGATAGAAAAAATAGATGAGAATCCAAGAAGTTTTTTGAGAGATACATGACACCCCATCACATTATAGTTCTGAATCAGCTCGCTGACAAGTTTTCTGTAACAGTCTGTTGAATGATCCTTAGGTTCTCGGCATATAATTGCAACTGGAAATGTTATATGACGGGATCCTTTTAGCCACCAATTAGGCTAATAGAATTACATGGAGCACAACAGATTTCAGGGGCCCAGTTTCCGTTTATTTTGCAATCAAAAGAACACTCGTAAGCTCTAAACTAGTGTAGTAAAATTCACCTGTGTGCTTTCAAAGTTAATTAACCACAAACGTAACAAAAATTGTTTGTTATTTACACAGTATTTCGAGGTAGGTTTCAGTTTATAAGATACTTTTATCACATATAAAATTTGGAGAAAGAAAACACAGGTTATGAAACTTGTTTCATGAATGTAAGTTCGAACTCAACTGAGAATTAATTAATACTAACTCTCACAGTCTAATGAGGAATAAAATTTATTTTTACGAATTCTGACTTCACAGGCAACAATGATCTAAAGTTGTAGGGCAATTGTTAAATCAATAAAATGAAATATTTGAAATATTTTCTTAAGGATATATCAATAAAAATCAATTTTTCTAGCATTACAAAAAATGGTGGGTGGCAGAAAAATTCTGACTTTATTTTTGAAATCAGCAGATGAATTTACTTAAGAAACAGCAGAAATTGTACATTTAACAAAATCACTGTTGACCAGTGTAATAGTATTAATAAAACCAAATTATTGTTATTAAACAAGATATCCTCTACTAATTACTATATCTTGCATTTCATCTCTAGTAGGTTGGCAGGTCTGATGTTACATACGCTCTGCGCTTGTCAGGAATGACGTAAGACGTTTAGTTCACTATTTCGCCGATACGACTGAACGCTGGTCGCACTATGGGTACCGATACTTAACAGTAAACACATTAAATAAACATATGGATGTACATAGATAATAATTATGCTATTGCCAACTATCTCTGCCGGAAGTGCAAGGTTTATTAATTGCTTGAATGATATAGGAGTTTGTTTCACACTGGAAAAAAAAAACCCTTCCTATTCCCACGTGGACATCGTGCTTATGAGTTGGTTGTCCACTTATCTCTTTTCATACAAGGTTTGATCATGTGACCAGCATGCCTTATAGGTCTCGCACTTAATGGGGGATTATTTACTTTACGACAGAATGACGTAGTGCCGCGCGAATCGATTCTGAGAACCTGCTAATGGTTTCCAATATTGTCTCTGTGTATTCCTTGCCTACAGAGTGTTGAACATTATTCTCGGTCAGCATAAAGTAATTAACTCAAAAAATGAACAAAAAAACAGGTTTTAGTGTAGAATCATAGTTAAATACTTTTCAGCATTGTTATTCTAAGATTGCTATCTTTTTATAATACACAATCTAGATGACTTTAGTCTACGTGTATATATCGATATTGAGCCCCTTTGATGTATAAAGTGAGAATTTTCATACATCTTCGGGGCTTTATTCGTAACAGGGACGGACACTGAATCAATACTTACTAGGAAGAAATGGGAAACTAAAACATACAGTACGTATGTGTGTATCAGTTTTGTTATATTGTCTCCATATTTTATATTTGTGTTATAGTGTTATTTTTTATGTTTTACTAGCTGATAATACACTGAGGTGCAAAAAAGCCGCTTGATTCAAAATATGAATGAAAATAACATTTCAAACTAAATTACAGTATTACAATAACAAGAGCATTGTCGTAGTTTAAAAAGAACAACTTTAAGAATGTTGTGGCGCATAACAAAGAACAAAGTACAGTGATTTAGAGAAAATGTATGAGTTTTAAAAGTTGTAAGCACAGTTCCCAGAATTAAGATTCATTCGTAAGTTCGTTTATCCTCTCTTTCTCCTCTTCTTCTCACAAAAGCGAACCTTCAATATCTGGTGTGTCCTCCTCTAGCTCTACTTACAGCCTCCATTCTTTCGGCATACTTCTTATGACGCTGACGAACTCTTCTTGTCCAAAATTGTTCCATTCCTCTAGAAGAACTGCTTGAAGATCTTGTAAGGTCTCTGGAGCTGGCACTCGACTTCGGATATGTCGGCCCAAATTACTCCGTATGTGTTTGATGGGATTTAAATCAGGGCTCCGTGCTAGCCACCCTAATTTGGCAACTTCCACTTCCTTGAGGCAAACGGTTACCCTTAACCCAGTGTGCGGACGAGCGTTGTCGTGCTTCAGTCGAAATTCATCTCCAGTGAAACGTGCGTAAGGCACGACGTGCTCGGAAAAGATCTCTTCAATGTAGCGGTCAGCACTTAAATTTCCATTCCTCACAAAAGCCAACTCTATTCGACCTTCATGGAGATACCGGCCCATATCGTTATATAACCTCCATTGAATGCTGTTCTGTCGGAGAAAGCGCACGCTGCATAACGCTCAACTAGCCTCCAGACTCTCTCCCTGCCGTCTGGTGATCTCACGGAGAATCTGGACTCGTCAGAGAACAGTACTCTCCCCTATTCCACCGTTGTCCATTCTGCATGTTTTCGGGTAAATTGAAGCCGGACTACTCGATGATCTGGGGTCAATGCTGGAGCTGATGCAGGTCGGCATGTCTTTAGAGTTGTTTTCCGAAGACGTCTGCGAACGGTACACACACTTATGTTGACCCCCGTTGAGTTTTGGACCCGATTTCGGACTTGCACCGCCGTTGTATGACGATTTTTCAAAATCTGCAGCACTATAAAGCGATCGTCATTTTGGTTCTTTCGTTGGCGTTCGCAGAAAGTACACAAGTACGTTATTTGCCGCTCAATTATTTGCTCAATTACAGTGCGTTTGACTTATTATCATAGGAGCTACGACATGATAATGTTTAACGGTGCGGCAAATAGGTTCATCATCTGGTAGCTCGGCAACGAAAGAACAAAAATGGCGAAGGATACTACCTACCTAGACTTTAGAGAGCCTTCATTTCCTAAGGCGTAAGCAAAGAGGAGGAGTCATGCAGGAAATAACAGCGACGTGACTATAGATTCTGATTTTATCTACAAGAGATTTTTACTATTTGCATTATTGTAAACTTTCTCGTACTCTTGGTATGAAGACATTTAAGCAGAATTAAATGTTCAGTCAGTTGAAGACAAAATTAACAATAAGCATAATTTGCTATGCTAATGCACAGTATCTAAAATAGAAAACACAAAAATGTCATATAAGATATGGTATAGACCACAATTACACAGAAAACCAGATAGACTTCCCAAAAAACTACTGGTTAGGGTAGAAACAGGTCTAGAAAGGCCTTATTAATGATTCATGCTGATACTCGTAGCTCCCACACCCTTTTCCTGCGATCTAACGAGGATTAGATAATTAAATGTCTTATTTTCTAAGAACGTAAAAACACCTCGCATTCAATAAGCACCTCACCACAACATATTTTCACACTACTACTTCATTTTTACGACTTTCCGCATATCTGCTTTTCTGTCTTTCCCAATTTATTCTAGCTACAGTGGCATCCACTTGTGAGAAGTTGCCGCCAAAACTGTGCTTTGTATTAGGCGGGTACATACATGACTGTATTTTCCTCTCCCGAGATCAACAAGATGACTGAAACAGCACAAGACGTCGTGTTGACAGCGCGTTGTATAAGGCACTTTAGCCCACAACTATGATTTTCACATAATGTTGAAATTACGGCAACGTAAAAATTATACACTCCCGATCTAAAAAAGTGGTCGAAGTTTACTGGTTCGAACAGTCTGCCAAACAATCCAGCTTTAACTGAAATGTAACGTTTAAAAATAAGCTTCAAATCACAGCTTCCCGATTCTCCTAAAATAAAAAAGTGAGGTATTTCAACTACAGGGTTTCTATTATACAGTATGTCTCAAAACAAACAATACGAAATTATCGCTCATCTGCTGTCCATATTTCTCTAGCAATCAAATATTTATTTATTTTATATGATAGTTTAACACATTGTATATTCTCGCTGGGTTGCAAGAAAAAATACCCATAGATAATGTATTCCTCCATTAGTTAGTGGACCTTTAAAGTTAGTGGATTGTCGGGTTGCAGAAGAGGAATTTAACGGTCCACTAGTTATTGGATCGTTAACCAAGCATCTTTGGATTTCACAAGTGACGGAATAGTACGTGAATGAATAAAAAGTGAACATCGGCTGCTAGACTGATAGAACGTATTGCTTTTATTGTTGTCAAATTTTTAAATAATTACAGACTAATACGAACCAAAACGCAACTGGTAACAGAAGTTTAAGCGAGAAAGATAAATATGTGTATTTGTTATTAGAAATGGAGCACGAATGCATTAATTTTATAGGAAATAAAAGACAGACTACAAAGCCCATAACCTCGTCGTCAGACGATGAACTAGAGTCTGTAATAAAGAAATAAATAATAACTTAGCTATTCGAGAATTAATGCATTAATAAATAAGTAAATAAATACCGCATACCGTAGGCTATATTATGTAACTTACCGACCGCTGGCGCGATGCTTTGCTTCTCGGTGCTGGGCATGTCACAGCTGGCCGCACTCGTACGTTAACTCCGCTACTTAAAACGTGTGTAAAATCATACCTTATAGAAGATGATGAAAGTGTCGTCCTCCCTCGACTAAACAGACGTTGTATCCGGAAAACATATTCTGATTGACACGATTTAGTTCGGTCTCTGTAATGTTTCTGATTTTATTTGTTCTACCGGTATATACGATAGTTGCAGTTACAAGTCTTATACCAGTAGTATTCAAAAGGTGAAGTCAATTAAGGACAAAGCCAAAATATAAAAATCGGGAGTACCTATATAATTATGTTTTTAATTTGCGGGGAATCAAGCATTGCGCTGTTGCAACGTATTCACTTTCAATCTCTCAATAGAAACTCGATTTTTTCCATAACCATTAGACTATAGATCAGCTGTGACGGAACTGGGTATCGTGATTATATCGTGTAATCAAAGACATTCATACTGGTAAGGGGAGTTTCCTGTACATTGCTCTCTGTCTCGCTCACGTACTGAAGGTAAGGACCATGTCACTCTACAAACCCTCTGTCTCTATGAGCAGGAACAGAAGGTTTCGTACAGAATGGGAAGAGGAATTTATTCGCTGTTCTGTCGGAGAAAATGTAATATGTTGCTCTGCTCAACGGTTCAATTAGTAGTAGTACCTATATAGAAGCGACATTACAGGGCATTACGATGAATACACAGGATAACAGGTATTATTATTATTATTATTATTATTATTATTATTATTATTATTATTATATCAGCAAGTGTTACCATAATTCTTATATACTTGCCTCAATATATAGGCCTATATCTTCCCTTGAATGATAAAATAATTACTACGCCATATCTCCATTTTAATTTTTTTTTAATCTTTTGATGACTATTATAAGTTATTTACTAGTTATTGATGTAATAATAATAATAATAATAATAATAATAATAATAATAATAATAATAATATAAACTGATTAAATATTGCGTGCTAGTGTAGTAATGAAACGAGTTATTAAACTCCAAGAACTGAAATCAGCCTTAAATCATCGTCATGAAGAGAAAGATGACATAAATAAATGTAAGGAAGCCAGCTATCTAGTAGCGAACGAAATAGTTCGTTCTCTTAAGCCTTCCAACGAAGGAGAGTTTTATAAAAGTGTAATGATCAAGGTGGCTGAAATAATTTGTCCAATGGAAGTTGTTAATTAATTTTGAAAAACTGCGCATTTCTCGACTAAATATCCAGAAGAGAATTCAGGAAATTTCTGATTGTCTTTCATAAGGAATATTAAAAAAAAAAAAAAAAGCAAGAAAATTGTTTATATATTTTTAATTGGTTCTTGATGACAGTAATGACATTACTGATAGAGCAAAGGTTGCGATTTTTATTCGCGGGATTGATGAAGAACTCTATGTTAGTGCACGAACCACCACTGGTTGTAGTTTTCATGCCATGTACCTCTCCCCCGTCTCCTTACTTCTTAGACTTTCTCTCGCGTGTAATCACTGCCGTTCGAGTTTTGGTCACCGTTGCTATAGATAAAGAAACGGTTATTGGTACTTATCTACTAGTTTTGTTGATATCTACATATTACTAGTTCAAATTAATGCTGTTACACCCCTTTCACCCTGTTTAATGATGACAGGAAAGAGATAAGTTTTAGGCACTTATAGTCGATATATTTAGCATCAAATCGGTCATTCTTTGTTTCCGAAAGTGAACTTTCGCGGTTAATTATCGTCAATTTCGTATTATAGGATTTCAAAGAAGATATGAAATGGCGATACTGGAGCAATGACGGAATGAATGACAGCAGAAGCTCGCCCCACAGTCTGCTATTCCATTCCATTAAAAGTCTAGCAGGATCAAACTCCTAGCAAGTCTTCAGTCAACTGAACTGTGATGGTGTTAATTGAATCTGTAATTTATATGCAGCGGCTTTACTGTTTGCAACACAACTTTTACGTAGATGTGGTGAAATTAACGGTGGTGTTGCCTAGTAATTAAACTGAGATTAGATACCCGCCATTAGATAAAAAGAAGAGTTCAACATCACAAAATAAAGACATATAACTTTTTTTTAATACTTGCATTGTTGCTTAATGAGAGACCATTAGGGTATGTAATCTAGTGCCGTGATAAAAAATGCGCGGAGAGAGGTTGCGCGCGCACCCATCTCGGACGGAAGCTGCCGGGCTGGCGTCCATACGCTCAGTCGACGGACGCCAGCTCAGCTGTCGAGACGATGGTGAACGAAGGTAAGGAACGTGTGTATGTGACCCTGTTTGCGGCTGTCTGCGGTTTGAAACTCACATTGTACTAATTTCTAAATATTCATACTTCATGGACCATGAAAGTACTTCACGGAAAGCTCTTGTTATAGAAAGTCTTTGCTGTATTAAATGTACGCTGTAACTTCGTTATTTTTTTTTGCAACTGCCGAAGAATGTCTCGTGTTAGTGATAATTTTAGTGGAGTGTTCCTCTTATAATATCAAAATGCGATATCTTTAGGCAGTGATGTCAAAGTAAGCGCATTTTTCTGACCTTGTCGTCGTGCGTGGAAATCAAGAGCTAAGTATGGAAAGAAGAAAGATTATGTACCCATACAGTATATGAATAAGCAGCATGTTGAATTAAGAAAACAGTGGTGTACAAACTTCAAACGGAACGTGAAATTTTGTCGTTATTTTTATATGGTTTCCTTCTGTTTGATATTATATTATATTATATTATATTGTCTGTAAAACAAAAGTACTAACACTGATTTCTTAATATTGCAGTTGTGTTTTAAACGTAAATAACATAATAAAGAGTTAAGAAGGAATATTCACATAAATTCCATAGTAATACAACTATACTATATTAAGTGAATGAAGCACATCATTTATAAAGAAAGTGATATTCCTAAGAAAGAGATTATGACATAATAAGTTGAAATTATTATTGGTGGTATCTTTAGCCCTATAAACGTAATAAATAAACTAATCAGAACAATATTATAGTACAAAGCAAAGTTACCTAGGTATACGTATTAACTGTAACTAATATTACATAACAAAACTCTTATCGCATTATGCTTTTAAGTTGATATTGGTGCGCAACTTCCGATCATCAGAATATTAAATTATTTTCTCGAATTCTGCTGAAGCTATAGAGCTGACGTTTTACCAACACATTGGCACATACCTTTTGTTTATGATGTAACAGTAGTTGCTTTGTTAATTCATTTCCTTATAAACATTTTCCATGCGAATATTTTCAAAATTTTCAATACACAAACTTCAGTAATACGTATTTACGATATATTAGATTTATGAAAACATTGTTTTAGTACCTGTAAGGCTACTAAATAAACATATCTGAAAATTTAACTTTTCTGTAAAAGAGTTGAGAAAATATTCCTTTTGAATAAAAAAACAAACGTGTGAAAAATGAACATTAAAATTAAAACTTGCATTCTTATAATGCACTTATACTTCTCAGATAAATCTAAAAAGTAACATGGATACAGTTTTAATAAGTTCTCTTCCTTTTGTCCATTGAATCAGTTCTGGCCACCCCTGTATATAGCTCGAGCAAGCGGTATATACTACCTCTTTCGTCTGTCTCTTTTCTTTCCGCTGTAAAGCGCTCAGGCTCTCCTGAGCTCTAAAGCATGCGCTTGCGCCTATCGACATCACTTGACATGACTGACTTAAGGTTATGGTAAACATTGTTTTGAGCTTTCAAGAGGACAGTTTCATAACGTGTTTTTGTGCAAAATGCTCTTTTGTATCTTAAGATGACGTTTAAATTAATGTTTTTATTTTCTCTTGACCAATAAATACCCAGTCTTGGGTCAGCAACTTCTATCAGAATAATATTTATGATGGAATAATGACACGTAAGTGATATGAACCCTTGTCTACGTGTGGAAAGTAGGTGTGCAATAGGTTTTCTGTAGGTCAGTGTTACCATTGTGGCATGTTGTCGTTTGATGTGTGTAATTTCTGCATAATCATAAAGTATTTCACTTTTTTACTCGTTTCGTACGCACTTTTGTAAAAATTATGAACCGACATAAGAAATGCAGAAGTAGAGTCCCTGGTTATGTGATCAGCATGACGCTACACCACCACTTAAAACAACATTGGATAATCTCAATACTGTTCGTTCACTGATATTCTAGCCAGTGGGAATAGGTAATGTCTGTCCTAGTTTACGTCAGTGAAGCGTATCTGCACACGACAGTTAGAAGAACCTAAGCGCCGTTGTAATGTGTTACTCGCAGAGGCTATTTAATATCTTTGCTTTTGAAACTAAGTTTCGTGTTGGGATTAGTTAATGTGTAAATTAGTTATGTGGCGTCCTTGGAAATCTGTCTCACGAAATATTGATGAAGAAAATGAAAGTTGTGTGTAATTCTATACACATAGTAAGCTAAAAACATTCAAAATGTATATGAATATTTTAAGGAGGGATGAGCACAATGCCATGTTACACTTGGAAAAACCATAGCTACGATGGGAGTTCATCAGTAAGTGCGAATATAGAACAACCCTTGAAGATCTTCACTATAATTATTTTCTGGGTAAATCTACAGAATTAGACCAAAAGATTCACCATTTTTTCTTCAACATTCTTATACTACGAATAATGTAGAGTAGGCCTACTATGCACATGTTTCTAGGCTATTTTTTGGAAAGTATTGGGTACCGGAAAGTAAAATTGTGTGCTTAGTACCCTGTAATATTCGTAGTACGCAATTGTTAAAGAGAAAAGGTGCTTCCTTTGGTCTAGTTCTTCTGTAGAATTGGCATTTTATGTTTAATTTGTCAGTAATTTCAGCAAATCTCAGTAATTTCAGCAAATTATGTGATAACTATGATGGAAAAGATTATGCAAGGTAGTTTTATTCGAATAATCTGCTTTCGTATGTTTCTTGCTGTATGAAAGAATGCTACTGATATAAACAAAGTTTGGCGAAATTTTCTATAGATATACGATGTGATTGGTGAAAAAAAACATACATACGCTTTGTGTTGAATACCTACATTTACGAAACATGTCTTATACTTTAAGTAAACTACATATTACATTGAGAGTCCACACCTGTAGAGTAACGGTCAGCACTTCTGGCCGCGAAACCAGGTGGTCCGGGTTCGAATCCCGATCGGGGCAAGTTAGCTGGTTGAGGTTTTTTCCGGGGTTTTCCCTCAACCCAATACGAGCAAATGCTGGGTAACTTTAGGTGCTGGACCTCGGACTCATTTCACCGGCATTATCACATTCATATCATTCAGACGCTAAATAACCTAGATGTTGATACAGCGTCGTAAAATAACCCAATAAATAATAAAATATTACATTGAGTCTGAAAGATTATACATTTCTTGTATAAATATGGCCAAATTACAACTAGTTAATAATCATCAGCACTTCATGAAGTAGGACAGTCTCTTGTTACGGCTTGTGAACTACTGGGTGAACAGTATAGAGCAGAACAGGTTTCACGGCTTCGCGCGGCCTTGAGTACCCACTTCCGCGCGCATAGCAGGCCGGCCGTGAAACCTGTTCTGCGCTATACTGTTCACCCAGTAGCTGAAATAGTTTCTTTCCACCTTTTTGTGTAATTCTCTAGACAAAGTGAAGGAGACTCGTACAATCATCCTGCGTGCTCAGAAACAGAGCGGTGGCAGCTCCATCAGTAAGCTAGCTCTGCTAAACGCTCGTACGTGGGCAGAGTGAATATATTGGCCACCAATTTTTGGCCACGAATCCAGAAATGCATATAGAGTGTTAGTTGGGAGACCGGAGGGAAAAAGACCTTTAGGGAGGCCGAGACGTAGATGGGAGGAAAATATTAAAATGGATTTGAGGAAGGTGGGGTGTGATGATAGAGACTGGATTAATCTTGCACAGGATAGGGACCGCTGGCGGGCTTATGTGAGGGCGGCAATGAACCTTCGGGTTCCTTAAAAGCCATTTGTAAGTAAGTACCCTATCATCTGGCCACTCTATTCTATTATCTCCTGGCTTAGTTGCCTCATGAGTGTTGCCTTATTGGTGTCACTTGTGGGATTCGAACCTATCTTCGAACAGTAGACAAAACAACAGATAGTTTTAATATGCATATCTCTATCAAATCACACTGGATTCCATTAATGTCGTCTTGGTGTTTAGTCGTACTCACAACGAAACTACGTCTTCTACTCCCTGGTTACTTCTTCTCGCCTACATTGTGTATGCCAGTTTTCAGTGGTGTTCATGCTAGAGTAATAGCCACACAATTAGAACTCGTTTGCGATGTATGCCAACGTTTCAGAGGTGCAGCGGCACGGCACTACTCACAAGAATGGCTATCTCTGTGTCTTGTATAGATATTACTAGAGCTGGGGGATTCTCCACCGAACCCTAAAGCCTTGGTTTTTCTGAACCGACGCATGCGACGTGCGAGATGCGAGACCCGCCTCGCACAAATACGGACTACACGAGAGTTAGTGAGTGGTTTCTATAACTGCCAGGTGCGAGATCTGCGCACCTCGCAACTATAGAAACCACTCACTATCTCTCGTGTTGTCCAGATTTGTGCAAGGCGGGCTTCGCATCTCGCACGTCGCATGCGTCGGTTCAGAAAAACCAAGGCTTTAGAGTGCACCAGCACTTGACTATAGAAATGATGTCAACAACATGCACATAGGACAAGTAAGAATGCCAGGGGAACGCAAGCAGTCTATGCCTCAATAATAGCCCCGTTTCTGTCACTCTATGTAAGACGTGAGCAAAGCAAGTCAAATGGTTAATAAGTGGTTGAAGATTCATCTTCCTTCCGGTGTTTTATATGCAAGGGGCAGAGTCGGTTAAGAAAATTAATAGGCCTACATTCTCCCATTTGACCGTAGCATGCGGCCACAGAAGAATCATAGAACTCTTAAAGATATTAACAATTGTTTCATGATTTACTTTTTGTAACACTTCTGGTGTCAGAAAAAATTTTCTACCGGGTTTATTAAGTAACAATTCCCAATCAATAATATTTGCTACATATCATCCATCTGCATCGAAACCTCTATTTTGCCATAAGCGACACTATCTCGTATACATTTTGTAGTTCTTTAATATTCATGTATAAGTAGTGAGTCCGCATGACTTTCACACTAGGCATTTTTCTGTTAGTAAACTTTTCCATAAATTTTTAAAAATATTAATTTTATCCTTTATATGGAACAATATTAGCACATACGATCATCAGGCACAAGCCGTAATAAAAAGTTGAATGATTATTTGTTAAACCTGTAATCGAACTTTAGCAGTCAGAAAACAGTTAAAAATTTTTTGTTTACAACTGCCAGTATATTTTTGTACATCACGATGCTTTTCCGCTTTTATTTTTGATCTACAGACTTTATAAAATGAAATGTCGTCTTGTGCTGTAAAATGTTTATTTCCAAATTCCGCTGAAAGTACAAGTTACACTCTTAATTGGTGGTATTTTAATTCAACCTGTAAAATAAATGAACTAGCAAGAATGAAACACTCTCAAAATAATACAAAAATAAAACCATCCTTTAATAAAAAAAGTAATGCAAAATAAATTAACGTAAAGAGGAACAAGAGTAAATAACTTTTCAATTTAACCGGGCGGTACTGTGCACGATTCCCTACGACCTACTACTACGCCTTCTTCGATACTCCGCTTAGCACGTAGCCTGTAGTTTTGTTTTGGTGGTGAATCCCCCAGTCTTATTTATTACCATAACAGTGAGAGGGAAATGAAATACTGAATGTAAACAAAACTTCAAAATGTGATGGCATTAATGGAAGAGATTGTACCTGTAGCAGTTCGATACTCAATAGGGGAGTTTTCCTTAAACCTTTTCCTTTTTTGTTACTGGAGCTGTGTTATTCCGATGCTTATTGTTAGGTTTCGTAACAAGCTGTTTTTTACGGTGATGGGTTGTTAGCCCTTTGCCCAACTCCCAAGCTGCATATGGAGTGTTAGTGGGAGGCCGGAGGGAATAAAAACTTTGGGGAGGCCGAGATTTATATGGTAGGATAATATTAAAATGGATTTGAGGGAGGTGGGATATGATGGTAGAGACTGGATTAATCTTGCTCAGGATAGGGACCGATGGCGGGCTTATGTGAGGGAGGCAGTGAACCAGCGGGTTGCTTAAAAGCCATAGGCCTAAGTAAGTAAGTAAGATGTATTATTAACAGAAGATACAAGCCTCTTGAATACGTTGCCGCTCAGTCTCCGATTGTAATATTTTGTTTATCGTGGGAGATTTATCAACAATAATCTCACTAGAGGTTTTGATTTATCTAGAGCAGGGATGCAGAACTGGCGAGAGGGGCGGAAGCATAGGTTCCCCGTCCACAGTCCACCGGCGTCGAATGACATCTCTGTGATCCGTACGCAATCACATAATACAGACACTGAATACAAATCCCCTCCCCTACCAAGTCAATGACGCGGGAGTGGGAGGAAGAGGTGAATGATGTATTCCGCCTTATGACGTACGCCACAATTGGCGCCCACTTCTGCAAGCCTGTGAAAATCGAAACTCGAGTGGGATTTATGGACTATTACACGATTAAAATAATGTATGTAAAGATTAGAAGAAATAAAGTACTCTGATAAATAAAATATTAATTGACGTATTAAAATTCTATTTCACTAATGTTTATTTCATTTTTATTTTAGTAGGTTATTTTACGACGCTTTATCAACATCTTAGTTTATTTAGCGTCTGAATGAAATGATGGTGATAATGCCCGTGAAATAAGTCCGGGATCCAGCACCGAAAGTTACCCAGCATTTGCTCATATTGGGTGTTGAGGGAAAACCCCGGATAAAACCTCAACCAGGTAACTTGCCCCGACCGAGAATCGAACCCGAGCCACCTGGTTTCGCAGCCAGACGCACTAACCGTTACTATACAGGTGTGGACTTCACTAATGTTAGCTTCATAAAAACGTTTGAACAGAGTCGCCATTTTCAGTTGACTATTTGTGCCGTAATCGACGATCGCAAAGCATGTTTTATAGTACCGTAAAGAATTTGCAGTTTGAAATGTTGACAAACAAAGAAACGAATGCTAGGGAGGTGAAAAAACAGAAGTATATAAAAATTAGGAGAAATAGAGCACTGTAATACAATAAAATAGATATTGACGTAATAAAATTCTATTTCATTAATGTTAGCTACACCAGAACATTTGAACAGAGCCGCCATTTTCAGTTGACTATCTATGCGAGAAACAAATGTCGATCCAAAGCATGTTTTATATGTGTGAATAGAACGAAGTCACTGGTGGAATATAGTAAAGAGAAGTAACTCATACCAAACTAAATTGCACGTTTGTGCGCACTTCTTTCTTATTAAAGCATGTTTTATAGTACCGTAAAGAATTTGCAGTTTGAAATGTTGGAAAACAAAGAAATAAATGCCAATGAAGAGATGAAAATGAACAAATGCTAGGGAAGTGATAAAATTGTAGCAATAAACAGTCATGATTGGTTGAAATACGTAGGCCTACTTTTTTACCGTTTTATTGGTCAAAAGTAGTATCACGTAGTAAAAGTGTAATGATCACCATTGTACCACTTTCAAATTTTCATTCCAACGGGACTTCGACAAAATCGTCATAATGTTGTCACTGTATTTTGTGTATCTTCCTTTCATACACGGCGTAGTTCTGATGATATAATCTTAGAATTTTATCTGAATGTCTTCAACTTATACTAGAAACCACTCTCAAAGGGCAACCAGTTTCTTTCTCAATGTTAATAATAGGTCGTTATTCATTTCTGTTATAGTTCGAAAACATTACATTAGCATTAATTTATCATCAGTTTTAAAGATTTTCATTTTTCTACGTTTGGTCAAATGAATGTTCCAGCTGTATTTTATATGTGACAAAGAATTCTGATTGTAGATTGCAGCTTTACCAAGAATGGTTGTTGAGAAACAAAACAAACTGGAATAAATGACTCTATTGTGCAACGGTAGGCAAAATACCCACATCGCCAAGGATATAAAACAAAAGACTACGTATTTACCAGTCCACTGAGTAATCGCTAGCAGTAATGAGATTAAATAACGCGATTACTGCTCTTTAGTTTGTCTATTCTATATGCAGGACAGTAGTTATTATAGTATCATAAATTGACATTTTTATTTATCTATTTATTCAAAAGTATTTAAATTGTAATACGTATAACTTACATATAAATTAACTGAAATTGCAATACAATATCATATTTCACTTGTGTTGCCAATTGATATCACTGAAATGCTGTGTTTAATCAGAATACTATTTAGTAAATAGAAGTTGACTTTCCATCAACTTTGTTTACACCAGAAACGTTCTTGTTAGGAATAAGAAATGCATAGTTTATAATTTTATCAGTACTCCATTTTCACCGGATAAACACTGAATATTTTAAACTGTCAAAACACATTTGTACCTATCTCTAATTCGAGGACTATCACTCCTGTTGACGTCGTACAATATTTTGTTCAATATTCCTTTTAGAAGATTAACTCCATAAGTAGCATTGCTTTTTTTTTTTGGGAAGGGAAGTGAATCCAGGGATCGCATGTTATAGATTCAATACAAGTAAAACAATTTACAGTACTGCACACTGAGAAAATGACTTCTCGTGACGTATCTTTGCAATAAACAAAGCGTAAGTTTGCCGAGCTTGCTTCCTTTTACTGTTCATATCGCGTAAAATGCACTAAAATCAATTCTAAATCATCTTATCCATTTGTATAGAGCTTTAGCTAAGCAGACATGCGCAAAGTAGTGGAAATGATACTTAAACTTTTTCATATGTTTTAGAATACGCAATTTTTCTCTGTTAGCCTATTTATTGTGCTCCACTTTAAGGAATACATCATCTTAAAACACAAAATGGGTAATATTAAAATGGATTTGAGGGAGTTGGGATATGATTCTAGGAACTGAATTAGTCTTGCTCAGGATAGGGACCGATGGCGGCTTTATCTGAGGGCGGAAATGAAACTCCAGGTTTCGTAAAAGCTATTTTCAAGTAAATATTATTATTTAAATCTGATTGAGGTTCTGGTTAATATGAACAGATACGGAATTAAAATTTGGAGAGAGTCTTGATGGGAGTCAACCTGTATGCAGGCAATAATAATTTCACATGACAAATAACATACATACAGGCGCTCTTGTTTACTGCATATGCACAGTGTGTTGTAAGCAAAACTTACTTGTATACAATATGAGAGCTCCAAACTTTACAGTATTTACGTATCTGTAAATCTATTTTCAGTCAGTATATCTCACTTACTGTAAAATGTGTCAGAGGAGAACAATAATTGTTTGTATACATCTGAAATCTGATTAGTGTAATATGCTACTAGTCAGCGATGTATGCAATAGAGGGGGGGGGGAAGGGAACTGGCCATTTTACCTCATTATCTTCTGACTTAGTTGCTTCATGAGTGATACCTTATTTGTGTCACGAGGTTCCAGCAGCCTTCACTGCTAACTACACATACATTAATAATAATAATAATAATAATAATAATAATAATAATAATAATATGTGAGTAATTAAATAACACTGTCACTAGGTGTTTACCCATTTTCAGTGTGTATACATACATGCAATGGTATACATAAATGCATACATATATACAATAATATAGATACATGCATGCATACATACATATACACATTCATACATACATTTCTCACTATACAAACAAGAACCTGAAAAGGTGGACACCGGTGCCTCTTATGTCGATGTACAGTATGATTCTTTTAAGCCACCGGCGTGGTTCAGTCGGTTAAGGCGCTTGTCTGCCGGTCTGAAGTTGCGCTCGGGGCGTGTTCGATTCCCGCTTGGGCTGATTACCTGGTTGGGTTTTTTCCGAGGTTTTCCCAAACCGTAAGGTGAATTCCACGTAATATATGGCGAATCCTTGGCCTCATCTCGCCAAATATCATCTCACTATTGTCGTGTCCCAGGCTGCAGTCCCAGGATCGACGGACTCTCTTCAGAAACGTAGGTTGTACGTAATCTCCGAAGTACCGGCGACGACCCCAGATGTTGGAAGATGGGTTGAGTTGAAGAAATAAATCGAAGGATTACTGTGCTAGCTCTCGTTTATTAACGGTTCTAAGTATATCAGGTCGAAATGATAACCGAAGCTTAGTCACAGAATTTAAGTCCATAAATGAGAACAGATACAAAGTTACAAAATGTTAAAGATACAAAGTTACAGAATGTTAGCGTCGACTAGCGCAGATTGCGCGTCAGAAAATACGCAGTTCGCAAGTGAGCGAGAAAATACACAGTTCGCAAGTGAGCGCTGGGTCCGGGCGAGTCAAAACTTATATAGGGAACACCAGTCATTTAGAGAGGACACTTGTCGTGCAAGCGTCCTTCACGCGTTGAGTTATGTGACATGGGACATGTTCCCTTCAAGACATAAGAATCGTGAACAACAATTAGGGCATACAAATCCCGATAAGTTATGACTAGCCCAGCCCATTTGTGAGATGTGAGGCAGCTTGAATTACCATTTAAGTTACTTTCAAAGCCTTTTCAAAGCTTCTGTACAAAAACTGAAATACTTTTCAAAACATGTGAATGCTCCTTAGAATTGTCTCCCGTAGTCTGTCAGTTTTCCATTCGTCTTCATAAATGTCTGTCACACTAAAACGATATTTCACTTGAAATGTTCCAGACTCAGAATAACGTCAAATATATTATCCTAGAACATAGAACCAGTGACATATAATGTAAAAATGGGGAAACACCTGTTCTAAACCTTAGACACTGAGGTCAGTCTCTGAGGTATTCACTACACTATCACCAATTCTCATCGACGCTAGATAACCTAGTAGTTGATACAGCGTCGTTAAATAACTAACTAAAAATGATTCTTTTAGTCACCGCTATCCACCGCTACTATCTTATACAAATCTTTGGACAAGAGGAGAGGAACACCCACCATGAATGATGATCGATTCGGCGTCGCGCAAACAGAAGTGGAGCCCTATTTCTCGAGATATAAAGAAAGAGGATTTGTGGAGATTGTTGTTGGAAAAACAGTGGAACTCCGAGAAAAATCTGACAACCTTAGCTTTATCCATCATAAATAAACCTCCGCCACATCGTCGAGATTTTAGTAGGGGGTCGCGGAAGTTGTAAGCGAGTGCTCTGCCGACTGAGCTACCAAGAAGGTTTGATTGACGTGTAACTCTTGGTTGTCTGTTTAATCTCCATGAATGATAATAGTGGTCGAAATTAATAGGTCCAAACATTTGACATTCTTCGTTTCGCTGAAGAATAAAACGAAGCTAAAGAAGAGAGCCAGAATGAAGATATGAACGTGCGAATTACTGCGAGTTGTAGCGTAACTTTTTGTGTAAACTGAGGTTAAGCTTACAGGACCTAATGACAGCGCCCAGCAGGTCGACCAGTCGATAGAAAAACGCAACAGATCGATACATACACGCATGCTCGAAGGTATTCCCAGATTTATTTTGATTTGTATCAGTTAATTTTCTCGGGAAATATGCACGGTCGCTTCATAACTCCAGGTTCTAGAGGAGTTCATATATAGGAAAAGAATCGATTTACAGAGTGAAATAGAGATTCTCTGCATAGCATCGCTACGTGTTTGCTTGTAGGCTCGTGCTAGACAGTTCTAACAAGTGCCATGCGTTGAGTCGTGTTTCTATCGTGCAAGACCTTGAACAATATTAGCACTGGAATCTATCGCCAGGAGAGTTGTGAACATTAATTCAGCAACACTTGTTCGAATGCAATTCAGGTCTAAGAGCAGTAATGGCTTGGTGGTGGAAGCAGCACCGATGTACTTGTTTACTCAAGTTCCGCCAATCCACTCTTGCACTCTCCTTTCATTAGTTAAATGGCACGCGACGCAGCGAGACTGGCTTAATGCTCAGTGTAGCGCCACACCGCATTCAACTCTTGTTTGTTGTTGGGATAAGGTTTCCTCTCTCTTCTTTCCCTCATCTTTCTTTTTACTTTCAATCTTTTCGTTTTATTTCCCTTTCTATACCGTTCCTCTTTTATTATTTCATTCCATACCATCACTTTATTCAGCTGAACGTTTGTTTTTTCGGTTTTCATCTTTTCACGTTTCCTTTCTTTTTCATTCAAAGACTTCTATAATTATTTACATCTTATTCTCTCTTTATTTTTCATTCATTATTTTTTTAACATTTTTCATTGATTTACCTTTAAATTATTCTCATTATTTTCTGCATTTAGCCTTAATTTTATTTTACTTCCATTTCCAGAATTTCCTTGCATTTAATTTATAATCTTTTCTTTCATTAACAATATTAATCTATGATTTTATTTAAAATCAATCCCCCTCATTTTTTTCTAATTAAACCCCTGATTTTGTTTCCAGTCGACTATACTCTCACTTTATTTCCTGGTAATCTTACCTTGTTTTATTTTCAATGTCCCACTTTTTTATTTCAAGTCAAATCCATCCTCGTTTTATCAGCAGTCAAATCCCCTCTACTTTTAACTTCGGTCAGATCCTCTCGGTTTTATCTCCAGTCAGGTTTTCCATAGTTTTATCTCCGGTCACGTCCCTCCTAGTTTTATCTCCAGCAAAATCTCCTCTAGTTTTACTATGATGTATCAACGTACATATATTTCCGTGCAGGAATTCTGCATTACCATATGGTTAAAAGTGAGGGTAGGTCTCCAAAGGGCAACTGAGAGGTAGAACTTAAACTGAGAGGGATTCAATCCGGTATCGGAAATAGAATCCGCTGTGACTTAGTGGATAAAGCGTCAACACGTAGAGCCGAAAACCCGGGTTCGGGTCCCGGTGCCGGAGAGAATTTTTCTCCGTTCTACCCATTCTTCATTCTCTAGTTTTAACTCCAGTCAAGTACCCGCTCGATCTCCAGCCGAATCCCCTCTAGTTTTATTTCCAGTTAAATACCTCTAGTTTTAAGTCCAGTTAAGGACCTGTTCGTTTCATCTCCAATCAAATTCCCTCTAGCTTTATCTCTAGTCAAATCCCTCCCTCCAGTTTCATCTCCAGGCAAATCTCTTCAGTTTTATCTCCAGTAAAGTACCTGCTCGTTTTATTTTCAGTTAAGGACCCGCTTGTTTTAACTGCAGTCAAATCCGTCCTAGTTTTATCTCCAGTAAAGTACAAGTACCCGTTCGTTTCATAAATTTTTTACTTGGTTATATAACTATCAACTACTAGGTTATTTAATGTCGATGGAATTTGTGATAACGAGATATTTGGCGAGATGAGGCCGAGAATTCGCCATAGATTACCAGACATTTGCCTTACGATTAGGGAAAACCTCTGAAAACTGGAGGTAATCAGTCCAAGCGGGAAACGAACCCGCGCGCGAGCGGCAGACAAGCACCTTAGCCGATTGAGCTACGCCTGTGGCTCGTTTCATCTTCAGTCAAATACCCGCTCATTTTATCTCCACTCAAGGACTCGCTTCTTTTATCTCTAGTCATATCTCTACTTATTTTATATTCAATAAAATCCTCTCCTTTTTATTTACACGTTCTTCGATTACTCTTTTTTTTTTCTATCCATTAAATTATTCTATTTGTTAGTATCCTTTAATTAATATTTTCACTTATGTTGCTTTGCTTAATTTTTACTTAGGCATATCTTCATTTTCTATCCTCCAATTCTTTCTGTTTTATGTAGGTATAGACCTATTATTTTGTTATTTATAGTAATACCATTTCATTCAATTTCTCTTTGTACTTTCTTCTTCATCCTTTCGTTTAATTTATTTTCATATTCTTTCCTGTACCTTCTTATACATTTCCTTTTTTCAATTACTTCCCATTTATTTCCTTCTTTTTCTCTAAGTTTTATTTTATGACGTGTTCTTACATTTTTGTTATCTTTTTTCTTCTTATTTTTTGCACTCTTGATATCTTCTTTTCTTCCAGTCTTCTTCCTCTTATCTTTCTTCTTCTATCTTTCTCTTTTCTTTCCCGCCATGTTGTCTGCTTTACTTATTTTGTTTTCCTTTTCTATGAGGTATCGCAAACAATGTGCTTTCTTTGAAACACACTGCATGTCTTGAAGGTTTATAGTGGAATTAGTGATAGTGAAATGCTATTCTGTGAGATGAGCCAGATGATACCTGACATTCGCTTTACACTAGGTAAAATGTCGGAAATGCGTTCAACCTGGTAATCAACTGAAGGGAGATTCGAACGCTGGCTTGAGCGCAATCTAAGATAACTCACAACTAAAGCTATGCTAGTGACTTCCACTATGTAAATAATTTATTGTATATACTCGTATATTATAAATAAATATAAACTGGAATCTTCGAAAGCCAGTATAATACAATATACAGTAGAGCGTCTCGTTTAGCCATAGTGAAAACGTAAACGAAATGCAGGTAACGTGTGGGGGAAGGACGAGCTGTACGATAAACACGAGGGATGCACAAGGTTTTAGTTACAACACTTATGGCGGAACATTAATTGAAATTACATTTTCCAAAAACACACAAAACAAAAGAATACATATTTTAACAAACAAGTAACGTTGAAATAATTCAATATAACAAATCAAATTTTGCTACTTATATGATGTTGCTTTCAAGCAGCGTTTTTTATGGTCACGAATTTCATTCTCTGTATTACTAACATATCACCGTCTTCTGTGGCCGAATTAACAAAACTACAGTATATTGATCTGAAGTGACAACACTATTTGCTAAATACAATATTATCCATTCTCAAAGTTCAATTTATTGAGGTACAGTACTTGAATAAATTTAACTTTGAGAAGGGATAATTATGTTTAGGAAATAGTGTTGTCACTTCAGACCAATAAACTGTAGTTTTGTTAATTCGGCCACAGAAGACGGTGATATTATTTTAGTCATACAGAGAATGAAATTCATGACCGTAAAAAATGCTGCTTGAAAGCAACATCATATAAGTAGCAAAATTTGATTTGTTATATTGAATTATTTCAGCATTACAATAAATTGTTGTTTGTTAAAATGTGTATATGGCAACGTTATGCAATTTATGTTCATTTGCTTTGTGTGTTTTGTAAAATATAATTTCAATTAATGGTTCATCATAAATGTTGTAACTAAAATTTTGTGCATCCCTCGTGTTTATCGTTAGGCTCTTCCTCCCCCACCCCACACGTTACCTCCACTTTTTTTACGTTTTCACTGTGCCTAAACGAGACGCTCTACTGTACCAGGAGCTTATACACAAATTCAGAGGATTCTTAAGGCAACTATAATAATCATAGATGTGGGCACGGTATGGCTTAAATTTGGAAACTTAAAACAGTCGGTTGAAAAAAAGGAAATCCAATCCCATTGCACTGTATTAAACCGAATACTCAATTAACACATAATAAAATTAAAGAAATGTAACCGAATAAATAATAAAATATGATTCAGATAGTTGTTCATGCTATATTTTGGATAAAGACTATTAAAAAGAAATATAGACGATCGAATACCATAGAACGAGTGGCTAACAGTGGCAATTTTACATGAAATGGCCTATTTGCTTCATTAATGTACTCATAAGTGCATGGAAAACCGTGTGTAATCTTCAATATGCACACTGGTAGAATTGCTGAATTGCTATTTGAAGTCTTCTTGAAGCTAGTTATCCCCAACAGAATTGTATAGAACACTATTTCCAGACTTAAAAAAGAAGAAGAAGAAGAAGAAGAAGAAGAAGAAGAAGAAGAAGAAGAAGAAGAAAGGAATATTCTGATGGCTCTGGCCAAATTTCATCTTTCTGTCAAGATATAATAATAATAATAATAATAATAATAATAATAATAATAATAATCCGTGGCGCTACAGCCCGTGAAGGGCCTAGACCAACCATGGGGAAAAATGGCTCCGAAGGGCCACTGCACTCAAAGCCGCCTTACCCCACTCTACCGACTCTCTCCTCCGCCTGGTGCTTCTCTAGACACGCTTCATTCAGTGGTGGGTATGGCTTCGATCTCGGGACGTCAGTTTCAGGAAGAGCGGCAGAAAGAATTTTTTGTTACTTACAAAAAGAAGAAAGTCTGTTGCTTAATATGTGGGTTTAAAATTGCGCATATAAACGCTTCAATATTAAACGCCACTTTAATCGGAAGCATAGGCTAAAGCTGACTTCGGTGATCTTACAAGTATTTATTTACAATTTTAAAAGCTATTTTCGTAATATTTGTGAAAAGATACAAAACAAGATATGTTTATGGTATTTTCAGGATTTAGATACTTGTTATTTTATTAAGTAGTATCTGGAACTGAACTTATTTAAAACTTTGAGTGCATATTAGGCCTACTTGATGCGTTCTCTTTCCAAGAAAGATTTTCAGAAGAACTGCAATGGACATGGAGATGTGTCTGTTCAATAATCCATTTGTATTTGATGTTACCCAAGCATCAGAGCCACTATAGAGATGCAAAAGAGCACGCCACTAAAGTGTTTAGGAAAAAATGGATTACCTAACAGAGAAGCAATTCCCTAATCTGCGCACATTTGCAATGCCTATGGTATCTATGTTTGGCTCAACTTACTGTTGTGAGCTGTTTTTCTTTTCAAAATGAATATTACCAAAAGTATCTCCAGGTCTAGGATCACAGACATGCATTAATTTCAGTATTACGGTTGAGTTGTTCTATTTTAGAGTCAAATATATCCTTTTTAGTTAATAACAAGAAATTTCGAGGGCAATCAACAACAAAAAAATGAAAACCAGCAGTATAGGCCTACAGTAGTATTTAGTTTCATTCATATCTTATGTATTTTGTTTAATATGTTTTAAAGTTAAATGCCAGTGGAGCTTAGTTTTACTTTCTTTAGTATTTATAAAAAGAAACAATTGATTTTGTTGATCATTATATTGTGTTTAATATGTTTTCAAGTTAAATGGCAATGGAGCTTAGTTACTTTATTAGATTTAAAAAGAAACAATTTATTATGTTGAGCATTGTATCTTTTAATATATTGTGCAGTTAAATGACAATGGAGCTTTGCTTTTTTCTCTATTGTTTTTAAAAAAGAAATACTTTATTATGTCGATCACAAGGCAGTTCAAGAATTTTTTGTGCACACAATAAAGGAGTAGTTATACAATTGAAAAATGTATAATTTGCCTAATGACAGTAGGTGGCCGTCATAATTTATTATTGTATGATACGTTTACTTCCTATAAACAAAATACTGTAAAGATTTTGAAACAAGAAATAAGAGCGGAGAAATAACTGATGCGCAAGGTGTGTCGAATCCACCACTGCACTTGCCTTAGCAAAACAGCTGCTTTACCCCTCGCCTGTCAATCAAACGAATGTGGGGTGGGTAGGAACGTTCCCTCCCTACTTTGCTTATAGTCCCCATAGCTGGCCTAGACCGACCAGCCGGCTGCTGGCCTCATGCCCACATGTCGAAGCAGAGGTGGACGATCATCCAACCAGAATGGAGGTATCGTGTGGTTAGCACGATGATCCCCCCAGCCGTTATAGCTGGCATTCGCAACCTATTGTAGCTTCCCAAGTGCATCACGATGCTGGGTGGGCACCGGTCCCATACACTGGACGAAATTTCATGAGAAAATTTCTTCTCCCATAAGGACTCGAACCAGCGCGCATTCCGTAACGCGAGTCTTAGGCAGGATGCCTTATACCGCGACGCCACGGCGCGGAACTGTCAAGATATAAATGTATATAAAATATATGTTGAAATTTTGTAGTAGAAAAAACTTCCCTAACTCGGTACTTTGGACTTCTTTTGAACTATCTGATGCACAGTGAAATCTTAATCACCGTAAACAAAATGAGCATGGAATTAGTTGTTGAAAATACGTTAACTTGATTATAAGTACTTATTTTCATACAATTTCCTAGATCTCTCTACCTTTCGGAGAACCTGTATTAACTAACATAAACTTAATAGCAGTCGAAATTTCTGTATGTACTATTTTCAATATTAATATAGCCTATCGTAATACTTCACACAGTATTTCAGAGATTCCTGAACTCTGTTGGGACTATTTAGAACTTGAGCGACGTAATTAAATATAAGGGTTGCTTAAGAAAACGGTCTGAACTTGGTGAGCTCAGGAAAGGAAGCCTTGAAGACTTCTGACAAGCAGAAAACTTGTCTAATTTGGTTGTGATGGAACTTTTTATTCTTGATTGAAACTTGTCATGCGAGATGAGCCAAGGACGACAGAGGAGTTTTAAAATATGCAAGAGCCGTGTTAAACTCTGGCACCCTCAGAAATTCAAAGCAAGGCTGTATTGAAAATAACTTTGGACATGTCTTACTAGCTGGCTGTAGATGGGAGTGTAGGTGTCTTCGTCAGCGATTCAGGTTCTGACTGAAGTTATGCACACTGTGTTCGTAATCTCTAATTAAATATTTTTTGTTTTCCGTTTGAAGATAAATTTGACATATCTTTCCTGCAGTGTCGCTCGTGTTTCGAAGGATAATATTAGAGCATTTTCCAGGTATTTTATTTTTGGTATTTTTATAGTACCTGTTTATTAATTAAAACTGAATGATTCTCAATTCCACCCCTGCCTGGTCCTTGTTCCTGGAGATCAAAAATAGACAACATAAGTTAGTATGCGAGTTTTCTCAGATATTTCCTTTTTACACTTAAGAATTCAAACATTACGTAACTTAACGATCTGTCGCTATGTGACCTTCAACCGTTCTCATGTCAGCCATTGGTAGTCTTTGTCTCATACTTCTGTCACTGTGCTAGCAGTCATTAGCATGATTTACGACATCAAAGTCTTTTATTCTGAATGCTTAATTGAATTACACTATACAAAAAATTAGCGTACAAAACCCTTGTTCGCCCAATATGGAATATGGAACAGTAGGTTGGGATCCGTACAGACAAAACCAAATCGATTCAATAGAAAAGGTCCAACGCAGGGCAGCAAAATATGTCAAAATGGGAAAGGGACATAGTAAAGAGATAATAAAAGACTTAAGGTGAGAATTTCTCAAATCAAGGCGACGAAAAACCAGACTGACCGAATTATTTAAGGCAAAAATGGGACACAAAGCATGGACAGACATCAATGCTAGATTAGTGACACCATCATACTTAGGCAGGGCTGATCATATTAGGAAGGTTAAATGCAGAAAACAAAGAACGGACGTGGCAAAATTTTCCTTCGTTAACCGAACAATAGTAGACTGGAACAGCTTACCTGCGGCAATCTTTCAGGGTGGTCCTCTCAAAATCAATACATTTAAGGAACGGTTGAGAAGATTATACTGAAAATGTAATTGTAGTTGCAGTGTAATTATCTAAGTTGTGTCATGTAATTAATTAAGTTGATATGTAATTAAACTGATATGTAATTAATTAAGGTGATGTGTAATTACTTAAGTTGCTAATAGTTGGGTTTAATAGAAGTACTTATAAGTTAGGTTTACTTTTGGTTATTGAAGGCATTATTATAGCATAGTTTTTGTTTATTTATAGTCCTAGGTTTATTGCATATATTTATTTATAGTTATAATTAAATTGACGTTTATTTCATTTTATTACTGTAATTATTGCAAATTTTATTTATTTATTTATTTATTTCATCAATCTTTGTTCACGTTATGGCGGATTACATGTGTTCCAGTTCTTAATCCGCCATCACTCTCTATACAAATATTACATTGAACCTATAAGTATCCTCTATACACAATAATAATAATAATATTATTATTAGCTAATTATCCCTAATTGGTGATTATTGTTTCCTTCCCCATACTACAACAAGTAATCTCCTATTTGTGATATACCATTCTCATCTAACCTAACCTCTTGTACTCCCACGAAGTCTATTCTATATCTAGCTAGTTCTTTAGCTACTAATGTTACCCCTCCTGTTCTATAAAGACTAGTTACGTTCCAAGTGCCAAATCTCAAAACCTTATTCCTTTGCTGTGGTCGTGCCAGAGAATCAGTCCTATTCCGAGGCTTATTGTAGGGATTCGTAACAAGCATTATTATTATTATTATTATTATTATTATTATTATTATTATTATTATTATTATTATTATTATTATTATTATTATAAGATCACATCTTGATAGATAAACGGAGACATACTAGTATAGTAGACATTCGAACTTTCAGGGGTGCAGACTGTAATTCTGACCATTATTTGGTAATTGGAGAATTAAGAGAAAGACTATCAGTAGCCAAGCGAGTAGAGCAACAAGTTAATATTACTAAATTCAATATTTTGAAATTAAAGGAAGAGGAAACTAAGCAAAATTATCTGGTCGAAATTTCGAATAGGTTTGCCACTTTAGAAAGTTCCAACGAAGTTGAGAAAGAATTAGATGTTAACAGCGTGTGGGAAAATATCAGAGATAGTATCAAAATTGCAGCTGAGCAGAGCATAGGTTATTATGAAACTAAGAAAAAGAAACCGTGGTTTGATGAAGATTGTTGCATTGCAGTAAAAAGAAGGAAACAGGTAAAATTGAAATTCTTACAGGATCCAGTTGAGGAGAAGAGAGATAATTATTTCAATGAAAGACGGGAAGCAAGTTGTACACTTAGGAATAAAAAGAGAGGTTACTTGAAGGAAAAACTGAATGAGGTAGAAACAAATAGTAAGAATAAAAACATTCGAGATTTATATAAGGGTATAAAGGAATTTAAGAACGGATATCAGCCAAGGGTAAACGTGATCAAGGATGAGAATGGTGACTTGCTTGCAGACTCTCCATCAGTCCTAAACAGATGGAAAAACTATTTTGCGCAACTACTAAATGTACATAGGCCAGATAGAAATGATCGGGAACGAAATTGAAATACTAACTGCTGAGCCATTTATACCCGAACCCTCGCTTTCATAAGTCGAAATTGCGATAGAAAATCTGAAAAAGTACAAGTCTCCAGGTATCGATCAAATTCCAGCAGAATTAATACAACAGGGTGGAAATGCATTATATAGCGAAATTTATAAACTTGTACTTGCTATTTGGGAAAGGGAAATTGTACCAGAACAATGGAAGGAGTCCATAATCGTACCTATTTTTAAGAAGGGGGACAAAATCAACTGTAGTAACTTTCGAGGAATATCACTTTTGTTGACGTCGTACAAAATTTTGTCCAATATTCTTTTGAGAAGATTAACTCCGTACGTAGATGAAGTTATTGTGGATCATCAGTGCGGTTTTAGGCGTAATAGATCAACTATTGACCTGATATTTTGTATTCGACAGATAATGGAGAAAAAATGGGAGTATAAGGGTACAGTGCATCAGTTATTCATAGATTTCAAAAAGACATATGACTCGGTTAAGAGGGAAGTATTATATGATATTCTTCTTGAATTTGGTATTCCCAACAAACTAGTTCGATTAATTAAAATGTGTCTCAGTGAAACATACAGCAGAGTCCGTATAGGCCAGTTTCTATCTGATGCTTTTCCAATTCACTGCGGGCTAAAGCAGGGAGATGCACTATCACCTTTACTTTTTAACTTCGCTTTAGAATATGCCATTAGGAGAGTTCAGGATAACAGGCAGGGTTTGGAATTGAACGGGTTACATCAGCTTCTTGTCTATGCGGATGACTTGAATATGTTAGGAGAAAATCCACAAACACGGGAATTTTACTGGAAGCAAGTAAAGCGATCGGTTTGGAAGTAAATCCCGAAAAGACAAAGTATATGATTATGTCTCGTGACCAGAATATTGTACGAAATGGAAATATAAAAATTGGAGATTTATCCTTCGAAGAGGTGGAAAAATTCAAATATCTTGGAGCAACAATAACAAATATAAATGGCACTCGGGAGGAAATTAAACGCAAAATAAATATGGGAAATGCGTGTTATTATTCGGTTGAGAAGCTTTTATCATCTAGTCTGCTGTCAAAAAATCTGAAAGTTAGAATTTATAAAACAGTTATATTACCGGTTGTTCTGTATGGTTGCGAAACTTGGACTCTCACTCTGGGAGAGGAACATAGGTTAAGGGTGTTTGAGAATAAGGTGCTTAGGAAAATATTTGGGGCTAAGCGGGATGAAGTTACAGGAGAATGGAGAAAGTTACACAACGCAGAACTGCACGCATTGTATTCTTCACCTGACATAATTAGAAACCTTAAATCCAGACGTTTGAGAAGGGCAGGGCATGTAGCACGTATGGGCGAATCCAGAAATGCATATAGAGTGTTAGTTGGGAGACCGGAGGGAAAAATACCTTTAGGGAGGTCGAGACGTAGATGGGAGGATAATATTAAAATGGATTTGAGGGAGGTGGGATATGATGATAGAGACTGGATTAATCTTGCACAGGATAGGGACCGATGGCGGGTTTATGTGAGGGCGGCAATGAACCTTCGGGTTCCTTAAAAGCCATTTGTAAGTAAATAAATAAGTAATAATAATAATAATAAACTAATAAACTAATAATAAGTGAAGGTCTTGTATTTAAAACTCTTACTTTAACTTTTTCATTTCTATACTCAATCTCTTAAAAATTATTCTGTTAACTTCACTGACTACTCTTCGTAGTTTCCTATCGTGTCCGACAACTCAACATTTATAATTCTAGAGCTTTGACTTTCTCTTCCCATCTAATTTTAACTCTAAAAAGAAATTTTCCTAATTTATGCGGATTGCTGGCGTTTAGGGGACCATTCATTTTTTTGTAAGCTACTATAGTAGCAATTTGTAAGCTTTGTCTTCTAGGGAGCCTTCACTTGGAGGAAGCTGAATAAAATTTATTCAAAATAATAATAATTATTGTAATGTTATTATTGTATATTATATATCACTGCCACATTGTGTATATGAAATTGTAGTGTTAACCCTTAACTTGGCAAAGCTTCATTTCTCACACTAGTTTATTAAATCCTGTCGGATCGCAAAGAAAACAACTATCGCAATGTCCATATTTTTGTATGTTGTACATTATTATAGTATTGTGAAATTTTAATTTTCCTACCATTTTTTTACTATTATATTAAAATTATAGCATATAATCTATTAAAATTTGCATCCTATAGAATACATAGTCAATTTAAGGGTGAATAAATACACACACATACATACATACTTGTATATCGTACATTCTAACCATGGGTTTGAATAATTCCTGATCATGTGGAAATGTTGAAATTCAATCTAAGGTTTCCTGTTTACTGATTTTTTTAACGGTTACAGTTTGGAAAGCATTTTAGTTGTATTGATACTGTAAATGTTTCATTGACTTTAAATAAAAAATGTCAGTTATCTAACGTAATCTGATTTGTGAAAATGATTTTGTTTCTATGAAACAAACTATTTGTAGGTTCCATTATGCAGTTGGTATCCCCAAAGCTCTTGAAAGACCGCCTGTTTGGTAATTTGGATAGAGTAGGAGATTCTTTCATGTCTTGTGCGGTACCTTATTGTTAGAGCTTGTAATTTCAGAACATCACAGATATTAAATCATAACATTCAGGTTTGATAACTAGAATTTTTCTTCAGAACTCGTCATCGTAAGGAAGTCTGGGATATGGTATATGTTAACAGTAATAGTAGGCATAGTAATATTGGTGGTAGTTTTTCTACCTGCAGCGACTACATGTATTTCGAAGGAATTTTGAAACAAAAATTTATATAATTTTCGTCATATTTATAAAACATACTGTTCGTGATTGGGATCCTCAGTTCTATTATATTAGTGAAAAGAATTATTCTTCTGTGTTCGGGCTTAAAATTGTGGTTTGTAACCATTAATAAGAGTTGTGTAGTACCTGCCGAAAACATTAATTCAGCAGCTATGTCACTTTCGTTCCTGTATAATTAGTATCACTGATGAGTATTTTTTCTTTAATTTTTAGTAATAGAGTAGCATAATTTTCTTTCACCCTTAACAATGAACGAGTAATTCTGTCATCATCCAAATTCTTTTAGCGAGCATAAAACTAACCAGAGACGGTAAAGCGTGATGTTTGATAGACTAAGACTGTGACAACCTTGCAGGAGATTCCTTATTTACAAATAACTTTTAGAGAACCTGGTGGTTCATTTCCGCTCTCACATAAGCCCGCCATTAGTCCCTATCCTGAGCAAGATTAATCCATTCCCTAGCATATTCCAACTCCCTCAAATTCATTTTAATATTATCCTCTCATCTACGTCTCGCCCAGATTCACCCATACGTGCTACATGCCCTGTCCATCTCAAACGTCTGGATTTAATGTTTCTAATTACGTTAGGTGATGAATACAATGCATGCAGTTCTGCGTTGTGTGACTTTCTCCATTCTCTTGTAACTCCATCACTCTTAGTCCCAATATTTTCCTAAGCACCTCATTTTCAAACACTCTTAATCTTTGTTCCTCTCTCAAAGTGAGAGTCCCAGCTTCACGACTATACAGAACAACCATAATAGCCTATAACTGTTTTATAAATTCTAACTTTCAGTTTTTTTGAAAGCAGACTAGATGACAAAAGCTTCTCAACCGAATAATAGCAAGCATATTCCAGTGAATTAAATTTAATACTGTATATATCCAAATATCACAAAAAATAATAATGATAAAATAATGATAGTAAAATAATATTAATAATGGCCAAGAGTGCCTTCTGTAAGTTCCCTTCCTCTTTGTAATTACGAATTCTGAATAGCCCACGTCTATTTATGAAGTTTTCTATTGTTAACATTCGCGTGGATTGTTTTACAAAAATGTATTTAATACTATATTTTTAATGGAAAAAATCTTTTCTTGCAGTTCGATATACTGTATACTCGTAAATGTTTTATGAATTCTTGAAACCACAGACCGCCTTTCAGATGTAGTAAACATTGTCTGCTATTATTTTGATGGAATTCAAAGTTAGGCCCTAATTCTCTACCTTCTTTTAAAGATCCTGGAGTTATCCTAGCATAGATGTTATAACGCAATCTGGGTATTTTTAATTAAGGACTTGATACTGGGTTGGAGTCCATGTTACAAGTTGTTGTTGTTAGGAGCATTTTGCTTTCAAACCCTTTTGAAACTACGAAGATGATTGATGAGATAATTATGTAACAATAAAGAAGCAATGGAGAAATGATGATGGCAGGTAAACAAAGCCGAAATATTCAGGGAAGGTCTGTCCTATCTTAAAGTTGTATTAGCAATCTTTAAAGTTCGGATAAGGCTGTATATAATAGGGCCTTGACTTGCTTCAGACTAAGTAAACACTACCCCCTTCCACTAGCTAAAACTCTACCTGCTGGGAAGAGTGCTCTCCACCCCATATCTAAAACATAATTGAATGGACAGTACAGCCGATAAGAACTGAATATACGTCGTCACTACTCTCGGCTAGGGGACACGCGACAACTAGTTAATGTTTGTAAACAAAACGCACTGACCAAGGATGCCTATCCTGATACAGCTACGAACCTTAGTGATCATACAGAGCGATCCAAAAGTCGCGCACATTAAAATCATAGTGTCTATATTGAGTAGTGCAGTTGGAAAGTGCTATCGGCTACCACTAGATAGCATCATGGGTATTAACAGCAACAAACCTAGACGTCATTGTGATGCGTATGTATACACTGACACTTGCAGTAGTTCTTCGTGTATTGCTGGGCAAACATGTCGTTTTCCCAAGAGGAACGAGTTTTCATTGTTGAACATTATTTTTTCAGTTGTTGTAGACGAATTTTGTAGGAATTATTTGGATGTGACAGTGCCTAACAATTCGAACATAACGAGATTAATCGCCCGTTTGAGAGAATATGGATCAGCGATTCTTGAGAATGATAAATATGATTGTTGGTTCCAGCAGAACAGTGCCACATGTCACACACCTAATGAAACCATTCACTTTTTGAGCTAGTTTTTTTGGTGAGCGTATTATTTCTCAAGGATTATGGCCTCCACGTTCCCCCGATTTGACTTCCCCAGATTTCTTTCTATGGTGTTATCTTCAAGGAAGTGTATACAAAAACAGGTCGCACACTCTGGAGGCACTAAAGAGGAACATAACAGAGATTAAACACATCGGTGTACGCGTGCTCCAAAAAGTGGCCGCAAACATGGTAAAAAGAGTTCATACATGCATTACTGAACTAGGGTACCATTTTCAACATATGTTGTGAAAAATGATGTAACTCGTGTGAAAACTGATGTAAGTAAACGCAATAAATTCATCTTTATAGATATATGTGAACGTATTATTAAAATTTGGCTCGACTTTTGGATCGCTCTGTATTAAAAATGTTAGGAATAGCCTCCTGATCTTTTAGGTGACATGTTTCCAAATGATAAAGCTACAGATGTGTTAAGATATACCGTAGTATACAAATACGGATATAATTAATAGTTATTGTGAAGTACTTTAGATAGTGTTGAAATTCTGATGAATTTACTTTTCTTAATATATAAAAATTACTCAAGTATGATAGCAAGTAATGATAATAATGACAATTATAACACTCATATTAACAATAAAATGATAACAATAGGGACGACAGTAACAACAATAAAATTAAATTTTAAATTTACGCATTACACCGAATTGTAAGATTTTTAATCACAGGATTTGAAAGCACTGGCATCCAAAGGGTTAACTGCTATTTGTGAGCGAGCGAAACTCGGTCACAGGGTGAACGCTCTCTTTGAGAGTGGTGACAAACCATTGTTGCGAAATAATCGGCCCAGGCAGTGTTCCGTGAGACCGCACACAAGGAGAACCGATTGGGCTTATCAATATGTGGAGCACAAGTCACGTTTCCACTACCTTCGCTCTTAGAGAAGAAGCTGTCTTGCTGGGTACGTGCTTGGCTGAAGTGAGGACAAAGAAATCTCTGATTCTCTAAATTCCAGTCTTTCCGAATGATCTAACTCGACTTCTTAGAAGTTGCAGTCTATACCAGGCCTGCAGAACTGTAGCTCTTGAGAGCGACTGCTTTCCTCCCCTCTTTTACCCCACCCACCTTTTCTACCTGTGCGGTCACGACGTTCTAGTTACGCTCGGCTGCATCAACATTCATTTTCGGGGCGGAAGCCGATCATCCCCAATAGAAGTGGAGTGAGGCTGACGTCATAGTTCCCCTACTTTGCGAGTTCTGCAGGCCTGGTCTATACACCGTCTTGCAGGTTAAAGAATAGGAAAACTTATCCCTTAAAGAAACAGAATCTGTGGATGGTATATCGAAGAATAATTAGAGGAATTGAGCAGAAGAAAGTCAATATCATTCAACACAACAGAATTGTTACGAGAGAGCAGTCTATCAAAATTTAAAAATCTACAGTCGGACTTCGGGAATTCATTGGCATGGAGTATATCCCACTTAGAGAAATGTAACATAAACATTTTTATGTTATGATTATCTTAGTAAGCAACCTATGCAGTTTATTTTTAATAATTTAAGAAATATCACATGAAATTAACGGTATAACCTTGCCTGAAGATAAATTTTATTAGGAAAGTGTGAAAATTACTGAAATGTGCAGTAGGGTGGAGTGAATCTATGCATGAAATTGTTTTTTTTTAATCTTTTTTTTTTCTAAATGTAATAGTCGCAAAAATCTGTCTTTTCACTTAATTGAGGAATGTAAAAAATATGGAGTCTCTATATTGAATTTTTGAGGTGCCCCAAAGACTTTGAAGTTTCTTAAAATCATAATTTTTTTGCCTTTTTCTATATTAGTTCTATTATTTTGTTTTTCATTATGTAGCTAGTGAATTGCTGTAAGATCACATATTTAAACTTTATTTGGAAGACTCTAAATTGGGGTTTCAGTATACAGTATTTTTTTTTTGCATTCATCATGGTAAACAAGAACCAGTTGTACTATTTTTGTATGACTGACTGACTGTCGGAATAGATGTCTTTTAAATTTTCTTACTTTTCATAGCAACTCTTTCTGACATCTCTCCAACAGCAGGTTCTTTTGATTTAAAGTCAGGTTTTAATTAATTTTTGACCATAGATAATATTTCATTACATCATGATATGTAGGTAATTGTGATGGGTTCAACCCCTCCGGCATTCCGAATACAGGGTAGAAGGTCAGATTTCTTGTACTAATTAGAGCCATTGTTCTGATTTAAATACCCTGCAACATAAGAAGAATGAATTTTCATTAATTGTATTAATTATATCATACCTAATAGTTTTGTGATTATGCCCAATTTTTTTTTATAAATTGAGGTTTCTGTGACACTTCAAGATGAAATAACAGGAGACCAAAATATGCAGAGTCTTCTAACATGTATTTTTTTAAGCATTTTCCTGGTATCCTGTTCAGATTAAACCACTGGAGAATGTTCTCCCACTAAAAAATCTGAACCTCCAAATTTTGTGAAAATTTCAAAATATGGTGCTCTTGGGGCACCTCTAAATAATAAGCTAGAGAAAATATATTTTGCATTGTTCTTTATATCACACCACAACTTTTCCCTGGTATTACATTTTGATTCAATAAACTTCATATTTTCACTCCACTCTAATGTACAGATATCACTGTTAGAATTTAAACAACTTAAACACAACAGTCTAGAAAAATAGATGTTCTGAGAACAAATAGGCTACTTAACAATAATTTACAAAATTGATATTCATAGATATGGAGGAAAATAGAGCGTGTGAAATGGACAAGCAGAATAAGAAATGAAGCTGTGCTAGAAAGAGTGAGTGAAGGAAGAATAATGCTAAAAATGATCAGAAAGAGAAAAAGAAATTGGTTGGACCGCTGGCTAAGGAGAGACAGCCTAATGAAGGCTGCGCTGAAAGAAATGGTGAAAGGGAGAAAAGTTCGAAAAAGAAGAAGATATCAAATGATAAACGACATTAAGATCGAACCAGGCTAGTCCGCACAATGCAAGTTGGCCAACAGAATATTCACTCAAAAAAATTCGCCCAAGAATATTCGCCCAAAGTGATTACACCCAACGATTTTCATTCTCACCCTCACTCACGAAAAATTCACCCATTGCGATAAAGTTTAGTTCATTTCGTAGTAAATATATTTTTAGCAATTCTTTTCCACCTACATTAGATTACTGCAAGAGGCCGTGGGCCTGCTGCAGATGCTCAATATCCTTCTCACATGGAATAAGTTCAAAGCAGCTAGATCGAATGAACCACGCACGAATAACAACACAGAAGCATAGAATTGTGTGTAAGAAACATCCCACAATATAAAAATCCATACATTATTTAAAGAAAGAGCAATCCGATGTTGACACAATGATCCAAGAGTTGGATCTAGGACGAAGAGTAACAGAACTACAAAAACGAAAACATAAAAGCTTAAATATAAGGCTGCAAAATATTTCACAATGGTATGATGAATTCAAATACCAAGAACGTGACGTTGAATATTTGCGCGCCTATGGTTACAACATTCAAATCTGAAGAAATTCATCCAAGACTCGGTTTCTGCAATAAAATAAGCCTAAAGTTTTTCAGGAGATATGTAAACCATTCAAAACTTCGTTCCACCTAAATTATTGCATTATCAACTAAAAAATAACAAAAATTAATATATGTGAATTTTCTTTGTCATAATTTTCTCTTGGGCCAATTTATTTGGGTGCATTCTCCGGTACGTCAATCGTCCATGGGTCAAATTTCATTTGGATGAATATTCTTTGTGAGAACTATCACCGAACTCATTAAGATATATGGATCGTATGCCGAGACTGAAAAGAAGTCGGAAAATAGAGTGGATTTTAGAATGCTAGGTTTGCAGTGAAAGACTTGCTCTTGGGTATAAAATTCTGAATGAATGGATGTCATATATTCAAATATTAATTATTTTACAAATATTGACATGTATACTGAAGAGGGACTTCATGAATTGTCACTAGATTTTTTAACTGTAACAATCTCTGATGAAATCAAAAAACCAAGATATGTGTAAGATAAATAATAATAATAATAATAATAATAATAATAATAATAATAATAATAATAATAATAATAATAGTAGTAATAGTAATAGTAATAGTAATAGTAATAATAATAAATCATCTGGAGTGTTTTCCTACAAATGATCTACACATAATTTTTGGAGTCAAACTGGTTTAAGCTATTCTACAGCAGGAACCTTAGCCTTGAAAGTGAACCTCGCTCAGGAACATCACCGATTCTAGAGAATAAGGTTATACGTTATTTACCAAACTGGAAGAGTAGCCACTCGATAGAATAGTAGCAGTGATTTGTCACCAAGTCTTAAATTTTTCTACGGGCCACTTCAACCAATTTGGATTGTGTCTAAATGGCGACGATTAGTTTCGCATAAATTGAACGAAGCACAGTTGTTATAGAATTATTATTATTATTATTATTATTATTATTATTATTATTATTATTATTATTTCTAACACACGTATGCACTCCTCTAAAACAGACATGGACAGGCTATATGTGTGAAGAAAGAGAAAGAGGGGCTTACACAATAAGTCAAGTGATAAATATGTCTACAAATTTATATAAGAACGTACACCATAATCTTTTGATCTTTTGTAAGGTTTATTAAAAACTTCCAAGATAACTTAGTAACAAGAAAATTAATTACAAAAATGCTATCAAATTTACATGTAGATTAAAAATGTTAAAGTTGCGGGGAATGATGTGAATAATGTGAAAATTGTTCGTTGTTCTACATACACTTAACACTTAGTTAATCACTGATTAACTTTATAACTCTTTACTGCGTTAATATGAGGAAAAACCTGGCTGACTTATTTCGAAGTGATGTTCTAGGCTTTGGAGATTGAACACATAATTTCCTCATATTAACACAGTAGAGAGTTATAAAGTTAATCTGTAAAATTTTGCGACGATGATTGCAGAAAAGTTTCTTAGAAAATTGGAGAAATAAAATATGCGTGGACAATACGTAAGACTGTTACGTAAATAATTAGTTTTCAAAATATTGTCTTCAGTTGGCTCACACAAGTTAATTTTCAAGCGGAAACGGAAATTTGTTCTTAGCTGTTCAAGTTTTTAGACTCTGAGCACAAAGAATTATGCGTCCAAATTAATTAAAACCGGAAAGCAGCATGTGTAGATATGCAGAAAAGTTTGATGAAACCACAGAATACGAGTATCTAATATATGGATGTGGCATTTTAGCGCAGGAAGAATTTATGGAACGGCATAACAGCTAGTTCGCAGAACCACTGTTCCTTTTAAGAGGCCAAGATCATTTAAGAAAATTAAAAACATAAGATGCCCTGTTATATACCTTCGTGAAATTTCACTATGAACATTTCCTCACATTAAAGTAGACTTAAAGGAGGTACTGAATGCTTTGATTTCAACTTTCTGTTTTTGTATTTAGGAGATCTGGTTCGAACCATTGTTATGTTAGGTCTTTAATTTGTATTCTAATTTATGTAGTAGGATTTTTTTATTAATACAATCGAAGGCTTTGGTGAGATAAAATGTCCCTTTTACTTGTATGTTTTTATTAATTGCTTCCAGAATTTTGTCAGCCAAATTAATGTTAGGTAGTAATGTCTGTAAATGGTTAGATAAATGTCTTCTTATCAACATTCTGGATTCAGACTTATTTTGAACTGTTCTCATGAAATTCTAGATGAACCTGTTGGATACAACATTGTCTAGGCATTCCCGTGTCTCGTTGACCATGGAGTTTGTAAGTGAAGGCAATTTTGGGCATCTGATGTATGGCATTCTTGAGTGATACTGTAGCCAATCGTGTTGACCCTTCCTAATTTCTTCTGTTTTATTTTCTACATGCTGTATATCATCTGTGCTGCTGTTAGCTTTTGGCAATTTCTTTGATTGAGTATCTGTGTTTCAATGCCGTATTTAAGGACCGGCTTTGCTGTGATGTTGTGTATTCTTAATTTTGTTCGGACTGACATAGTATTCCGAAAGTGTCGTTTAATTGTACCATTTATCTTGTTGAATTCTTTAATTTTTTAATCTATATCTCTCATGTCCGAGATTTTAGATATTGAAAGCTTGGTGCTTGTCTCATTGTTCTATTTTAAATATATGTTTGTATGCTTTAACTCGAGCTATATATTAACGAATCTGAAGTACTGGGTATGTCTACATGTATGAAAATAACTCTCAAATTTTATTAAATAACTACAACAATAATAATTAAACTATGGAAATGGATACTATGCAATTTTTCAAGCCATGTTTAAAATTGGACTTGGTTGACTGTGAAGCAAAAAATGATCGCAGAATCGCTCTGACAGTGACAGATGGGGTCGTACTGGCTCCGAGTAAACAAACAAGACACTCATTCCTCAAACTGGAGCTGCCCGAGTGGACTTCAATCACATTTGATATAGTGGCTTCCAGTATGTGCCTGTGGGAGTCAACAAAGTGATCCGGATAAAATGTTGTAATAGAATTTCAGAGAGTCCTGGAAAATTTTCTATTTCGTATAGTAAGCTGATTTCAAATTCATAGTTCAAATCTTGACTGCTAAAATATTTAATTTCGTGATAGAAATAAATTTTCTGTATCCACATATTTTGGTATGCTGAACAAGTATATTTTTCACTATATACGAAATTTAATAAGATGAATATAATATGGGTTGTCTCAAAAATTTCTTTCATATAAATGCTTTGGTAAATTGATACGTATTTAATTGTAGCCGTCGATACAAGCCAAATTGGTGGAGGTGGCGACAAAGTGTGGTATTACAAACATCAAGGCTTGCTGACAATTTATTGCTACCCGCGAGAGGCTGCTCTTCTAGTACGTTAGGTACAGCCTAATTCTCTAGAATAGAGAGTTCTTCTGATCGAGGTTTATGTTCAAGGCATAGGGTCTCCTTTTAATCACTTAAACCTGTGTAGTGCCAATCCTTCATGTTCCAAATTACCTGTTTCTTCAGCTGCTAATTTTACACTTGTGCATTTTTTCCAAAAGACACGTAGAAGCACTGGAATTACTATTGTCGCATAAGAAATTGAAGATAGTACGTTATATACTAGACAATCAGCTAAATTATTTGTGAATTCTAATTGAGGCAGTAGAGCAAGTGGTCAGCTTCAGATACTTGGGGTGTACTATAAGCAGTAACATGAGCTGCTGCCAAGAAGTGAAAAGGAGAATATCAATAAAAAAGGAAGATTTTAATAGAAAAAGGAGCATCTTCTGCGGACCTCTGGAAAAGAAACTAAGAAAGAGACTAGTGAAGTGTTTTGTTTGGAGTGTAGCATTGTATGGGGCAGAAACATGGACATTACGACGAAGTGAAGAGAAGCGACTAGAAGTATTTGAAATGTGGATATGGAGATGGATGGAGCATGTGAAGTGGACAGACAGAATAAGAAACGTAGCTGTGTTGGAAAGAATGAGTGAAGAAAGAATGATGCTGAAACTGATCAGAAAGAGGAAGAGGAATTGACTGGGTCACTGGTTGAGAAGAAACTGCCTTCTGAAGGATGCATTGGAAGGAAGATAAACGGGTGAAGAGTTCGGGGCAGAAGAAGATTTCAGATGATAGACGACATTAAGATATATGGATCATATGAGGAGACTAAGAGAAAGGCAGAAAATAGGAAAAACTGGAGAACGCTGAGTTTGCAGTGAAAGACCTGCCCTTGGGCAGAACACTATGAATGAACGAATAACAGTATAACAAGCTGCGTAAGGGACTGTAACCCTGAACTATAATAGAAAAGTGCAAATTGTGGAAAATATATTTCCATAACTAAATTCTTTTAATAACCGTAAGATTTCTTCCAAGTTTCATTGTCTCTTTTACATCGAGTAATTTGCCTACTTACAATCAGTGTTGGTAACGCCAATCCATGAAAGACCTTAAAAAATTGTGTTGAAGTCGTTAAATACCTTCATCATCGATGGTGAATATTATGTTTTTGTCCTGTGAGAAGTTAAATGTCGAACTGATAAATTATTATGTTTTATTTAACGACATTCGCAACTGCCGAAGTTATATCAACGTCACCGGTGTACCCGAATTCTGTCACGCAGGAGTACTTTTACGTGCCATTAAATTTACACTGACGTGAGTCTGTCGCATTTAAGCACACTTAAATGTCATCGACTTGGGCTGGGATCGAACCTGCAACCTTGGGCACAAAAGGTCAGCACTCTACCGACTGCGCCACTCAGACTGACTAAAAGTTGATAAATTTATATATCTACAGTATTAAATGTGTAATATATTCTGGCTAAATTGAAGTTCAAATTCACTAAGTTTGCAAGACTGCTCAGATCGAATTGGAAACACACATAATTTACAGGCCAAATTTAAAGTGTGTTATCGAATGTATAGCTATTTGATAGATATACTTACTTTCAGAAACGGGCACAGATTTATCTGTTCCATAAAGTTGTGGAACAGGTAGCCATGGAGTAGATATCTCGAGTGTTATGCAACCGGGCATTAATGGTAATGTCTGTTTCCAGTTTGATTTGAACAGTCTTTCAAACTAGTGAATTTGAACTTAGATTTAGCCACAGAATATTACACATTTACTATTGTTGATATATAACGTTATCGATTTTTTAACTTATCACGGAATAAAAATATCATATCCGTAATCAATTATATGTGATATTTAATTACTTCAGCACAGTTTTTAAGACCTTCCATGCATTGGAGTTGCCAACACTGATTATATGTAATTACGGGCCGTAAAATTAAAAACTAAACGTGTAATTAATTTCTACAATTTTTAAACAAATTAGTAATGGAAATATTTTTTTGCACAACTTGTACTTTTCTGTTCTTATATTGTATTTCAAGAATTCGTATTAGAAGAAGGTTTTCGTCTATTCATAATGCTGAAGTTTGTGTATTCTGTACTTACAGTATATCATCAGATAATAAAATAAATATAGGAACAAAGAGAGCGTACAAAAATATATGAACTATAAAATAATAGTCATATCGTGAAAGAAAAGAACTAGCAGGAAAAAAGTAGGAACAACTAGTATTCAATCCAATAACCACTCACGTGTTAAACATATTATCCATTAGGCTACGGAACTCTTAGGATTAATATATTTACGCCATGATAATTTCGGGTGTGTATTTATTAATTTTTCCGTATTATATAAAGGCCGAATATAGCTTATTTTAAGGTAATTCACTAAAATATCATGGAATAATATAATAATTATTGGTATACAACATTATTCTTCAGTGTTACTGAAAATATAATTAACTTTATAAAATTATTGTTACAGAACAACATAAACTTTAAAAAAAAATGTGATTTTACTCGGTAACTAAAGTATGTATTAATTATAGTCCTCCAAGCTGCATTTCCTTGGACTTAATCAGTTTGTGTAACAAGTTTTTCTGGCTCGGGTATTAGCTGTTCAGTAGCCATATCGAATACATAGCTTCAGATACGTTATGGGAAGATTTATGTAATCAATAAGTGGTATCCAACGTTTTAGAAACAAATAGTATCTAACAGATATCTGACGTTCCAAAAACCGACCATCAGGAACGAGTACAGACTTACCTATTCTATAAAGTTATGGAACAGATAGCTATGGAATAGATATCTCAAGTGTTGTGTGACCGGGCCGAAATGAGAGAGAGGTGGAAAGTATTGATTGAATTATGGAGGGAAATGAGAGTACCATGGGGAAAAAGCTCTACAACATCTGTTTGTCCAGCATAAATTCCCTCATGATCTGGCTGGGGATCGAACACGAGCCGCCTGGATGGAAGACCAACGCGCAAGCGCTTCAGCCACAGACGTGGCTTTAAAAACATGGAGACTAACGAAAAAAGAAGCAATTAAATTACCTAAAGCTTGTAGGAAACTAAGAAGAATATCAGTTAGGTTAGGCATACTTCATCGCGGGCATAGCTGAGTGGTAAGGAGCTGCTCTCCATATTCGAAATGTTTGGTCATGGGCTTGTTTCTCACTGGGGTCGAGTATCTGATTGAGGTTTTCCGAGACTTTCCCAAACTTCATGGCGAATGTCCGGTAATCCATGGCCAATCCTTGATGTCATATCGCCTACCTTTTCGCTAGATAACATCGCATTTGATACAGCATCGTTAAATAACCCCTTCTTTTTCGAAAAATATTAAATGGCAAATAGCGAAATGTCTCTGGGAAATTTATGCCGAAATTTATGTTCACCTAGAAATGTTCAAAGGTTTTGTAGAAACCTACAGAGAGATTTGAAAAATGTCTGTAAATTAATTAAATGTACGTAGAAAGGAAATTTAAGCGCACTTTCTTATATTTTTGTTTTCAATACAAATAGTCTATAGTTTCTCCATAATACATAACCATTCATTCAAAATATGAGAAAGGAGCATACTGTCTGTACCCCAACACTCGTATAAACCTCTTCAATATTGCAAAGAAAGACAAAACACATCCAAGCGAACAACAAAGTACTGCAGTCGGTGTTAGAACTTCGAATTCTGTCATTTTGTACACAAAATCCAGGCTACATACTGTTACGTAACATAGTAATGTCCTGTTTGATTTATATTTATATGATGTCTCGAAACCCTCCCCATCGAGTTGAATGAACCACTAAAGAATACAGGGCACAAGGAAGAAGTCACGCAACCAGCACAAACGATATAACGAGTTGCACGTGTTTCTTAAAAAACTGAACCCAGCGGAAGTGATGGTAATACTGTAACCAAATTGTTTCAGTTTTTAATATATCTGAATTACGTTACTTTTGTATCTACCAATTTGAAGATATTTGAGACATGACCATTCTGGTCACTAAGTACATACCCTTCTCTAAACTGGTGTTACAATTAGTCTCGGTTTACTATAAGTTATTGAAACATAAGACTTTCAGTAAGCCTTGTAAATTAGGTGAATCAATGAGTAAGTTACTGTGATTACAAGATTTTATTACAGACTCAAACAGAAAACATACTGAATATTATTAAAATAATTTTCTTTTATGTGGTAATTCAAAAGTCCTTGAAGAATTTTAAGGCATGACAGAGGAAGACACGATGAATATTTCTTATCCAATAATAGAGCACAGCGTCGAGTTGTTGCTGCATCTGCCAGTGAGACATCGCATTTTTTTGAACATGATGGATGCTCAGGATATTTCAGGCTTTTCATCTTTGAGTTTATGATCATCTTCCCACACCAGTGGATTTTTGTGTGGTAGAACTATCGTTTAGCCACCAAGATCACCAGACTTCACCAATTTTGATTACGTCCTGTGTGGTCACTTGTGTACTTCATAGTGTAGACCACGCCTGTGAATAAAGAGACGTATTTGAATAGGATTGCGGTCGTAGTGGAGACATTTAATGCCACTCCTGGGAACTTTGCAGAAGTTTCATTGGTCTGTTGTTCTGAGCTCTGTTTAAAGGTCAATTATTCTCACTTTGAACGCCTCTTGTAACTACAAACCGGATAGATAGGCTACCGCTGTTACCAACACGGTGATGTGTTTTGTGCGGCGCAGTTCTCCCGATTTTCGAGTCGCCTACCGGGCTAAAGACGTGACTCTGACCTCATGTTGTTGGGGAAAAACCCGCTCTGCTACTTCTCACAATTTTTGCTCCGACTTTTGAATCAGCTGTATTTCCAAACGTTTATTTCTGTTGAAATTTTTAAACATATATTTATCATGATTAGAGTCCTGCGTTTGGTTACTTAAAGCTAGGCGTTTGGAAATGAGTGCTCCAATAAAATATTTGGTAGAAAGCACATCATTAGGAAAGAATAATATGTAGTTTATCAAAAAGTAATATTTTTTTATTTGAAACATTTACAGTGTTTAGTCATTGGTTGTAATCTGTAGAGACTCGTAAAGCACGCACTTATAATTTGTTTTGTTTTATGTTTGTGCTGATATTGTTTCATGTGTTAATTCCAAACTTTAATTCGATCTAAAGTATCTAGATGCGTTTTACTTATTGTAAAAATCAGAAGTAGACAAATTCCTGGCGCCAGATAGTTATGATAACTAAAAAAAAAAAAAAAAAAAAAAAATACGTGGCGCTTGAATTGAGTTCAAAGTTTTTTAAGACTTCAGTTTCTTTTGTTATTACGACTAATACAGAATGTTAACAAAAGCGGTTGTAGAAAGAAATTCGAATGTGTTTTAATTAATATCGTTACATTTGTTGCACATCTCAAGATATTGTACTACCTAGCTTCAGAGCGATTCTGGGAACGTGTGTTTGCATTCTCTTTTTTTGCATACATACTTAATATAGTTTAATGCATTTCAGTAAATGTTTCTTTATCTTAACTCGAATAGTTTTCTCATTGCACGTGTGGACAAAATGTGGCGAATCCTGAAAATAAAGTGGCTGGATCCTCAAATATTTTTAGTTTTGTCTAATTATCCCTGGTAAAAATTATCTTTTATTGCATAATAAACTGCTTTTAAATAAATACTTTGTCATTGTTGTTAATAAATCCAAGTTGTATTTTGTACAAGAGTACTATTCTTGTTGTTCATCGATTTACATACACAGGTACACAAATAAACAGACGTAGACACAGTACCGGGGTGTGCTCTGCAGTGTGAACTGTTGAGTCGCAATTTGCTCTCCATACCAGGTGAAGCTAATGTGATCGATGTATATCTAACTTGTGTTCAAAGTAACTAAACGCAGAACTCTAGTCATGATTACTACCAGTATGCTTTATTGATTTGTATAATATTATATGCAAAACGAAACCTTGAGACTCTCCAAGAACGGAGAGGAGATTTAAGCAAGTAGGCCTAATAGGCATATAATACACTGATGAACAAAATAAAGGGCTATTGTTGTATCTTGCAATTTAAATCTTGTCTGGTGAACTAAATTAAGTGAAACTGTCTATAAGTAAAATTATGTTCATGTTTAATGGTTTTTAAAGGCAACAAAAAGATAATTTACAGTTCAATTCACATTTTAGCTCTTGAAGGAACAGAAATAGACTACAAAAAGTAAAGGGTTAGTAAGGTGTAAGGCGTCTGCCATTACTAGGATAGCTGCACACCTATCAGACATGGACATTATTGGAACATCGAGGTCTTGTTGAGAAATGTTTTGCCATTTTTCTACGAGGAACTTTTCCAGTTCATTGGAGAGGCTTGACGATCTGCAATAATTCTATGTCCGACACTATCCCAGGCATACTCAATGGGACTGAGGTCTGGCCAGTTCATTCGTCGAATGCCTTATTGTTCAAGCATTTAGTCGACTACTTCTTCTTTATGCGCTTGTGCATCGTCGACCATAAGAAATGATTCACCAACTGCACAGCATAAGACACGAGTATGGCCAATTCTTCTGTCAATAGTTACTGTCTGTGGTATTAATACGATTAGTAAAAGAATCCGTATTTATAAGTGGTTGGGCAATCACAGTCTGATTCATTCTTTTTAGCTTATTGGTTGATTCAACCCGCACAATGCAACGTCGTAGTTTTTAATTCAACAGTTTGTATACTATGTTGCTTAAGTTTTATTATTAAATGACGCCAATATCGGGATGTTCCTTAACTTTTTTAGCGGTTCGAAGAGGTGAAAAAATTCAAATATCTTGGAACAGCAGTAACAAATATAAAAGACACTCAGGGGGAAATTAAACGCAGAATAAAATGGAAAATGCGTGTTATTATTCAGTTCAGAAGCTTTCGTCATCTTGTTGGGCTGTCAAAAAATCTTAGTTAGAATTTATAAAACAGTTATATTATCAGTTGTTCTTTATGGTTGTGAAACTTGGACTCTCACTTTGAGAGAGGAATAGAGATTAAGGGTGTGGGGCTAAAAGGGATGAAGTTACAGGAGAATGGAGAAAGTTACACAACATAGAACTGCACGCTTTGTATTCTTCATTTGACATGATTAGGAGCATTAAATCCAGACGTTTGAGATGGGCAGGGCATGTAGAACGTATGGGAGGATCCAAATATGCATATAGAGTGTTAGTTGGAAGGCCGGCGGGAAAAAGACCTTTGGAGAGGCCGAGATGTAGATGGGAGGATAATATTAAAATGGATTTGAGGGAGGTGGGATATGATGATAGAAACTGGATTAATCTTGCACAGGATAGGGATCGATGGCGGGCTTATGTGAGGGCGGCAATGAACCTCTGGGTTCCTTAAAAGCCATAAGTAAATAAGTATTAATTGTATTATGATTTCATCAGTGGAGTGGAAAGGATAATTTATTATAATGAAAACATCGTGAATTATAAATATGAAATTATTTTACGTACGTTATTTCACGAAGAAAGGATAAACTATTTCTAAATATTTCACAACAGTGTTATTATATGAAACATAATGCAATTATTAAAATATTGTGTAACGTATGATCCAGGTGATAGCCTATCAAACTGATAATCTGCATTATGGCTTAGGTCTAAATGACCTATTCCGGTTTAAGCATATCATTCAAGAAGATAAATAATTAATAACTTCAGTGCTGGTGTATTGCTGATGGTGATACAGTATGATGTAGAAGTATTTGTACAGTACAAACTTTATGGGAGAGTTTGACACACCTAAAATAAAAAAAGTAAACACGTCCGAAAATGTCTGGTTTATGAATTATAATAGAAAAATTACATTCAACGTTAAAAATACAAATGTCGTATTTTATTCCAAATGGCAGAGCACAATTGCAGTAACACAAATATAATTAATCTTAAGTTCAATTTTTTATATACTCACAATTCACAAAAAATGCTGATGTCCTCCAAGTGCTTCAAGTAATACATGGACATAACGGGTAATGGCGAACTTTTAATTTGTATACGTCTGACTACTGAGCCATCGCAAGAGTTTTCAATGGATATTACAATAGACATGAATCAATGAAGGTTACAGGAAATACAACACGAAAGTAGGTACGTTTAGTTAGTCTCTGATCCACCACCCTACGCTAGCAAAAGCACAACCAATGCGCACAAGAAAAAAAAAAAGTCGAATCCAGCTAACTGATGGGTTGATGTCAGTGTAGTGCTGAACAGTGCGGTGGGCCACGGTGGGCTTCGAAGCCCCGTGCAATGGCCTAGGAAGCGGCCGCGTCAGGCAATGTTGGTCTTGGGTGGGCCAGGCTGTTCATGCAGGCTGGCAATGTTGCGCGCTGAGTCATCATGCAGTACTCTGATGTAATGTAGCCTATGTATGTTTGTATGCATATGTATGATATATGGGCGATACTTTGAGTTTAGCTTTTGATTCCACATTATGAGTTTGAATGAATATTGGTAATAGAGTTTTCATACACCTAGAATCTACTGGAAGCTTCCACATCGACTGTTGCCCCCGTCCTTGAAGGCAGGAATGTGTCCATTTCTCCAAACTCTACCCTTGAATGTTTCATGGCGTAGCTGCTTGTGTAACGTGCTGTAAATTATGCAGCATGCCATTAAAAAGTCATCTTACACGTCGATAGCATTGTGCTATTCAACTCATCCAGCATATAACGCTATTCACATATTTCACGGTTACATTGCACTAATCATTTATTTCAGCGCCAGTGTTCAGTTATCCATTTGCCGCAGAATAACATTACGCTATTAAACTTTAACATCCAGTGTTATCCATTTGTTATGGAACAAAATTGCACTATTACGTACAGTATTGTCCATCTCTTTTTAATTGGGTTATTTTACGACGCTTAATCAGTTGTAGTGCTTATCTAGCGTCTGAGTGAGGTGAAGGTGATAATGACTGTGAAATGAGTTCAGGGTCCAGCGCCCAAAGTTACCCAGTGTTTTCTCTTAATGGGTTTGGGGAAAAAATCTCTACCATACAACTTGCCCCACGGTCAGACATGGATTCCATTTTTTTAAAACTATTGTTCTATTAAACTTTATCATATAGTACAAATCTGGCTTTTCAGGTATTTTCAGGGCTTGGAACAATTTTTGCGCTTGAAATTATTCAAGTCAGATTTACAGGAAACTATACCTGAGAAACTAAAAAAAGGTATAATACGCTTTACAGTTTCGATAACATACATACATACATACATACATACATACATACATACATACATACATACATACATACATACATACATACATACATACATACATACATACATACATACATAATGTACATACATACATTTGCATAATATGTTCCCTCCCAAGGTCAGGTCTTTCACTGCAAACCCAGCTTTTTCCAATCCTTCCTATTTTCTGCCCTCCTCATATGAGCCATATATCTATCATCTGATATCTTCTTCTGCCCCGTACTCTTCTCCCGTTCACCATTTCTTCCATTACGTTCTTCAGTAGGCAGTTTCTTCTCAGCCAGTAACACAACCAATTCCTTTTTCTCTTTCAGATCAATTTTAGCATCATTCTTTCTACACCCACTCATTCCAACACAGCTTCATTTGTTATTGTCTGTCCATTTCATGTTCTATTCTCCTCCATATCTACATTTCAAATGTTTCTAGTCGCTTCTCTTCACTTCGTCGTAATGTTCGTGTTTCTGCCACGTACAATGCTTCACTCCACATAAAGTACTTCATTAGTCTCTTCCTTAGCTCTTTTTCCAGAGGTTTGCAGATGATGTTCCTTTTTCTATTAAAACCTTCCTTTGCCACTCTCCTTTTGAGTTCCTGACAGCAGCTCTTGTTATTGCTTACATTACACTCCAAGTATTTGAAGCCGTTCACTTGCTCTACTGCTTCATTTAGTATTCGCAAGTTTATCTTCTTTGTTTTTCTTCCTATGATCACGATTCTTCGATAACAGAAAATCACAAATTTAAGTCACACAGTAAGTGTGCACTCAGTGCTGGGCTCTGGCGTTCTCTCAACCCTTTTGAGGTATGTGGATATAAGCGAAAAATTAAGCGGGGATCTGGTATAGTGCCTGGGAGCTCAGTCGGTAAGGGTTGGAGCGCTCAGTCAAAGGTTCCGGGTTCGATACCCGACCCTGGAACAATTTTTCCTTTGAAATTATTTGTCATATAGTGTTCCATTTTTTTATGAATCAACAATGCGCTATTGAGATCTTACGTTATACAGCGTTTTTACTGCCACATAACATCATTGCTCAAAACCTACAACGTTACCTGCCTTTTGTAGAATAATTCCTCTCTATTCGTTTTACCGTACAACGTTGTTCATTTGTGGTACAATAGTTTACACAAAAGGCTAATCAAATGTTCCCTTATCTAATAAATTGACCCGACAATGCCTGTTAAGCGTCATTTATTAGTTCCGAGTGTTGATGTTTGCATGGAAACTCGATCGATGCAACTCACGGGTTGCAGGTCACGCAACAGATCGCTGTCAAACTTACCTGTCGTTTCCGGTAGTCGCCATTTGGTTCCGGCGGGTTGCCATGGTATCAGCAGCAAACAAACGCTTCCCGATTTGGCGCGTGTCAACATATTTTGCCGTGTACTTGAGAAGTTCGAAGACACTATATCGCTGAGGTTCCTATGAACGAGCATCTATTCGCTTGCTTGCTTTAATGAGGTCTTCCAGTCACGCTAACTCGAACACTGACAGAAGTTATATCAACTTTATTCATAAAACTTGCAGTGAACTGTATAGAAGCAATTAAATTGCTGTGAAGGTAGGTCACTTCAAAGAGAATTTTATTGAAGGTTGTGGGATATGTAAGTACGTAGTTCTAGCAGGAAAGTAGGCCTACAAGAGTGATTCAATTTAAGTATTTTCTTGTGAACAGACTATACTAGTGCTATTTGCTATCATTATTGTTGGAAGGTGACTAAGGTGTAAGACAAGAACGTTCTTTTGATGTATATCCAGTCAGTAAACAACTTAGTCGTTACAATTTGTTTCAGTAGCTAGCCAACAACACTAAGGAAATGAACAAACAATATATGTCGCATAATGAAACAAATGCATTATTAATATGAATAAAATCTCGCTGATCTAAATTAGAATCTGATGGGAAATTAATTGAACCATATTGGGAGTGAAAATTACAAGTAATTAATGTCTGAAATCATTCTTGTCACTGTTCAAGGATATCAAGCTGTTTACTCAATGTATAGAAAACATCTGAAAGTGAGAATTTATAAAGCTTTGAGACAAATATTATTAAAAGCTATAGAAGAAATGAAATATCCACGAAAGTAAAACAGCAATTCAATTAACATTTAAAATACTACGATAGGCAAAATAGGATCGTACCGGGAACATCATCGTCTGTTTAAGGACTATTCATCCTGTCTCTTGTAACTTCAATGTTTCTGTTCCCTTAATTTCCTTTAGGATCGGTTACTCTTTTAGGCGAATAATGTACAGCACGTTTGGCATTTTGGTAGCAATTATAGTTCATCCTATCAAAATTCTGAAGCCAATTACACGTTTGGGCATTTTGGTAGCTATTATAGTTCATCTTATGAAAATGCTGAAGCCAATTACACGTTTGGGCATTTTGGTAGCTATTATAGTTCATCTTATGAAAATGCTGAAGCCAATTACACGTTTGGGCATTTTGGTAGCTATTATAGTTCATCTTATCAAAATGCTGAAGCCTACACGTTTGGCATTTTGGTAGCTATTATAGTTCAACTTATCAAAATGCTGAAGCCAATTACATGTTTGGACATTTTGGTAGCTATTATAGTTCATCTTATCAAAATGCTGAAGCCTACACGTTTGGCATTTTCGTAACTTTTATAGTTCATCTTATCAAAATGCTGAAGCCAATTACACTGGTACTTCTGAATAATCTTCTACTATGTTTCAGTTGTTACTTCTTCTTGCGTGTCTGTTTTCTTTTGATTTTAATGTTTGAGTTCTAAATGTAGTATAAGGAGGAGCATTTGAATAGGTCTACTTCGAAACAACACTCATTTTATGTACCGTACCTCACTTCCATATTTGAAAGCTATTGTGGATGAAATAGTGTATTACGCAGCCTTAATCCTCTTACATTTAATTTTAGAACTATATTTTTCCATTTCCACTGCCGCCGTAAGTATGCTCTTATTATATTGTTTTAGGGAAGTAACTTAAATAGATTTTACATTGACTATTACACTTTTACTACGTCATACTACTTATGACCAATAAAACTGTACAAAAGGACATGTTTCAACTAATCATGGCTGTTTATCGCTACAATTGTATCACTTTCCTAGTATTTGTTTCTTTGTTTGCGAATATTTCAAACTACAAATTCTTTTCGGTACTATAAAACATGCTTTGCGATAGTCATTTGTTTACCGCATAGACAGTCAACTGAAAGTGGCGGCTCCGTTCAAACGTTTTTGTGAAGCCAACATTAGTGAAATAGAATTTTTATAAGTAAATTAATATTTTACTGTACTCTTATTACTTTGAATGAATCTTGGGTCAGATAGGGATACTTGAGCGTAACCCACCTTCCTCTGTGACAAAGATAATAAATTATGGTTGTGGCTTTAAGGTGGGACTTTCAGTAATATTTTAAACAGGCTTTCAGCTGACTTACCAGCCGTTTCCACGTAACACAGCTTGGAGGTGGTCTCTTTGTTGTAGGATTTTATCTTATTTTCACTCTATTTTCATTTAGATACAGCTTAGAACATCAGCTGTTGAAGTATATGATGCGAACTGACGAAGGGATAGCCTAATGCTAACAACTGAATTATACGCTTTTATGCCTGTTTGTATGTTAGGTTAGGATATATGATACACCGTAATGTGTCTTGTTTGTAACGTTTTCATATTAATCTGTGTGTTTTGAGGAGAGTAGTTGGATTCAATCATAGGTGAGGAGAGCGAAACCTACAAAGTTACACTTTTTTGTAACGCACGTACGGTCAAAAGACCCGTTCACTGGATTTAGGAGCAAATTCTGATAGTGTAGTGCATTTGTATGTATAAAATTGTTGAATAAATCCATCTATCTTCTAAAATTTTGTTCCATAAAAGACTTATCGAGTTTCATTTATTTTCTTTCTAAGACTTTGTTACATAAAAACACCCGATAAACTTTTATTTATTTTCATTCTAAAGTTTTAATTTGTAAGAAAGAAATCGTTATTTTATTTATTATCATTTAAAGTTTTGTTTCTTAAGACACTAATCGGAGTTTTACTTATTTTCGTTCTAAAGTTTTGTTTCATAAGAAACGTGTCAGTTTTATGTATCTATCACTCACACAGATTTATTCCAGATTTTGTATATAGGTTATAGTTTTTAAGATTTTACTTAAAATCTCCGGTGTTCTCTGACGTTTGCAAAATTTTCAAGATTGTCTGATCTATCCTCATTGGGTACGTTTTTCTTTTATTACTCTCAAACTGGAGGGCCAATCTATCGAACGCTTGATCATGGTACTCAGAGTCCTGCGTAAAAATTTTTATTGACGGATACATATTAGGATGATGTCTATTTATCATGTTACTTAACCGATTTTAGCCTTCGGTAACGTTGTTGGTTCTGTGTCGTTATCCATAGTAACTTCAAATACCTCTTGGGAGGATTGGGTTTTCAATCCATCGCTGTAAGTAGTCATAAAACTTCTTACCCTTTTCGTAGCCATGTGTTTTCTTGCACCGGAACATCATTTTATTTTTACTAATAGTTCTAATATTAACCTGGCTATACCTTTGAATTAACGGTTAAGGATGGGAAACACAGTTTGTTACCCCTTCCACGACCGGAGTTTGATGATACTAGCGTAAAATAAAAACAAATCACTTTACTAGGTATAGAAGGGAAGAAAAGTAGTACCTACATCCATTTACGTAAACTAGGAAATATTATGATTTTGGTTTTGATCATTTTCGTTCGGTTTTTATTTACTGAAAATATAGTACAGTATTAACAATAAGTGTTTGTTTTCTTACTCACTAACTGAACTATCCAGGCGGACGTATTCATTATGTAATGTATAGTATAATGTGTATAGCACGTTAGCATACAATGTGGAGAGTACATTTAAATTGAAAAATAATCAAAATCTGGATATTTAAACCAATTGTTGAAAACAGTGACCGTTCATTTCGATATAGGCTTCAATTCTTTTGTGCATATTATCGAAGACGTTTTTAGGCGTATCTTCGGAAACTGAATGCATTCTTTCTTGAATGTAATTCTTTAATTCTTCTGTTGTAGGATGTTTAGCAAACACAACTGTAACTCCAAAAGAAATAATGCAAAGCACTCAAATCAGGCGACATGGGAAGCCATAATCCTGCTCATGTTGAAATAGTTCTCTACCTACTCTATAAAAGAGTACCTTAAGTACTGTAAATTCAATCTTACTTCTGCCCGATCCGCACAGATGAATTTACTCAGACATGCTATCTATTGCCCGTCCGAGTGGTTGGGTCTCAGGGTCGTAGAAAGGGGGAAAATCACGTGACAGTTACTTAACGAGGCCCTTTTATTTAAATTATTTTAAACATTGTTGTATAATATTACGTAGCCACTAGCCTTTACAGAGGGGCCAGCAGAAATGGGTGTGGGAAAGCGGGATGCGACATAATCAAATGACGTAATAGTACCTGTGCGAAAATACTTATGATTCAATAAATAAATGCTCTTTCTTCACTGGAAAATGCGACCATATTTCAGAAACGTACTGTACTCACTCGCTTAGTACTGTTTACTATGACCGTACGGCTCTGCCTGCATATGTGGCCTTAGTTTTGTGTGAGGACGGGTGCAGGTTTATTAGTAGAAAGGGTAGGAGTGAAGTACATTCAAAAACTCAGGTACAATAAAAATTGAAGTAAAAATAAAATTATGTCCCTGTATAAACATCCATTCATGATCAAAATATATGCTACACATGCGGAAATACAACCTTATTTCTTCCTTTTCATTTTAACTACTCACAAGCTCATGCCTTTGATACTTTTCTCCATAGGAACTGGTGGAAATGAAAGTTACATTTAGAAATCTTTATAGTTGGGAACAAAATTTTAAATGATTCAATTATAGCGGTTTCAAAGTCCATAACTAAGTCGGAATTCCACTTAGGAATGAGACTTTAAAGAGCAATAAATAATAATTAATCGATAGTATGTGTCCTCCTCCTTGTTTGACAGAAGTGAATAAACAGTTGGGATTACATTAGTTTCGTCCATGGTACGGTACTTCCTAGGTCCATTAATGTGTATGTCTGTTCGAACTGCTTACTGAAACTGTGGCAAATAGAAGTATTCTATAACATAATCCTCGGCTTTCATCACGAGGAAGAAAGTTTCCTTCATCATTCATCCTCAACCTGTCAATGGACGGATAGGATCCTCTAAATCGAAACTAGGGTTTTCCTACTGCAGTCAATATTTGTCATATCGTTGAGATATCACCGAGGTAACAAAATCATAAACCTGGTTAAAAGGTTGACCCACTTCTTTCCCTAGCAGATTTTTTTATATCCAATTCGCGCTCTGCCTTGCTCGTTTTCTTGCTCCATTTACACTGTTATTTTGCAAGCTACCACATCAGGTATATAACTATGAGGGATTGATTCAAAACCGCGTTTTTTTCTTTCTGTTAATTTATCCATTACACTTATTGTTTATCTATGCATCGCCAATACATTAAGTTTTCATTATGACCGTTGAAACTCAACACACATGAGACAAAGAGGAAGGCAGAAAATAGGAAAGACTGGAGAATGCTGGGTTTGCAGTGAAAAACCTGCCCTTGGGCAGAACACTATAAATGAATGAATGAAACCCAACAATGGCTCTCCCTTCGTAGTTTCTGTTACTTCCAAGATTAACTTCTAGAAAAAGCTTGTTAACCAGCAGATACACACACATATAGTAGGTCTACTAAGCTATTGAGAGGGTGGGTCAGGTTTTTTCAATATTTTGAGTGATGGTAGTATTCAGTGGCGTACGCAGAATTTTGTCAAGGGAGGTTATTATTAAAATTGTTTACAATTTAAATTATCGGTATTTTAAATTTTATATATTATTATTATTATTATTATTATTATTATTATTATTATTATTATTATTATTATTATTATTATTATTACTTACAAATGGCTTTTAAGGAATCCGCAGCTTCATTGCCGCCCTCACATGAGCCCGCCATCGCTCGGTCCCTCTCCTGTGCAAGATTAATCCAGTATCTATTACCATATCCTACCTCCCTCAAATCCATTTTAATATTATTCTTCCATTTACATCTCGGCCATTATTATTATTATTATTATTATTATTATTATGTTCCGCTATATTCATTAATATTCTCATAAAATCTTTGAAACGTAATTTTGTCAGAGTCGTCCAATTTTTAACAAACAAGTTAGATGTCATATTTTGTCGGCTTCATTTTATTACAAGGCCGGTACTAGGCGGCAGGTCTCTCTATAATAAAGATAGCATTGTTCTAATTCGCACGTGCTGCGGTACCAAGCACAGGGATCATATTGAAAGAGGGGAAGGAGGGACTACGTCTTATGTCGATGTAGATTTTGTTCCTTTGACAGTGAAATATTAGAGAAGGGAAAAGATTATGAATAAAAAATACTCGAATCTAAATATATACCATTCTTTTTAAGTTCAAAGGCCCCATCGAGGAGGCTCATGCGTACCGTATGGGACTCGTATTTGGGAGATCCGTGGTTCGATTCCTGGACCGACCAACCTAACTGTGGTTTTTCCGTGGTTTTCCATAGTTACTTAGGCAAATGCCGTGTTGGAATTTTCATTTCCCTTCCTCTCCCGTGTAAAAAAAGAATTATTTCATATCATTCATCTTCATCTCATTCCATAGACCTATTCAGGTCAAGAAGCATGTCTTCGTCCGCTTACGGGGAGGGGAGGTCCTTTCCGCAACCGTTCCTGGGTTCCCAGCTTTCCGCAATTCTCTGCCAGGATTCATTCCTTAAGAGCACTTCCAAGGGCGCTTTGACACCTTGAAAGGGGCATTGGAATGAATCCTGTGCATTTTGGTCACCTTGGCGGTATGAACTTAGGGCGGGGGAGTAGGAGGATCCCATTAGGTGATCGGTGAGAAGTCACATGCGGCCTGTGGGCTGGTACATCCTCATCCTCATTCATCCCATAAATTCGGGATGCACAATAGGCCTCAGTCTGGCCGACGTGCAAAGGATCGTCCCTAACCCGTCCCTAGCCACCGTCACCTAACTAACCTAACTTAAGTTCAAACTCCTTTTTGCGTAAGCCTCTTGTAGTATTCATCAAAACAAAAGAAAAAAAATAAACATGGATCCTAAAATCAATATCTTCCGAGATACGAGTACTTGTTCATCAACATCATAGGAGATGTTTAATGTGATTTACATTCATTGTAACGCATCCCTCTTCGGTAATTCCACCTCGTTACCATTTTGTTTACTGCATTTCCCATATGGTACTTTGTATCCTGTAAGAAGCAAGCAAAGAGCTCAATTAGAAGATATGCTGTTCTTACAGTAATATTTTCAAAGCCCTTGTTTCGTACAAAATTTAATTTTAGGGTCCATATTTGTTATACCGGTACTTTTTTCTTTTTTTTATAGTTATTGCCACCTCTCACAATATTGAAAAAATTTTTCCAACGGAAATCACATTGAACATCTCCTGTCATGTTGATGAATAAGTACTAATATTGCGAAAGATATTAAATTTAGGACCTATGTTCATTAGATTCTATTTCTTGTTTTTATGACTACTACCTCCTCTCAGAACATTGGATGCTCTTTTTTTTTTTTTTAATGGAAAACACATTGAGCATCTCCCATGATGTTGATTGTCAAGTACTCGCATCTCGGAAGGTAGAGTGAAGTGGGGGGATATGACTATCGTGGGAAGATTCTTATTTCTTTGTAGTTTCACATTCTTCCAAGAGAGAACGCCACGCGCATGTCTTCATGATCACTGAGACAGTGGAATGTCTGTAGAGTGGAAGCTAACTCATTTTGCCACGTGTTCTTGTTGTGAGAAGAAGAAACGCAAGAAAACAGCTCATTTTTCTGCTAGAAAATAATTGCAAAAGTATGTTAAAATTTTAATACACCCTTGAATTCGTAATAACTGTCAAACGTTTGTAACGGATATTGTAGTAAGGGTTCTAAAGTTTGTATTGTTAACAACCAACGACCTTGTTCCTCCATCATAGGTTGCGTCACATCACTAGGCATCTTACCCCGATACTTGGGGAAGATGATCACTATTCTTCGGGGTAAGATGGCACGTTGTTGCAAGAGTTTTTTTTTGTTTTATTGCAGGAAATGTGTAAACATTACGTAAGATCCTCTGATATAAGTCAGTGGATTGAGGACAGTCTTCAACTTGCGATGGAACATGTTTACAACAGAGGGTATGAACTGTTTTAGAGTATCGCAAGCATACGGGATTTCTTGCCGTACCCTTAAACGCCGCCTAAAAAAGACTGATGACAAAAAAAATGTACTGGATTGAATTCAATGTGTGAAAGAAGTGATTTCACGAGTCTTGCACACGGCAATAAAATATGTGCAATGACTGTGTTTCTAAGTAGTGATAAACGAGTAAAGTGTCCATGAGGTTTAGATTAAGTCAATTATGTTATATACATGTATCAAACCAAGTTCATGTAAAATACATGTATCAATAAATGTGTTAATTGCATTTTCCATCTTACCCGACTATCGGGGAAAGATGCCCACAGTGCAGTCAAAAAGAAAATCTGTATCTATAAACAAGGTAATTAATGTTTTCTGTTTGTACCAAAAATATAGTTTCAAAATACCTTCCAGACTTTGATATTTCAATACGAAAATCAAAACTAAGTGAACAGTATCTTAAATTTTTAATCAAAGAAAAAGTCAGGCATCTTCCCCCGATCCACTCTATTAATTTTGGGACCCATGTTTACTAGACATTTTTTCTTCTTTTGACGAATACTGCCATCTCTCCAAATATTGAATTTTTTTAACATCCTGTATAATATTGATTCATATTGTGTTACGAAGATTCAGAAACTACGATTTGACAGAGTGTCTGATGTCACGCTCTCACCGAGCACACGTTCAGCGCCCAACCTCGCTCTACTTGTCATCGATCTGTTACATATACCGTGTTCGGTACTCTGGGATGTGTACAGTGTTGTGAGTTTTTTTGTATTGCATTGTATTGCGTATAAACTAGCTCTCAAATCTATGTTTCTGTTTACACATGCACGAAATCCGGGTTACAGTCCAGACAGGTGAATGGCAATTTGTCTGATACCCTCCGTTCAACTGTCAACAAGGCGAAAAGGAAAAATTGAGGGATGAATCAGGGTTTAGCTAACTCTTCAACTGTTAACAAATTCTACATCCGCTCAAATGTCATTTCGCTGAAATGTCACAGACTCTTATCACCAGTTTGCTTGGAGGGGGTAGATATGGTTTCAGTCTGAGTTGAACTTGTGTGTCCATAGATTTTGTGTGATAACCTTCCTCAAACAAACTATCTTTTTGATCCCCCACTCTTTTACCCCTCTCGCAGTTCACAGGCCAGGTCTCGCCTCCTGATCTGTACTTATATTTGCTATGTCATTTATGATATTGTAAAGCATTCTGATGTCAATAAAATTTCCCTGTATTATTTATACACGCTTTGACATCTATGGACATAACGCTTATGTAAGGTCTTTCGGTATGCCAGTAGACTGTGTACTATTCTTGAGTTTCTGCTTCTATTGTGGTGTGTTAGAGAGGGCTTGTGTTTATGTAACTGGTTTTTTTATGACTAAGGCTGTGATGAATCATGGTATGCAAATTTCCAATCCGGCATTTGCTCTTGTGACTTGGGAAAACCATGAAAATCTCCAGTCAGACTGATATATTATTATCGTGATTACTTTTTTATTATTATTTTATTGTTTTTATTATTTTTTATTATTTTTATTATTATTTTATTATTATTAATATTGTATTATTTTATTATTATATTATTATTTTATTATTATTGTTATTATTATTACCGGTATTATTATTATTTTATTATTGTTATTTTATTATTATTATTTTATTATTATTATTATTATTATTATTATTATTATTATTATTATTATTATCACAAGATGGCATAGGAGCGGAACAGGCCACTTGGCCTAAATCCCCTGATAGGAAGAAGACGACTATTATTATGCTAGTATGCTGTAGTTAGTTTGTTTTGAGATGTAAAGAAAACAAAGAAACCTATACTGCCATTAGGTACATTTTGAGGAATATAATAATAAGAATGCTGTCAGTTAATTAATTCACTTATAGCTTTCTGCTCAAGGGCAGATCCTTCACAGCAAAACTCAAAATTGTGCAATCTTCCCTTTTTTCGCATTCCTCTTAGTCTCCGCATATGATCCAGATCCATATAGCGTAATATTGTTTATCATCTGATATCTTCTCCTACTTTTCTTCCGTTAACCATTCCTTCCAGTACATTCTTCAGTAGACAGTTTCTTTTTAGCCAGTGATCCAGACAATTTCTTTTTCTCGTCCTGATCAGTTTCAGCATTTTCTAGAACAGCTTCATTTCTTATTTTGTCCATTTCACACGTTCCATTCTTCTCCATGTCAATATTTTATATGCTTCCTGTCTTTTCTCTTTGTCACATAAAACGCCGTACTCCACATAAAGCACTTCAATAGTTTATGCCTTTGTTCTTTTTATATTAAAAATTCCCTTTGCCATTGCCATCCTTTATAGCGAGACAGTCAGCTGTTAACTCTTGAATATTAGTATACGCAAGGTTTGCATTACTATGAATATTATGGTATAGAATTTGTATTATTCGTGTTCGTTCAGAGTAACGTGCTCCGTAATTATTAATGTAATGGATAATATTATTGCAATAAGATAACTGACTATGAAATTCTTTTTCTTCTTCCTTTAATTTAATTATTTTCTGACTCCACATCATCTTTTATTGTTAATATCTTCATCCATATACTCTGAAACGTTTCTTTAATCTAAATATGCTATCCTGGGTTATTTTAGTTTCCTTTACAATTAAAATCATTTCATAATTGTTTATTGATTTTTTTTCATGTTTATTGCTTGGATTCGTGAATGGTCCCAGCTATGGAACACGTCTTTATTTTTGTAGTTACAATTATTTTGCAGTGATAATGTTTTATTTTAAGCAAAGTGAACGTGTACTTTGAAAAGTGAAACAAATATAGCTTGAACTGTCTTGAGGACTATGGGTAAAATATTGTAGATTCAGGAGTTATTATTTGTAGTGTAAAATTGGCTTCTTGTTCTTTTTACTGCAGCGGGTGATGAGACTAAATTAATTAATTAATTAATCGTCTTAACATAATAATTAACACTTGATGTAATAACAATTTCCGTTTTGTGCTTTAATTCAAGAAAAGTAATAATGTGTTCTCTGATAACTCAAAAAATAAAAACAAAAATACAGAATAGTCTGCCATTAAAATATTTTAATTAATTAAAGCATTGTTTAAACATAGTGAGTAAATTTAAGTTCAATAAAAAATTCAATTATTTGATTATACTATATATATAAGAATGCAGTAAGCTATAAAGTATCTTAATTAATTATTATTAACAACAAATATTATTGGAGTAAAAGAAGACCCCAGATAACTAGCATGGAATTATAGGGCAGCTAAGTGGCGAGGGCTAAGAGACGTGAGTAATGGCAGATAAAGTTTGTGTTATAAGATACCAAAAGTAATAAATAAGTAATACGGGAATAGAAACAGAAAAATATTTGGTTGGGGGTAGATGTGCATGTGTCTGCTGGCGGCAAAATTAAAAAATGGCCCTGAATTTAGCTATAATAATATTAGTAATGTATGTATTTATTTACACTGCAAGTGGGCAAGCACCCGGTGGCAGTGGTATACACAATATAAACAATACACAATAAAATTTACAGTACACAATACAATTTTACAATACATATACAATTTTATACACAATACAATAAGAATACACAATACAATTTAACACAATAATAATAAAACCTAAATAAAATACCTAATTTTACAATACAACCTACATAATTATGTACAGGCCCTACATAAGTTTCAATAGTCTTTCACTTTACTGTCATCTCACTCCCTGTAGTGGCACTATGACGCATTTCACTGACACTTTAGCACACATTTCACTGACACTCTGTAACACATTTCACTGACACTCTAAAACACATTTCACTGACACTATAGGACACATTTCATTGACGTTATAAATTATCACTGATCGGAACTGTTCACTGCACTGTAAAACCATAACTTCACTGACTCACCTCGCTTCACTGATACAACAGTTCAAATAAGTCAAATAATTACACCCTTATGCAAACTTATAAACAGAACTACATTTAAACTAAACATTTCTAGTCTAAGGCCCTCTTACACGCTATTTTTAAATAATTTACAATTCAAACCAAGGAAGTAACTCGTCAGGCTAGATAAATACATGTCACCTTAAAAAAATTAAATGTTAAATGTCACCTTAATGTTAATTTGCACTTTATACACAACTTTTTAAGTTATTCTTGAATCTCTTTAAGGAAGGACAGCCCTCAAAGACCGCTGCCGGTAGGTCATTCCAATCATTTATAGTTCTACGAGTATTTAAAAATGAGAATTTACCGACATCCGTTTTCTGTTTCCTACATTTGATTTTAAAATCATGATCGTTCCTACCATAGTACGTTGGCTTTTCTAACCGAGCCGTTATGTCTACCCATGCTTTCTGACCTAGATGTGCTCTATACAATGATGTTATTCTAGTTTTCGTACGTCTGTTTTCCAAATAATAATAATAATAATAATAATAATAATAATAATAATAATCATCATCATCATCATAATCATCATCATCATCATCATCATCATCAATACAAGACCTCAAATCTGGTATTATTCTACTTCAGATTATTAGATCGTTTCTTAAACGAATGAAGCAGAAGGAAAAATTGTATGAAACTGTTTTACGAGATTCAGATGTAGATGAGAGAGTTAATTGTTTCTCAGTCCCAGATTGATACTATAAAAGCTGTTTGTATCGAAGATTTTCTTCAAGCAAATCTATCATTGCGCTATTTCATTTACAATCATTTATAAACTCCAAAGGGCCTCTGTTTAGAATAACACCGCGTGTTCTGCATGTTGCAGCGGACGAGTCGGAAGGTGATTCGGGGATATGTGGCACAATCCTAACGGCGCTGTCCTGGGTGCTGATTGTTTTCACTCTGCCCTTCTCTCTCTGCGTCTGCTTCAAGGTCAGTATCTTGTCATTGTGATCATAGAGTTTAATATAAAACATAGCACCAAAATAATACACATGTTTTTTAGAAGTAAAATTAAATGGAGAATATTTTTTTTTTTCAGAAAACCCTCGAATTGTACTTCACAGTTTGAATCGAATATTATTCTGAAAACAAAATGTTTTTGCAACCATTATTGTGCGGCTATGACGTCACCGATAACATTTTTAACTTACACCCTATATTTTTTCATGTTACTTCATGGAGACTGTATTTAATTGGGTAAATTATATTATGCCATGGAAGAATTTAATTAATTGAATACAGAGTGTCTCTAAAGCTACAGAATGACAAACATTACATACCTATTTATAACAATTTTAGTATAAATAAAATTTCATTGTTTAAACATTAAAATTTACTGCTGCCACGATGGTTCAGTGGCTAGAGCGCTGGACTTATTCTGTGGACCCGAGTTCAATCCCTTGCCTAGCCCCAATTTATGAATTGTGTTGGGCAAGTCCGTGGTCCAGGTAACACTACCGAGAACGCCGGTTCCCCTGTGGCATCCTAACAAATCTCCATCCTCTTATCTCATCTGGCTTCTTATGGGTGAATGGCGGAACACTCATGTAGGCCTATCCGTCATTAGTTAAAGAAAAAATAAATAAAATTCACTCTGTTAAATGTTTGAAAATTTTCCATTTAAAATCTGGCAAATAACAAGAAGAATTATTATGAATTACAGTGCGTTCAACGTTAATTGCTGCTGAACATTTTCAATTTCCCTACAGCTTCTACCAAAAGTTCATGGACATCTCTTGTCCTTATACTTATGTGAAACCCTCTGATGTTTATAGAGGGACCAAATGCCTGTGGAAAATGAAGTTTGCTTTCCTGCAAATCTAATCTCTCTCGCTTTCAAACTGTGGATTGTATAACAATTTTTCTGTTATGAAAACTTATTGAAAAAATTAAGCTACATTTTGTGTAGGAGAAACATAATTACTCCAGAATGGGTGTACTTACATTAATGAATTTTGGCATAGAGTTACATATTATCTCGAGTCATTCTTGCACATCCCAATAATCCGACACTTCACGTCCATACTCATTGAATTTCGACCCATTTTCAGTTTTTTCAAGAAAGAGATCTAACCTTCTCACACTTGTAGCAAACTGCACAGTTGATTACTGAAAATGGAAGGAATAAGCTGATTGACCAGTGTTACAAACTCCAAATGTTATGATATAAGAGACATTGAGGATCAAGTGTCAATTTTCCATGAATTTCAAACGCAAGAAATTTTTATAAAATGACAATTTTCCTAAAGGAGAAAGGAAAGAAAATTTGGATTACAATGCGTAAACGAGCTGTCACAAAATTTTAAATGAAAAATAATAATTGAAAAAGACGCCTTTCAGATAGGTCTAACTCTGTCCCAACATTCGCTGGTCTAAGTAAACCCATTCTGGAGTAATTAATTTTTTTTGATACAAAAAATGTAACTTTTCAATCAGTTTTCATAAGAGAAAAATTGTTATAAAATCCACAGTTTGGAAGACCGAGAGATTGAGTTTGTTGTAAAAAAAAGATCCTCATTTTTCACGGGCATTTGAAGGTTTCAGAACCATAGTGGGCCAAACGCCATTTACTAAAACCGTAGAAAACAAGGTTTAAAATGAAGTTGTTACCATAATTCAATGGAAACATATAGCAAGTAATATAAAGTATACACATTAAAACTAAATGATATGTCAATCTTCATTAAAGTATTGTATTCGCTTAACTTTAACCCTTGCTTTATCCGTTTTTAATAAATGGCGCTTGGCCCACTATGGTTCTGAACCCTTCATTTAGTCCCTGTATAAATATCGGAGAGTTTCACAAAAGCATAAGGACAGGAGTGAATCATCAGCTTTGAATGGATGTCCTTAAACTTTTAGTATAATCTGTACATTCCAACCTTACCTATCCCTTTCAACTCGTCCATATCAACAGGCTTCATTGCATAGACATTGCTTTCAGATACTCCCATAAAATGTAATCAAGTGGAGAAGGATCAGGTTTTCTTGCAGGCAGCTCTACATGTTCTGTTTTTTCGATTCGTATATTTTGGAAACACTTCATTTGGGTACTTTCGAACAACTGCAGCAAAATGAGAGGAATCAGGAATCATTTTGTTGATTACAGATGTAATTATGTGGTAATGACTGGATGTTAAAAATCTGGACACAGAAGGGAAAGGGCTGATATTACATGACGCATTATTTCCAAGTACTGGTCACTTATAAGTGGTGAAGGATGAATAGAACAGAGAAAAATTTGCACAGAAAGATCATGTGTACTTCGGTACATCATAATAGTACACTTATAATTGTGTCGTCAAAAATAAGTACCCGAAATTCTGCATATTAAAATTCCTTCTCTCTCATTAAACTTTTGTGTGTATCTACAATCTAGCATGAATTATAATCCGAGCAATAATGTGATTTTGTCTGTTGAACTCTCTATTGAGGCAAATTGTGGCTTCATCAGAAAAACACATTTGATATAAGTTTGAGTTCCTGTAGCAGAGATTAGTAATTTCCTCGCACATTTACAGTCGTATTCCAATAACTCTTGCAGGGGTTTACTTTACCAGGGAATTGTTAATATGATGCATTAGTCTCGAGACACTTGCTTTCGAGTTATAAAGTCTGTACCATAATTCACTCAGTGGATGGTTTACCAGATCATTTTATATCTTTCAAATTACCACGTTTCCTGAATGTCGTTTATGTTCTAATCAAGGTTTACCAAAAATAGATGGCCGACATGGATGAGTATCGTTTAAAAGTGTACAGCAGTGGCACAAAAAACCGGACCGACCCTTGTAGCTGATTTCAGAGCCTTGTTCACTCCACAGCACGATAGACTGGTAACTAAGACTTTCGTGGTTCGAATCCTGCCTGGGAAGGAAACTTTTTTTTGTTCCTTATTCAAATTTATTCCCAATACTTTTCGATTGCTGGTAAAATTCATGTGCTGGGAATAAGTTAATTAAGTAGTAAAATATCGCTTCAATTTAAAAGTATTGGGAATAAGTACATTTGAATAAGGAACAAAAAAAAAGTTTCCTTCCCAGGCAGGATTCGAACCACGGAAGTTTTAGTTACCAGTCTATCGTGCTCTGGAGTGAACAAGGCTCTGAAATCAGCTACAAGGGTCGGTCCTGTTTTTTTTTTTTTTGCCACTACTGTACATATCACTTGCTGGGTACGTGTTGTCACCATTTTCTATCAACACTAGATTCTCAATTATATAATTTTATTTTAAGTTTGTCTTTGTTTTACGTTAACGTAAATACAACATAAGAACTGACAAAAATTTTGAACAAATTATTTTGTTGTTATATTTAACATACCTACACTTCTACATAAAATAAGTTAAGTATAGCATAGTGATGCAAAAAATATTATTCTCTATCAGTTAACACGAAAAAATACAGTGTAGATATAACACTTCTATTATTCCAACTTCCAATCCTAGCCCTATACACTGCTGTGTTGATCATATTTCACAGCACTAGCTCCTCCACACGACACGCAACTCCAACATCTTATATTCAATTCTCCTGTTGCTATACTTTACCTGCCACGAGTTTGAGATTCGAGCCGTAAATTGTTACTGATGGCAATATTTATGCTTTTATAGCTACTGTTGTGGAATATTCTAATTCCTATGATGTTTCGATCTATTACACATTTCCGTTTTAAAATAATATTAACTGGTATCTTCTAGAATCATCTGGAATTGGAGTTCGAAATTAAAAAGTATGTACGAAAGAAAGGACCAGGGATCGAACTCTCTGTTAGTCAAAGCATTCACATAAATCCATTCGTCCAGCTAAGAACCATTAACTTCCTCCAGAGATCCGTGTATTAAGTATGACTCCTCCTTTTGTCAAACGTATCGTATGAATCAATATATTAATCAATCCACCCGTCTATTCTATTTATTATTTTAGCTGTTTCTAATTGTTACTAAAGCTAAAATACAAACGCTGCTAGTTATAAAATGCCAACGACGAAAATGATTGTTTTTTCATGTCTAGGCGTGTTGTGCGTGATGTATAAACAATTTATGAACAACTGGAGTCACACCCTATCCGGTTAACCGGGAAACTTTTTAACATTGCATTTTGTAAGTACGAAGTCACTTAAGCTCTGTAGATTTAAGGATATAACATTAGGAACTCGGGTCTCTAGAATATTATCAATCCATGTTACTCCTGTGCTAGAAGACAGCTCTGTCGAAGGAATTGACTTAAGTAAATTTTTGTCGGAAACTTTGTTGTTGAATTAATTTTAAATTCGGTACATTATTAACTCAATTTCAACTGATATGAATTCAGATAACTCTTGATTTTTTACCAACTGTGCTTACACGTAAGTGTGCGTTAATATAGGTACATGCACACATCAAAGAATTATTTCATTTCTCTGAGGAAGCGAAATTCATTACTTCCAATGATGGATGTTATCAAAGTTTGTGGATAATACAAAAAAGTTTTGTTATATATTTTTAATTATATTGTACTTACCCATGTCTTCTCGCCCTTTTCCCCTCTCGAAGGGGTCACGTTGAGAATGTATGTCTCTTTCAACAACACGTTCTCAGCGAGGTGCTATACTTCGGGCCCCTCCTCCGTACAAAGAAAAAAACTGATCTTATCGATTCTCTGCAGGGAATATGTCTTTCTCCATAGGGAATATTTGTCTTACGTTATTTCAAATGACAATTTTTCTTATACTGGCCACATAATATATTAATCCATTTTTGAATATCTAGAGTTAGTTTGTAGTCCTCAATTTACTGGGAAGGGCTCATTTTTCGACGACGAAGTATAAGAAGACGTTAGCGATGTTGACAACTTGTGGACTGTTCACATATGCTTTGCATTACACTTCCCTCCTAACTCTTGCGTGTGTTAGCAGAATGAATTCAATTCACGGAGAATTTCCTTTGAATCAACATTTTTTCAGTAGGATTGTGTACCTCAGAGTGAGATATTTTCTCTATAAAATTACCTTAATCAATTAAATCACTGGGCTAAGAAAAATGAAATACAACTAAAGCAAATAGGCTAAAACAAGAATGAGTGAATTCAGCAGAAATATAAGAAATAACAAGTTAGTCGAGTTGTAGGGAAAGCTCGGAAATCTTTACATTTTTGTTATGAGAGTTATGGAGAATGGTAGCATCAGAGCAAGGAAAATGTTATGGCTACAAGTCTCTGGTCCATCCGATGTGCGGAACGATTAATGTAGATGTAATGTGCAGCATTGACGGAGAAATGACTCCTCAGGATCACTTATGCAAGTACCTTGGTGTATACCTTCAAAGCAATATAAGGTGGAAATCATATTTATTTTCATTTAGATAACTCGGATTTAAAGGACTTTAATAGGTGTTGAAAAATATATTTATTAACACAGATTCATTACTTACATTTTTAAATACGGTGCTTATAATTTCTAATATGTTCGTTGGCGTATACAGGGTGAGTTAGGAAAACTAAATGATAAAAAAAAATTATATGAACATATGCCCTATTCTTAATAGTATCTGACATACAGCAGTTTGAAAATCACGGACGTCAGTCTCATGTCCTTCATCAACACTCACATGCGGACGCAACCAAAACGACATTAGGTTGTAGTATTGTCTATATTGGATATTTCAATTAAGCACTTAACTTGCGCATGGTGGGGTGAAGAGTCCTGCAAGTCTAGCCGTTTAACTCAAGTCTCCAGTACTACAGTGTTGTACTACTGTACTAGGCACAGTTGTTACGTGTACATCAGTGGTTGCAAACTCGTATAGTAAACAGAGCAGTCGGTATATGAGTACCCTTACAGCAGCAACTGTAGCGGGAGAAGCTAAGCGCTCTGACAGCGGCTGTTTTCCGGCCCTACACTCAATGCAGTTCAGTGTAGTGAAAATTTCATGGCTTTTCACACATGCAGAGTATGCCGACATGATTTTTGTTTACAGTTTTTCGAATGGAAATTCCAGAGTCGCTGTTCGAGAATACCAACGACGATTTCCTAATCGCAGTGTTCCAGATATCAGGGCATTTAGCAGGGCGTTTGACACATTGCGTTAGCGTAGTACTCTTCCCAGCGTCCATGTTGCATCTGAACGTCCCGATCAACAAGATGTTAATGAAGTTGAGAACATTCTTCAAGTACTAGAACGCAGCTCAACTACTAGCTGTAGAAGAATTACTGTACAGCTGGTATTTCACAGACACGAATGATGCACATAGTACACGAGCAAGATCTGTATCTGTGTCATCGGCAGTGTGTGCAACATCTGCATGTAAGAGATGACGCCAACCGACAAGAATTTCGTCAGTGGATCATTGCTAATGATCGATTAATTCCACGTATTCTATTCACTAATGAGTCAATATTTACTCCCAACGGAATCAACAACATGTGCAATAATCACATGTGGGCAGATGAAAATCCGTGCGCTACTGTGGAAACAAATTTTCAACGACGTTTCTCAATTAACGTGTGGTGCGGTGTTATTGATGACCTTTTCATCGGGCCAATTGTTTTAGATAACCGTCTTAACGGTGTACGATATCTTGATTTGCTTAAAAACATGTTACCGGATACTTGAAGGATATTCCTTTGGTAACACGACCTCGTATGTACTTACTACACGATGGAGTTCCTGTAAATTTCGTACGGCCAGTGGCACAGTATCTCAATGAAATGTATTCTGGGCGTTGGATCGGTCGCGGTGGAGTCGTTTCTTGGCCACCGAGGTCACCCGATCTTACTCCATTGGATTACTGTGTGTGAGATTGACTTAAGAGATAAGTGTACAAGCGCAAAGTGGAAACAATGGAGAAACTTCTCGCTCACATTTTACATGCTTGTGCTCAAGTAAAGGAATGTCCGAATCAGCTCAGATCAGCAACACAGCAGCTGTCTACAAGAGCTGCAAAGTGAACTGAAGTTGACGATGGATTTTTTTAACATGTTCTGTAAAAAAATGCACAATTGAACAGAACATAAGTTAACAATGTTTTAATTTACTATCACCTCAATCTTTCTCGTTCCTCATTGTTTCGACTAGTTTTCTCAGAAACCGTTATGAACAGGACACATGTTCATATACACTTTTTTGTTCAGAATCACCAATATTATCATCCCTCAAACCATGTACCTTTCCTCCTCACTCACTCTGCATATGACGAAAATTATTCTTAACCGATCCTTCCTTTTTAATATGTCTGAAATATGATTTTGTTTTGTGCGTTTGTCTTGATTACATTTTATGACTTATGTTTGGGAATTTATTTTTACATAATTAATACTAATTTTAGTAACATATTTTCTTATGTTTTGCTAAAGTTTTTTAATATTGTTTCAGAGGTTACCAGCCTCTAGTTAAAACTCTTTCCCTGGAGGGTAGGAAGCTTGGTTTCAGGATGCTCATTTTGTAGATAAAATTGGCTTCATTGTAGCCATCGAATCTTTTTTATCCGTTGTGGATTATATTTCGCTTCCATAACCTCTGATCCGTTGGGAAGCTAGTGAACTAGATCTCTCCGACCTGGCCGTCAATTAATCAAGGAGTAAAACAAGTTGCAATATTTCAACGTTATACAGAATTTAAGCTAACATAGGAATACATTTAGGGAACAAAAAATATCCGAAAGCATTGTTATAATTATAGATCGGTACAATATGAAGAAAGACAAAATATAACATTTATTTTGGTAAAATATGAAAGTACCAAATAAAAAAGTATTTAATTGTTAAAATATAATCATTCTTAAATCTTTTAGAGCAGATTTACATAATTTCAAGTCTACATTTAAATAATTATAACTAACAAATATAATTTCTTCTATAGAAGTTTAATATTCAAATAATAGCCATTAATAAACAAACATCCTGTAACCTATTCGGTTAGATATTATTCACAAACAAGCCTTTACTATATTTAATGTGCTACCAATCAGATAGCCTATAATAAATCTGAATAATTAAATAGCTTGTTATCATCATCATCATCATCATCATCAAATACTTATCCGAATGCAAGAGCTAGGTGACTCAATTTTAGGACTGAAGAAAACAAGAATAGCTCTTACATTGGCTAGACTCTACATTGGTTACAATAAAACATAAGTAAATTTTATTTATTTTCTGGAAAAGATTTACTTTCTCTCAATTAGTATTGTTTTATTCGAAGAAAAACCCAGAGAGTTGCGAAAAGTGGAGAAATCAGACGGCAAAAATAATGCTTGAAACTCGTTCCAAACATTAATTCACACATATAAAAGTAGACATGGCGACACTGAAGAGATTTCCGCTGGACTCGAAGGAATGAGCAATATTGTAATAGGAATAATTATTTTGTTTCGACTTCTCGTGTTCATTGGCGCTCAATGCTCAAACACTGTAAAAGGCGAATTTGGAGATTTCACTTGTCCTTGAGTATCCCGAAATGATGGTGCAATGGGTGATTTGGAAAACATCTCTATTTTCTCTTTATAATGTCTGGAAAGCCCGGTTCAGTTCTAATTTTAGTAATATTAATGTAAGAGCAAAATCTTGTAAAATATGAAAAAAGGAAGATTTTTATTAACTGTGAAGATTATACCAAACTATTATGAAATATGAAAATGTTTGGGGTTCATTTCATTCTACACTTTGTGAATCGTGAAAATTTCATTTTCCATATCGCTTGCAGGCATGGTTTAGAATATGAAATTTCATGTTTTATTTGTCCCTAGGTAGTAATTGCAAAAATTGGAGATGAACTACAAACAAATATCTTGGAGTTAAACACTGTATGTAACAGTGGCGTGGCCAGCAGGTGGGCCCAGGCCCACCCAAAAATATGCGAATGTTTGCATTTCTTATGGAAAATACTCAACATTAAAACTAAACCATGGATCCAGAGCAATAGTTACAATCGATAGCTTTAAGGTAAGAAGTCAAAAATGCGTTCATTTCTTCAAGAGCCAATTTAACTGTGTTGGGTTGGGCCTAAAAGATTGTCTGGCAGCGATAAAAAGAAGGAAGCCGTGGAGGCTACTGAATTGTTACATCAGCTAGAAAAATTTGGTGTGTTCAGACGATATTCTTGCTCTTGCAAATTCATTATCGGAAGTACCTCAGCCTCCAAAAATGGATATTAGTAAATGTTAGTCCTTCATTAAGGCAATGATATAAAACTTTTCAAAGCTCTGAAACGAAGAAAAATTCGGCAATCATGTCAAGTACAGGACTCATCATCAGCGATCAACAGATTCGTTGCAAGGAAATCTCGACAGCTCCACTTCACCTTATGAAGCATTTGTATAGGTATGCCTTGCATGATTGTTTATCATAATGTTGCATGTTATTAAGTAAGACTTTCGGAAATGAGTTTCAAGAAAGTTGACATCAGCGGCATTGTCAGGAGATGGGTCAGGTACTTTCTAAACCCTTCTTATCTGGCCCACCCAAAATAATTAGTCTGACTACGCCACTGGTATGTAAGGAATGAAATTTCACGAAGTATTGATAGCACTGATACTGCTACTGCTACGTTATTAGGAATTCTGGACACTAAGAGCCGCATTCATAGACATTCTTAGCGCGGGCTGCCGGGGGATGATCAGCAAACTAACATTTTTCGTAGTCATAAACCAGTGTTAGCGATAAGATATGATATGAATCCTGTACAAATAACCAGTCGATAGCCCGGGCTAGTTTAGCACGCTCATAGTGCGGGCTAGCGAAATGTCTATGAATAGCACCCAATGCAAACAATCTTGAAAGAAAATACCGGCAGCTGAAATAAAGTTTCTGAGCTCGTAAGAGAATGCACTACTATAGACAGAATTAACGAATGAAAATATAAAACAAGACCTTGAAATTCTTGAAATTAATATGAGAAAAAATATAAACTTATCAATATGCGACATTATTGGCAGACCCTGTAAGAAAGGGTGCTGAAGTTGGAACAAGTTCTGGGACCTAATACATGAAGAATGGTGATATTGCCTTGCATAAAGTAGCCACATTCTTTCTTTCGTTGTTGAGGCGAATGAACTTAAATTTGGTAAAGAAAAATTTTACTGAGAGAGCAAAAAGGTTCGTGGCCATGGACTATGTTGGACAGCGCACCCAATAACTAGTATGTTGTAATTGTCCATTGACCCTTCCGGATTCGAATACAAGCTCTGAGAGAAACAACTCGTTAATGATTTGCAGCGAAGTCGGCCGTGCCTTGTGGCCTAGCGTACAGGCTTTGCGGCTGGTGCGGTGGTGGGAAAGAATCGATAGTTATTTTAGTACCAACCACAATCGATAGGTATATCGATAACTCATTGCCAGCAGGTACTGAATCCATTTCTGCTTGTGTAGGCGGAGCCGTGAAGCAGCCAATGAGGCTACCAGCAGGTTTCCTGCGAGTACTTCAATATTTATTATATTATCACGCACTCTGAGCGGTGCTGTAGCTACAGATTATGAAAGTGGTTTCCAATCTCGTTAAGCTGGCTGATAAACTAAAAATAGGAAAACATACAAGAACAAGGGAGACAGAAACACAGACTCTAGACTACTTTTTTCGCCATGTGGTCTGTAGAAAATTCTATAGACTAATGATTGAGTATACAGTAGAATCGTGTTTATCCGAGCTAAAGGGCGGTGGAGTCGTTTCGGATAGAATGGAGACAATCCATGGGTACTATTTTCGGTAGTGTAGGAAGATGCTACAGTATTAATACTTGTAACAGTGTGAAAGCCACCGGCGTGGCTCAGTCGGTTAAGGCACTTGCCTGCCGTTCTGAAGTTGCGTTCGGGCGCGGGTTCGATCCCCGCTTGGGCTGATTATCTGGTTGGGTTTTTTCCGAGGTTTTCCCCAACCGTAATGTGAATGCAAGGTAATCTATGGCGAATCCTCGGCTTCATCTCGCCAAATATCATCTCGCTATCACCAATCTCATCGACGCTAAATAACCTAGTAGTTGATACAGCGTCGTTAAATAACCAACTAAAATAAAAACGGTGTGAAACTTTATTATTTATACTCTCTCTACTTAGACGTAGCTGACGTATGCCGTATTTATTTTAAAATTTATCTAACCAGGCAGAAGTAACACTTGTATCTTTTCAGTCTTCCCCTAATACTCACTTCACTTCGGGTTACTTCCCCTAATATCTCTGGTAATAAGTTAGTTTTTCTTGAATTGTAAGCCTTGACAATGCATCTCTTTTGTACATAGTTGAGTAAACCAGAGAAATATGGATCCGTTAATTTTTTTTCAACTGAGCTTCTTTCATAGTTCTGCGGTTTCGTATTTTACAGGAATTCTCTGGAAATTTTTATTTTGACCTTAACCCAATCTATTTTTTCTTCTACGTTTCATAATATCGCGCATATTTTCCACTAGTCTCACAGCTTCAAGTTTTTGTGTGACGGTTATAATCATACATTTATGTTTTGGTGTCTATCGAATAATTTAACACCCACATGCACTAACAAATTCATAGAAGTGAATACACGTCTCATTCAGATGTAGCTGGTTCCACAATTTATTTTTGGGGTAGAATATAATAATGAATCATAAGATACGTAAACAAAGAATAACTTTCACTGGAGGAAACCAACGTCCACCTGCTGATCGTTAGTGAACACAATACAAGTGAATTGAGGGTGTAGAAAACATATTTGTCTAAATACTGTATTCCTTAAAGGGCGTTCACCCTTATTTGTAGCCTTTCTGTGGAGTGAGAACGAGGAGGTAGCTTTCATTTGCACGTATTGACAGCCTTTCGAAACATAAGATACATTCATATTTCAGACAAATGTTATAAGAAAGGTAAATTATTGTATTATTGAACATATAAGGTATATATTTTACTCGACTTTTTCGGTTTACCTGGATTTCAATTAAGCGGAGTTTTACTGTATAATAAATTCCCTAGATATTAATTTTACTGGATATTTTAAGTATAGTTCGAAAGCGCCTTAATATAAAAACCCCAATACAAAGATGAGTCCAGCTAATGGCTTAATACTTAATCTTATTGAGAGAAAACTGAAATATCGACGTCAATATCATGAACATATACAGAGTGTTCGAACCAAGATGTCCCCCACTACCAAGAAAACTGGTTGGTGAGCGGGAATGATGCGAGTGCCGGCGTTAAGCCGCCCGCTAGTACGGTAGATTCAAATCAGTGCGTTTCTATTGTGCGCGTTTGTGTTGTGATGTACAGTATAGAACAATGGATTTTTATATGCAAGACTTTCTTGAAATATACATGGAGAATATGTTGCTGTAAATTCAGACGTCGTTTCCCCGATGATCCTGTGTCAAATAAGAAAACAATATACAGACTCGTAAAGAAATTAAAAAAAAACGGGCTTGGTTAAAAAAAAGAAGCGTCGAGTGAATAAACGGTTTTTAACTGAGGAAACATTAGATTAAATAAGTTTTCGATTAGAACGAAGCCCTCAGAAATCTTTACGCAGATTAGCCCAGGAAGTAGGGGTGTCAAACACCTCAGTCCAACACGCCATAAATTGTTGAAGTTAAAACTGAACAAAACCCGTGTAGTGCATCAGCTGTTGACCCCAGACAATGTGGCTGAGATAATCAGTTCATGTTGGCTTAGTAGACCCCGCTTTAATATTTTTCAGTAAAGAGTCATGGTTCCATCTCTGTGGCTATGTAAATAAAGAAAAGATAGGTAGGCCTATTGGAGCGCTGAAAATCCACATTTTGGAAATTCCATTACATGATCAGAAGATAGGTGTATGATGTGTGATATCAGGAAGAGGATAATAGGCGCAATATTTTTTTGAGGAGACTATAAACTGTGAGCGATATGTACAACTGATTCTGCAGCCATTCTTTACCGAGCTCACAGATTAGGAAAAAGATTATACATATTTTATGCAGGACAATACGACGGCGCATACTGCGAATGTTTCAACGTAAGAACTTACTAATATTTTCGGTGATCGCACTATGATTTGCAGTTTTCGACCTCCGCGATTCCCCGACCTAAATCCATGTGATCTTTATTTATGGGGTAAATTAAAGATTGTCATACACAAGTAATTCTCGTACCTTGCATGAATTGAAGGGACACATCCGACAAGTAATACGGAACATAAGTGAAAATGAACTGCAAAAAGTGCCCGGAAATGTGCTGAAGCGATGTCAAGCATGCTTGAATGAAAAAGATCACAATTTTCAGCAATTATTACAATAAGACAAGCTTTTTATTTCAGTAAATATTAACAATAAATAATAATATTATGAGTTTTATTTTCCTGCAAATTACGTTCACCGTTTGGCGGGAGACGGGCGATCCTTATAGCATGAGGAGGCCGCGCGTCTACCGGTCGTGAGTGGACATCTTGGCTCGAACGCTCTGTACTTCAGATGGTGGAGGGAAGAGTTGTAGGCCTACTGGATTACACGCCATACAGTCGTGGCAGTTGGGAAGCGTAGAAATGAAATGACAAGATCAATTTAGATAAAATAAAGTTGAAACCGGAATAGAAAATGACATCTAACCATTATAGTCTTCGATAATGATAGTGATAATTATGACTAATACATACAGTACATAGGCCTACTCAGAAATCTACTTCTGTTCCTTTGCGAGGAAGGAAATTTATCTATTTTCCTGTCCAGAAAAAATATTCAGAAAATCAAATTTATAAAATAAAAATGTCATTCATGTTATTGCGCACTCGACTTTATTTTTTTTTTTCGAGAAATAACTATTTTTTTCTTGTTTTGGTCTTGCTATGAGTTAAGGTCTCCTACAATTTATTAACGATTTGATAACTTTCTGATTTTTTGTCATTACAAGCCACATCTCTCTTTTGTATTTCTATTGTTAATTGGTTGCATATTCTTACTTTGCATATGCTGCTTATGTAAATCGTTATCAATTGTTATACGTTACATGTTCGTTTATATTTATGTGAAGAAACTACTTAGATGGGCATCTAGCATGTGTCCTTTCCTATTGAATACAGAGATGATGTGTGAAGTGGAATTTCTAGCGTGTTATCGCGTTGTGATCGGATATTAATATTATGATGGCGAGAGAGGGTATGAAAACGGACGAATAAATAAGAGGGGGACGAAGTGTGCATAATTCGATATAAACGAGAAAGCAAGTTTAGATTTCTCCTCTCATGTAACCTAAGTCATCATAACTTCTCGAAAGAAGGCGAGATATGAACATAGTATCGAACATTACAAATGAAGCGGAAGCACGCGTTATGGACACGCTGTAGTTTCTGAGCGGAATCAATCCTGAGATCACTGAACAAAACGTCGCAATAATCGAAGTGAGGTAGAATGAGTGTCTGTACCAGCGTCTGTTTTAATTTAGATGGATAATGATACAATATTTTTAGTGAATGGATAATAGAGAATGCCTTCTTACATGTATATTTAATATGCAACTAATGTAAATAAATGCATAAGTAAATAATTAAGTAAAAAATAATAAATAATAAGCAATAAATAATACAATTAAACAGTAATAAATAGGCCTAAATGCTAAGTAATTTTAACTTGTGGATACAAGGCCCTTTCTGCAAAGCGTAGTGCAACATCAATCTTCATTTGGTTCTTCACTTTGTTCTGATTACCGAAACGCTAGACTTATGTCGCTTAATGTCGTATTACAGAAATGCTTGCTACTAATTCAATGAAATCAATGCCATGAAAAGGATCCTTAGGTAAAATTTAGCACTGAAACATGAATTATCTCGCTCTGGTAACACATAAATCATTTACTTTATACGCTGCTAATGTGGCAATTTAAAAAGTTGGAAATGGGTTATCAGCAAAGCAGTGCGACAAAAACACAGCTATAGACAAATGCTGGAACATTTGAACATAATCCTTAATAGATATTGTGACGTTTGTGAGTAGCGAAAGAGAATGTCGGAATATAAGTTTTCACAACGGTTCGCTGGATGCCTAACCTACTTTTAACTATCTCTGTTTCTTTCTCCACTTAGTGTAATTGCATTATAATTTAAAAGAATCGTTGACCTACCAGGAAAAAGAATTACGAGGTTTACAAAGGAGAGACTCTTTTTTTTTTCATGGTGTGTTGTTTTACAACAATTTAATTTATCATGTTACTATCTTACGGTATCTTAAAAATGTGTTACCTTAAACTATTATTAATAAATGTACCAAATAAAAATACTAGCTTTCGTTTTCTACAATGTTCACAAAATACGTTCTATGTAATCCCGGACTCAATATATTTAACTTCATTTATCAATAGTACAAGTTAAGTACTAACTTATATATAAATGTAAGTAATTTTTCACAAATGTACAAACATGGCTATATTCATATTGTAATCATTGCTGATATTATTTTCCTGTTTACGAGTATCTTTATTTAAAAGTGGCAAGAATGCGTAAATACTAAATTCGATTTCGGCTCATTCATACATAACAAACATTTTTATGACAAGAAGTAATGATCCTAATCAACTATTTTGTTATTAGTAGCCTATATTATTAGTTCGTAGAAATCATTCTGGTTATTTAGCCCTCCAAAGAAACTTTTCCAAAGTCGAGAGTTAACTAAATTAGTTTCTTACACGTGAAAAAAGTAGATTCGCTCCCTCTTGGTCAAAATCCTCTGCCCCACTTTGAGGATAAAGTTTACAATTATACAAGAATTGCTCGTTTAGTAGTATTTTATACGTAATTGATTCTTCACAAATCACAATCATAATTAATTATTAATTAGTGTGATAGTTTCTAATATTACTTCTATAATTACAACAATTGACATTTAAAAGTGATATAAACGTTACAAATACACAAATAGTTTATTATAAGACTCGGGAAAAACTCTCTTCCTTCATTCTAAACATTATTTAACAACTTGAGTTGTTTTGCCGCGACTGAGAGATTGTTTTACAACCGAACGGAAATTTAACTTAAAGTGGCCCTATACAAAGTTCCACTCAAATTTCACATTTTTGTTTTATATTTTTATATTGAATTTGATAGGAAATTTGTTTGTAATTTTCAAAAACGTCTGGTTTATGTGTATAGCAATACTATTTCACATATAAATTATTCACTACTTGAAGGTTTCATGTAAGTGAAAATGTACCAATATTTTTGCATGCGACTTTCCGTAAAGTAATTGTTCTAACATTTTCATTACTTCAGAACTCTTTAACTTTTGAAAGAATAAAGGAAAAATATAGACCGATGGATCTACAGGAAAAGTGTGTATGAATCACAAATTGTTAGATATCTCGAAGATACAACGAGTATGTCTCGAAATTATTATAGGCATGTAGACTACAGTCATCATCATCATCATCATCATCATCATCATCATCATCATCATCATCATCATCTTCATGGTAGGCTGTCTCATGGCCTGTTCCGACTCAGAGAATATCTCCATCTGGTTACCGGAGATCGTTTGTCATGTGCTCAATATGACCACCATTCATGATAAGGCAGGCATCAGCAAGTTTCTCTTGACAGTCATACGCGTTCGAATATCTTTAGCGTGTCTCTAATGGGGTGACAACCCTTTAGAACACATTCCCAGACTTCGTTAACATTAACAACAGGGCTGGAATACACAAAAATTTCAAATATCCTGGAACATAAAATCCAGAGGATTGAAGTCGGGGGACCTGGGAGGTCATGGTGTTGGAAAACCATGGCCGACACACATGTTGTGGAAACTTGTGTGTACAAACTCTCGAACGTTTAAATGAAAGTGAGCCTTTGCTCTGTCATGCATGTACCACAGCAGGTGCCTTTCCAAAAGAGGCACATCATTCTAAAGGTCGTGATCCACACCTGTGGAGTAACGGCTAGCACGTCTGGCCGCGAAACCAGGTGGCCCGGGTTCGATTCCCGGTAGGGGCAAGTTACCTGGTTGAGGTTTTTTCCGGGGTTTTCCCTCAGCCCAATATGAGCAAATGCTGGGTAACTTTCGGTGCTGGACCCCGGACTCATTTCACCGGCATCATCACCTTCATTTCATTCAGACGCTAAATAACCTAGATGTTGATACAGCGTCGTAAAATAACCCAATAAAATAAATTCTAAAGGTCGCAAAGTTCATGTTGAAAAAAATGGAGGTACATGCGACCTATAAGTCTATCAGATAATTGACGCAGCAAATATGCGAGATGTATTCCGTTGATGGCCGTGATAGGTATATCTCGGAAACTGTTGATTTCCGAACCTATGTTTATTAGGACGTTTCACCTTGTTTCATTGTCCTCTACAGTTTACAGCTATAATTATGTGCCAGTAAGTCCAAATGTGTTTAATAAAATTACGAAATCTCGGTGGATTATCTTGTAATAATCTCAGCAATGAAAACTTTTTTTCGAATTTAATTTTGTCAGTCTTTTTACTACCATCTTTGCCATACCTTCCAACTAGCTCTATTTTTATAATTTATCAGAGAATTATAGCCTAAGTACTGCAATAGATACATTACTATTATTTAACGACGCTACATGAACTACTAGATTCTTTAGCATCGATTGAATTGATGGTAGCGAAATGGTATTTGGCGATGTGAGGCCGAGAATTCGCGATGTGATTACCCGACATTCGCCTTAGATTTCCAAGCAATCAGCCAGACGGAAATCGAACACACGTCCAAAAAGAGTTTCAGATCGGGAGGAAAACTTGCTACCGCCTCCACACTTGGTATAATTCATGATTGCGTTACCTACACATTTCATAATATTTGTACAAAGTTTTAAAAAGCCAAGTAAAGTCTATTAATATTGTTAGCAAATGTTAACGTTAACACTGCTATTGTACAATGATCAATAACTTTGGTGTGAACGCACCACAAACACAACTAACAGTTACGTCGAACTTATGTTTATAGCTGAATTAACACTAAGAGGCAACAGCTGAAAGTGTTCAGCTGTTTCCGGCCAATTATAGGCGAAGCGCTTTTTCGCCTATTAAGGAACATTAACACAAATGAAATATCAAACAGTAAGAGTCTATAGGTAAAGCAATTCTATTACTAAATGTGTCTAGCGCACACATTCCACAAATTACGACTAACAGTGGATATTAGAACGAGACTAGTAGAGAAGAGCCAGTAGATTGTCAAGTTCCCGGCATTAGAAACCAACCTTTAACAATTTCCACAAACATTACACAAGGTAAGTCTATCCCCAATGACTCGCTCTTATTTCCTTAACGGAAGTTTTACAAGATGCTTAATTACTTCACACAACTCGCACTTTGATTGGATAGTAGCAACAGCTCAAACTCGATGTGAAGTAAACCCGACTATTGTTATCATTCAGTAACTAACTTCCTAACACTGTCCCAAGATTCTCTCTCTGGCAGAAACGATAGAAATCGTTTATCCGTCGTAGATGTTGCCAGTGGTGTTCCATAGCAGATATATTTACATTACAAAAGTGCTTTTCCTACTCCTTATTTTCCGTATTAACGGATCCATAAAAGGAGATTCGTTACATGATGCTAATTGTCACTTCATGGTTGTGCCAGTCTATCATAATAAAATAAATACAAATAATTCTTGGGCACTATTTTCTTTCTTTATATGAAGGAAGCCTCGAATAGGATTATTGTACCCTACTACTCCTTTGTTGTTTTTGTTGTTGTTGTACTGCGTTGTTGAAGTTCAAATAGTCTTTATCTTCGTAGATGTCATGACTCAGCTATATAGTTCCAACTGTCGATTCGACTATGTAGGCTTAAGAGCTGGATGAAGTTTCATTAGAGATTCCTTTCAGAACTCTATTCCCGAAAGAGTAGGCCTACTTCGCCGCCTCAGACTGGTGCCATCTGTACACCAGTCACAATATTACATAACGCCACACCGTTTTGTGTACATACTTTTTGTCCTCCTCGTTCGACTTCCCCTTGCCTTCTCGTTCGACTTCACCTTGCCCTTCTCGTTCGACTTCACCTTGCCCTTCCCGTTCGACTTCCCCTTGCCCTCGTTCGACTTCCCCTTGCCCTCGTTCGACTTCCCCTTGCCGCCCTCGTTCGACTTCCCCTTGCCACCCTCGTTCGACTTCCCCTTGCCCTCCTCGTTCGACTTCCTCTTGCCCTCCTCGTTCGACTTCCTCTTGCCCCCTTCGTTCGACTTCCCCTTGCCCTCCTCGTTCGACTTCCCCTTGCCCTCCTCTTTCGACTTCCCCTTGCCCTCCTCGTTCGACTTCCTCTTGCCCTCCTCGGTCGTTTTCCCCTTGCCCTCCTGGTTCGACTTCCCCTTGCCCTCCTCGTTCGACTTCCCCTTGTCCTCCTCGTTCGACTTCCCCTTGCCCTCCTCGTTCGACTTCCCCTTGCCCTCCTCGTTCGACTTCCTCTTGCCCTCCTCGTTCGACTTCCTCTTGCCCTCCTCGGTCGTTTTCCCCTTGCCCTCCTCGTTCGACTTCCCCTTGCCCTCCTCGTTCGACTTCCTCTTGCCCTCCTCGGTCGTTTTCCCCTTGCCCTCCTCGTTCGACTTCCCCTTGCCCTCCTCGTTCGACTTCCCTTGCCCTCCTCGTTCGATTTCCCCTTGCCCTCCTCGTTCGTTATCCCCTTGCTCTCCTCGTTCGACTTCCTCGACTTCCCCATTGCCCTCCTCGTTCGACTTCCCCTTGCCATCCTCGTTCGACTTCCCCTTGCCCTCCTCGTTCGACTTCCTCTTGCCCTCCTCGGTCGTTTTTCCCTTGCCCTCCTCGTCCGACTTCCCCTTGCCCTCCTCGTTCGACTTCCCCTTGCCCTCCTCGTTCGATTTCCCCTTGCCCTCCTCGTTCAACTTCCCCTTGCCCTCCTCGTTCGACTTCCCCTTGCCCTCCTCGTTCGACTTCCCCTTACCATCCTCGTTCGTTTTCCCCTTGCTCTCCTCGTCTTTGCCTTGTTTATTTTTCGAAACCCCCCCCCCCAAAGAAATTGTATGTAGATAACTTCATAATAAAGCTATTCATCTGTTGACAAGTTAACATACCCACATGTACATGTATGTAAGGATATGTAGCTTGGTTATTCACTTATCGATTGTTTTCGCTATATTATTATATAGCATGGAATTTTTTTGTGTACATATGCCTTAAAATTCCGAACACCCAAAAGGATATGCCTTTAATTGGGCAAGAACTGTATTGAGTACGATTTCCTCGGGTTACTCCCGTTTCGTTTGCAGTATTTACACTCATTAGTGTAATGAATAAAAGGAACCTTATCGCCGATGCAAAGGAAGCGCAAATATATTGCGTCATATTTCTTACATTCTTTTGTCGAGAGATAAACTCTGTCAGGTCTACTGCGCACGTTCACGGAGCAATTGACCGTGTAAATCTCTGGGGCTGATGTTGCCTGAATATTTGGGTGTGGCACGGTACGCAACAAGAGGTTTTAATGCTACGTGTTTTATTTCCTGAAATGCCCTTAATAGGGGACTGTTGCACCTCTTACATATAACGGAAGAGTAAAGTTGCGACGTTGTAGAATACTGGTCCGGTAGTTTTGGCAGAAAACGAAAATTTGGTACCCTACGGTAGAAATTATCGTATAATTGCTAGAACTGGTGATAATACACCTATAATACACGAAGTATTTTTCTTTAATTAAGGGTTACAAAATAATATAACCAAGGAATTGCCTTTGTAGAATAACCAAATAGGACTGTAAGCTGGTTATTATGTTCTACTTAGTGTGAATGGTAAGTTGAGATTATGTGTAATATATCAAATACAGTAGGTATTTAGTTAATGCTATTTCTCTTAAACAGTTACTGACATTTCGCTGTCAGCAATTAGTGTTCCCTTATTAGAAATAGAATTTTCTGGATTACTTTGATTCTAGAACTCATACAGATCCATAAGATTCCTGACGGGTCGTATATTAAGTGTTTATATAGGAATAGTTTCTGGAACTCATACAGATCTTTGAGATCCCTGAATTATCATATATTAAAAGTTTCTATAGGAAAAGTTTCTGGAACTCATACAGATCCGTAAGATTCCTGAGTGATCGTATATTAAGAGTTACTATAGGAAAAGTTTCTGGAACTCATACAGATCCATAAATATAATCCCTGAGTTATCAAATAGGCCTAGTAGGAGTTTCTATAGAAAAAGTTTCTGGAACTCATAGAGATCCATAAGATTTCCGAGTGATATATTAAGAGTTTCTATAGGAAACGATTCTGGAACTCATATAGATCCATAAGATCTGTTATATTATATAAAGTGTTTCTATAGGAAAAATGCTTATTATAATTAAAGTTTAACTAATTAATCTTCAACTTCATTCAATTAGAAATGAGATATAAACATTTAAGATTTAAATTGTTGGAAATTACGCTCTGGGTTGTCACAAAAATGTTCGATTATACAATTTTCTTAGCTCGTTTTATTTTATTTTCAATCTCAACTATATAATTTGGGTCAATATTAAATTAACTGTATTATAATTTTGAGTTTATAATCCAGTTGATTTACTAACATGTTTGAAGTAGTAACTTAAGTGTTCAGTTGCCACTGCATTATGGTAATCGGTCCGCAATATTTGCATTTATCTCACTTTTTGTTGATGGTTTTTGTGTCGCACAATTCCCTCACTTAAGAGCTAGGACGCATTTTAAATTTTATTTGAAAACTGAGGTGCTCTTTCCTACAGAAAATCTTTATATGTGTACACTCACTTTCTAGATTTTGTACATGTACATAGTCTCATTAAGGAAAAATTTCCATAGTCAGGACGAGAATCGAACACGGGAACTCCTGAGTTGTCACGAATGCTGACCGCTGGACGTCGGAGCCGCATGTTATAAAATCTGCTTATCATATCGTATCTGTTTATTATGTCGTCTTTTTAATAGCATAGATAACATCGACTGTTTATGCAACGAACAGAGCCTTGGTGTATATCTAAGGCTGCATTGTATTCTACGAATGGTATGTACTAGGTAAAGCACAGTTGCCATTTCATATTCTATGGTAGTATACCCGCAGCTTTACAAGTCTGCAGGGGAGTGTCTGCTTCCTTTGCTGACATTTTCCGGGGTCGTTGTTTCCTATTAGAAAATATCTGCTTGAAACGGGAGACGACCACTCCCATCTTGTCAGCACTGCTTCACGTCGAAAATCGAACCCGGTTGTGCAGTTTGCTTGCTCGCACTGCAACTCACACAAATTGATGTTCGCCGTGATACATAGACTACTTCTTCTCCTCGAGTGTGCTCCGGGTCAACCGAACAAAGTATCTCAGGCGAAATATGCATGAATGGTTTTCCTCTGCTGCAGTCTGATATGTGTGAAAAAGGAGAGCATTTTTGTACTTTCTTGTTTGATCATATCATACAATCATACATTTCTTTCTCGTCTTCAGTTTTCTTTACATTCTTCTTTCCTGTTTTGGTTTTCTTTGTTTGCATATTTTTGTATTTATTTTTTAAATTGTCATTTGTTTCATTTTCTTCCCTTCCTGTCATAGAAACAGAGATACGCTTCCTATTCCAATTTTTTTCCCATCCCTTCTCTTCTTTGTTTCTTTATTTTTAATATTCATTCCTTTTCTTCTTCTATATCCAATTTTCATTCTTCCATCACTTTTTTCGTTTTATATTTTCAGTTTCCATTTCCTTATTTCTCTATCTTAACTTTTTATGCATTTAATTGTTATTTTCTCTCCATTCCTTATTCCCTTTATTTTAAACTTCCATTTCTTCCGCTGATGTTATTTCTATTTTTAATTTTAATAATACTTTTCACCATCTTTATCCCTCTTTTGACACTTCATTCCTACATCTTTTCTCTCCAACTCTCTAACACGAGTTTTTATCTCTTCTTTCCTTTCAGCACTTTCATCTTCTTTTTGTGATCCTTATGTCGGTTTTGATCCTCCAGTTCTTTCTCTTTTCCCTTCCTTCTTGTTCTTTCTCTCTTTCGCCACTTCACATTTCTGTTTCGTCTTTGTTTGCATTGCCTCTCTTTCCGATTCTCTCTCCTTCCTCCTCCCAATACACCTCTCTTGGGTTCAGTGTTCTGTATGACCGCTGCGACCTGTGAATCAATATTTGAATTGTAATGTTTGTGTATTCAATATTTATCTTCGGTGAATAGCAATTACGTACCACAGGTTGAGAGGTTACTATAGCAACGCACAGAAACTCAGTACTGCAAACAGGTTCTGAACAGATCATAGAGCATACTTTCCTTTAAAATGTCATTTTATGCAAGATAACGTAATTATTTGTTTATACTCAGGGTAGTCGGTCCTTTTGTAATATTTAACATCTAAATTAGTATTCGGATTAACTATTGAAGAAATTTATAAATATAGTTTACTAACTTACTATCACAGAAATCAAATAAAACATAAATCTAATCGACGTGAATATCGTACTCTAAGAAAAAAGTCTACTTTCCCATTAATTGAGCCTAATGTCATACAAGTCCAACTCTTAAACAGGGTGCCAGTTTCGGTCCAAGACTTTATAATAAAATTACAAACCATTTTCCAAATTTCAAATATTTTAAAATTGAAACTCTTAGAAAAGAAATTTATAAAATTATTCATGATATATAATATTAACAAATGTATTTTTTACCTTTTATTTCTGTCGACTGCATTCATGTTTTTATTGAATATCACTGGCTTCTGTCTGATTGTCAATTTATATTAAATGTGTATTCTTGTCTCTTTATTTTTTTTGCTTCTGTGTGTTATTTATTGGGTTGAATTAAGTTACTTACTATATTTAGTAATCTGTCCTTGTAAATTTTATGTTATATTATTGACTAAGGCCACACCGTACACGAGTCTGGCTCTTAGGGTAGTGGATAGAAAAATTTTTGTTTTATAAATTTAATTTGTACTTACTAGCTAGCTAGTTAAATAAATAAATTAAATAAATAGATAGATAGGCAGGCAGGCAGGCAGATTAGTAGCCACAGCATAAGCAGCTACCTTACGACTTGCTTTCTTTACATATTTAATGTTAATTCCATATTCATAGGTCTACTGTCTACTACCGTTCAATAATATATTTATTTCTCTTTGGACATCATTTTTAGTTTTCGTACTTCCAAAAGTGATGTCAAATAATATATAAATGTCATTAAGTTAATATTTTTGTTGAATTTGTGCCACTCTTGCGGTCTTCAAGGAGTTTGAACTTTCACAAAATTTGTTATGCAAAATAAAATCTTGGAATGTCACGAGGCCATAATAAAATGTATTTCCATTGTGAAAGGTTTACGCACAATATAAGTACAGCCAAACTAATTACAGAACTAAAAGTAAACATTATTTTATATGCGTGTATTTAAGTATTTTTGCTGAAACTCCTGATACAGAAATTGTTTGCATATGTTTAAGTACACAGCGTACTAACAGAGTACTGTCAAAATCTAATACACAATCACCACTAAAACAATAAACTGAATTTAAAAGAAAATGAAGATGTACATAAATCGTTCGTGTTTTAAAATTAATGTAAGAAAAATACATTTGAAAATCTGTTTTTAATTTAGAATCCGATACGCACTAATATGTACAGATAATAATAATAATAATAATAATAATAATAATAATAATAATAATATAATAATAATGTTTTATTTTCGCTGGCAGAGTTAAGGCCATAAGGCCTTCTCTTCCACTCAACCAGCCTTAATCAATACAATACATAAATTTAAATTACAAATATTTACACTACACTTAAAAGGTTCTCCAGCAATATTCTTCACTACACATTTATTTAAATTTAGATAAATCTATAAGGTAAAGTAGTAACTTAATTTATGAGCTAATTTAATTCAATGAATTATAATTAATTTAATATTTTGAGATAGCTAGTAAAATGATGAAAATTAATTTAATATAAGCTTACTAGGACTATGTTACAGGGAGAATATATATATATATATATATATATATATATATATTTCTATTTCTATAATGAGAATATTAATGTAATTGCCATTAGAGGTTTTGTAAATCTATTTAGAGAAATTAATGATAATAATAATAAGAATGGACAGATGTTAGTTTCATTATAAGTAACAAATATTAATCAGCAATTAATCTGTTAAGTAAGAATGTATGTAATTTTGACCTAAATGAAGTTATTGTCCAACAACCCCTTATATCACTCGGAGGCGAGTTCCAATTTCCAGCAACTGAAACTGTATAGGATGAAGAATATAAAGATGTCTTGTGGTAGGGTATAATGAGTAAATTGTTATGATGAGATCTTGTACTGAGCTGATGATATGCGGATAAATTTTGAAAACGAGAAGCCAAATAGATTGGGGTAGCGGTGCGCAGAATTTGAAATAAGAGAACAAGAGAATGCAGGGCTCGTCGATCGCTTAGCCTTAGCCAAGACAGAGTTTGGAAAGACGGGGAAACATGATCATACTTACGAATATTACAAATATAACGGACGCACGCATTATGCACACGTTGTAGCCTGCTGCTCAAATTTGCATTTAGGTTACTTAATATAATATCGCAGTAGTCAAAGTGTGGCATCACGAGTGTTTGTACAAGGATTAATTTTAATTTATCAGGAAGAAAGTGCTTCAGTCGCTTTAATGAGTGAATAATGGAAAATATTTTTTTGGAAGTGTGATTCACTTGTTCATTCCATTCCAGGTGACAATCCATATACATACCAAGGTTCTTCACAGTCGTACTGTATGGAATAGTAGTATTATTTACAATTATCGGTGGCAAATTTTGTTTGTCACACTTCGATTTTTGATGTTCTATTAAGATTGCTTGCGATTTACTTGCATTTAAATTTAGTCCGTGCGTTTTCGACCATATGGATATAGAATTCAAGTCATCATTAACTTTAGTTATGGCGTCATTTATGTAGTTAGGTCGAGTATGCAGATAGATTTGTATGTCATCAGCATAAATATGGTGTCGGCAGGATGTTAGATTAGAAGAAATATCATTAATGTAAATAGAAAATAGTAAAGGTCCTAGGACAGAGCCTTGTGGTACGCCAGTCTTCGTGGTACGCCAAGTGGAATAACGATTATCAATAGACACGCACTGTTGGCGTTCACGAAGATAGGAGTCCATCCACGCTAAGGCATTATCAGAAAAATGCAGTAATTTTGTAATTAGTAAGTCAACGTTTACAGTGTCGAAGGCTTTGGAATAGTCTAAAAGTGTTAGTATTGTGATCTGTCCTTTGTCTAAAGCTTCACGTATATACTCAGTCACTTTAAGCAGTGCAGTCGATGTGCTGTGTCCCGTTCTGAAGCCTGATTGGTAAGGGTAAAGAATATTGTGAGTATTGAGATAATCTGTCAATTGTTTGTGCACAATTCGTTCCAAAGCTTTTGAGAGAACAGGAAGAATACTAATTGGTCTATAGTCATTAGGTGTTACAGGTAACTTAATTTTAGGAAGGGGACGAACAATAGCCTTTTTCCATATGTCTGGATAATGTGAAGTCATTATGGATGCATTGAATATATGGGTTAGTGTCGGAAGAATTATGTCCATAATTTTGTTCAGAAGTTCTATATTTATATTGTCTACTCCTTGTGATTTTGACTTGATGCGCTTTAGTGCTGATTTTACGTCAGAAGGTGTTATGTAGGAAAAGAAGAACTTGTCTCGTGCTGGGGCGGGTGTAGAGATTAATTCATTAATAGTCTGTTGTTTCGTTGCGGCGTCAGGTGCGTGGGTAGTGGTGGATGTGAAGTAATTTTTTAGATCATCTAGACAAATAGTAGTGTCAATTTGTGACTTAGATTGTCCCAGTCCTATTGACCTAACATTTCGCCACATATCGGATGCTCTAATATCGTCTTTGTGGTCATATTTCTTAGTCGCTTGTACCGCAAGAAATCTATGTCACTTTTTAGTCTCTTGAATTTCCGAAAAGCTTCGTCTCTGTCTCTCACCAGTGATCGGATTTCTGTAGGCATCCAGGGAGCTGGAGGTCTTGTAATGCGTCTAGTTTTTATTGGGGCATGTTTGTCATACAATGTAATAAAAAAGTTGTTAAAAGCTTGTACTTTTTCGTCTACTGTACGGAGAGTCCAAACATCACGCCATGGCAGAAATAACGCGTCAGAAATTAAAGAGGCGTCGTTGATATGTCGCAGGTCCCTATACTGAATGCGTTTTGGTGTTGCCTTAGGACACTGCAATGAATACTCTACAAATATAATATCATGTGCAGAAATCCCAGGCGCCGGTAGTTGTCCGTGCGTTATTATTTTGTGGGGATTTGTAGTTGCTATGATGTCTAGTAGTGTTTCTGCAGTCTCTGTGTGTTGAGTGGCTTGGAGCGGTAGAATTGTCATATTGCCGGTCGCAAACATGTTTGAGAGCCGTACACTGGAAGGGGACGTTACTACAAGATTGTTGTTAAAGTCACCCATTACTACAACGTGTTTATAAAGCGGCAAAATGTCTAAAAGTGAATTTTCTACGTCAGTTAAATGATTTATCTTCGGTGGTATATAGACAACGCACAGAAGACACTTTTGTAGACTTGCATAAATTTCAATAAACAAATATTCAGGCCGTGCACTGTACTCTGAGGGAGAATGAAGAATAACTTCAGGTCGAAGATCAGATCTAATGTAAGCTGCTACACCGCCGCCCCCTTTGCCTGTTCTGTCATTTCGACACAGTACATAACCATTAATATCTACAAGAGAAGAGGACAGTGTAGGTTTCAACTAGCTTTCGGAAATTAGAATTGCATGCATATCATTTGGAGCGAATATGGAATAGAATTCATTGAAATGACAAATAACGCTTTGAGTGTTGACGTGTGCTACCTTAAGGTTAGTGGGGTGGGAAGTGAAAGATTGTTTAAGGAGGTCAGCTGTAGTCGGTGTTGAAAGAGAAAGTGGAGGGTCGGTGACATTCCTAGACATGCTTGGCTCTATTGTTAAAAGAGGGTGAGTTACAGCCAGAGGTGACTCGCTAGGGGTTGTTGGTAGGTTTACACTTGTCGGAATTTCAATGGTGCCAACTTACGAACTATTGAAACTAACAACTATACTTACCACTTAGCGCAGCTATTCTATAGGGTAATTGGTTAGCTTACTTAAAACTAGCACAAGAGAAAAAACACTCAACACTCAATGTCTGCTGCTGATGTAATACGTCTCTTTCCATTTTCGGTGCTCACCATAATTGCGCCATCAACAGTCCATACATTGCGCAATCCGAAACGTGTGATGCAATCCTGTAAAAGTTTGTACCGTAACTGGGTTAGATCCTCTCTAAGCACAATACCGCTATTTTTAAGTTTCTTTTTATTCCGATACATTTCACTGCGTTTTCGATAACTAACAAACTTAACTATTATTGACCTATGCTTGTTTTCACTTTTACGTCCAACACGATGACTGCGATCGATGTCAGTGTCACTAAGTTCCACACCAATCTTTACGGCGAGGTCTCTGGCGATGCTGTCCGTGTTTTCGCCTTCAGTTTCTTCCACTCCAAAGGTGCGGAGACTCTGCCTTCTCTGGTATTGCTCCAGATCGTCCGTCTTCCTCACTAGCTTCTCCTCCAGTGTTTTTATTTTAATATCACGTTCTGCTAGTGCGTTCTTCAGGTCCTGAATTACAGAAGTGTTCATTTCGATTGCTTTTTTTAGTTCTTCGCAAATCGACTCACGTATAAGGTTGGCAATACCTTGCGCCATGGCTTCCTCTGCCCACGTTGCCTTCACAACACGCTTCACCACATCCTCAACTGATTCTGATTCCTCGCTTTTCTTTCCGCGGGTCATGATGATAATACAGAAGTTAATTACTGTACCGAACAATCGACTATGAATAAACTTATTACGACTATTTCTATTACTCTTAAACTTATATACACCTTCAAAAAACACACTTGAGTGAGGAGCGTTTTCTTAGCTGCTAGCTGCTTTCCGCCATGACATACAGACAGAAACAAAATTTGGGCCACCTGATTTTACTAAGTTTCAGATACAACGCATTGCGCATGTGCACTAAACAAGAGCGCCTAAATTTATGCTACTTGTGGACAATCCTGCGAAGCTTGTTGCCTTCATAGAGGAGGACTGCTGCCAAGACTCAGCCCATTTCGTAATTCCGCATCTGTACATAACTTCCTTAAAATACTGTGAATGTGCCATCGTATTATGTAAACATTATCTCTTGCCAGTACGTCAGAAGTATTCAAGGTCTTCCCAATTTTCTGAATGTGTATTGTTTAGCAAGTGTTTGGTCAGACCTGAGTGTAAGTGGAATGTTGGAAAAGTGAGATATGCAGTTCAGCAATAACTTTAAAGAAAGGAATGTAAAAGTTTTAAAGCAGTAAGATTCTGAACTCTAGCATTCGAGTAAGATTGTTCTTTGATGGATAAAGGATAAGTTTTAATAAAATTAATTTCCTTCCTTAGATTGGTGTGTTACATATTTCCTTTCCTGTTGCTATTAGATATTGAATTTTAGGTCTATTTAACATATTAATTCCTGCAACTCATACCTAATCCTTCTTGCTTCAAATTCTGCACTTGTAATCTAACGTTTAAATTATCATTTATGGCTTTATTTGTTTTTACAGGTGGTGCAAGAATACGAGAGAGCTGTGATATTCAGACTAGGGCGTCTGATGTCCGGGGGAGCCAAGGGGCCAGGTAAGAAATGACTGTAGTGCTAAGCTTTCCATGAATGCAATAAGAATTGTGTCTTCATCGGAAGCACCGTGACAAAGATTAATTTTACAACAATTAAGAAGGAAAGTCAGAAAATAAATTTCCTAAATCCAGAAATTTACTCTACCAGACACCGGTCCAATTTTTCCCTCAGTGTCTGGTAATTGGTAGAGGTTGGTACGTTTAACCATAGGTCCCGGGTTCGATGTCCGGACCCGGAACAATTTTTCCCTCAAAATTATTCAAATCAACTTTACAGGGAGTTATACCTGAAAGCTTGATTTGCATAATACACGCTATTGTTCGTTAACAGAAAACCACAATTTGAGTCACATAGAGTTAGTGTGCACTCAATGTTAGTTGCTTGCTTGACGGTTGTCAGCCCACTTTGAGGTCTGTGGATATAGATGGAAAAATTATATCGGTGTCTGGTAGAGTTCCCGGGTAGCTCAGTTGGTGAAACGTTGGTACGTTTAACCATAGTTCCCGAGTTCGATGTCCGGCCCTGGAACAATTTTTCCCTCGAAATTATTCATTATGCATGTTTATAGTTACTGTATTTTGTGTGGATAGAAATTACATTTTAGCTGCATAAAATTGTATAAAATTGTATTTTTAGTTGCTAGAAATTGTATTTTAGGTGCTTAAATCTGTTTTTAGTGCCTACTTTGATAAATTCAGGAACTGTTTTAAGTGCCTAAAATCCGAGGTCTAATTATAATGCAATCTAAAACAAATTCAATATGAATTGTGAAGTGAAATCATATAATTATGATGCATAGTTATTATAAAACACTTAATTTTGCTTACAGAAAATGTGGCATGGGATTCATAGAATCTCTATATTTGCATGAAACGTTTATGCAGTTCGTGATTGTTATTCTGAACATGGTTGGGGTTGTAAAGATGTTTGGGGTTTAAAGTAAAATTATTATATTTAGTTTCATTCATATTTTTATAGTCCCGCATTTAAATTTAACACGGCGGATCCTTCTCGTTAATTATTTCATAATGGCTTTCTCGTTGCGTGAGGCCTAGTCTCTAGACAAAAATTTTATAATTGGTAGTCGAAACGATTCACACATCAGTATGACGTCAATGAGTTGTTGAAACTGTAATGAATAATAATAATAATAATAATAATAATAATAATAATAATAATAATAATTCATTACAGAGTGCTTGATTTATTTGGAAATTAGCATCACAGTTAAGTGCTTTAGATTTAGACAATACTAAATTAATTATATCTTTATATTTCCAGCATTTGTTAACCATCCTCATTTGTGTAGGAATAATATGGCTTGCGTCACTTAGTCCGCTTGGATGACGTCACTGTATTAATAGAAAGTGTGACCAGATTTCGAACGCAGAACGCATAAACGTTTCACGTTTAAATAACGACTCTGTTAACTCTTCTTTTCAGTTGTAAATATTATTTCACCACGTCCGAGCTATTTTCTTCATATGTCTACTAGTGATAAATTGAAATTGTGTTTAAGTGCAGTTTGCTATGTTTGTTATTCAGAGGAATAACAGTAGTTTCCCTTTTTGCGAATACAAATTAACTGGAATAAGGATTTATTTTATTTGTTTGCTTCCTGTTGAAAAAACTCTCAAGTCTCTTTAGTAGTCCATAGAGAATGTATTGTGTGAATTTACTATGTATTCATCATTTCGAGGTACGGATTTTATATTTTTTCTGTTCTTATTGAACATAACCTTCCAGGTCCTAATCTATACTAATAAAATAATGGAACCAGTTACTAGTTCTGAAATGACGGAGAAATAATATCTGAACCCGTAGCAACACTTCCAAATCTTCATCTGTACGAATCTGATAATGGATCAGGTCCTGAAGGGTTGCTGTGTATTTGAGATGTGGTTTGTCCGTCATTTAAGAATTTATCACAGGTTCCATAATCAGTAAGGTTGAAAAAAAGTATTGGTTATAGATTTCGCTGCATATAATCATCACTACACAAAATAACTAAAGAAGAAATAAAAAAAAAACCTCTAAATATTAAGAATATTCAATCAAATAAAAATGTTATAACAACAGATCCAGATTTAACTCATACATGTAAGGTGAATTAAACAGTGTTCATGGGTTAGATAATAAACATACAATATATATAAAACACAGTTGTATGAACACTTTACAAATGATGATAATTAAGATTGGTAAAATTCAGACATGTTTCGGAGGGTGCCCCTCCATCTTCAGTGACATTACCACGACGCTGGTTCAGGTGTTCGACCGCGATGTATTGTGGCTTGAAGGAGTCACTGAAGATGGAGGGGCACCCTCCGAAACATGTCTGAATTTTACCAATCTTAATTATCATCATTTGTAAAGTGTTCATACAACTGTGTTTTATATATATTGTATGTTTATTAACAGATCCAGAGTAAAATCTAATAATATCCCATTCAATAAAATAAATTATATCGTTAATAATAAAATAAAAACCCATAAAAATTAGAATAATTCTAAATATAAATACGTAGAGCTCTGTGTTTACAAAGTGCTTGTGTACACGCACGACTATGGTCCGTCTCAGGAATCTGTAGAGTAGAAAGACGAAACAAGACCTCTGAGCAAGTGGTATGTAGGAGGACTAGAGCCAATGACTGCTCTGAGGGTTGTTTTGCTTGAACAAAGCTAGTAATCGCTTGCAGGGATTGTATCATTTCTATCTGAACTCTACTCTACCTTCTACCACGAGCATCTTACCCCTTAACGGCCTCGAGCTGATGCTGCCCGCAATACACTCCGGCACAGTTAGACTCCGCCCCCATATGTGTGAAGTTACTTCACAGATTCCTGGGACGGACCATGTTATTGTAGCGGCTGCTTGTGCAGTCCACTCCCTATGAATGAACTCATAATAGAATTTACATTTAAAGATTATTTATGTTTCAAATTAATTAACTCGGAACATATATTAAATTTAGAAAAACATAATTATCAATTAAGTCGAACACAATTTCCCCGTGTTCTGAATTCAGTCCTCCTGTTATCTGTTCTTTGTCGGATATTTGTTTCGGCATTCTGATACAACCTCACGTCACTTAAGCAAGTCTACTGTTGAGGAGAGTAGGATGTTCACTCTCTCTGCTCCTTCAGACAGTAAAGACACCAAGCAACGCGATGCATTTTGTAAACAATGTATGTAGCAATTATTTACTACATTGATATTAATACTTTTCTTCAGCCCTAGTAATCAGATTCGTACAGTTCAAGATGGCCGACATATGTTGAAAAATTTTCCGAAGTTCAGGGAGTATTCACAGTTTCCAACGTCAAACCTGAGCGACGCTGATGATGAAATCTGTAACTAATTTTAAATCGTCGTAGACGCCATATACCATGACATAGGACTGAAAAATCCGGATGTTATTCTCACCATAATCATTATAATATCTGGAGTATACTCTTTACTTCTGATTGAAGTTCTGGCTGATATGTACATCTATTATCAAGCAGTACATCTCACTTGACGATATGTGTCAGAGGAAGAACAATTGTTTGCATCTGAAGTCTAACTAGTGTAATATGTAGCTAGTCGGCGATGAGGAAATGAACTGGCCACCCTACCCCATTATTTCCTGGCCTAGTTGCCTCATAAGTGGGTCTTGTTGGTATCACTTGTGAGGTTCAGACCTGTCTTCGAACAATTGACCAAACAACTCGAACCTGTTTTCCATCTTTCTCCATTCGGCACAGAAAACCGAGACTAAATTATAGTATCAAATTCCATATGACTTGAATGAATTCAAAACCTGTTGTTAGTATATATAAGATACCAACGACTTATACATACAGTGCTTTAATGGTTCCCACGAAGACCATTAAAGCATTGCCGTCCTCCTGCTATTCAACTTCAGGGATACCATATAGCCAAGCTTGCGATTAACGAGGACGCACGCATATTGGAGCGATAGATTGTTCCGATATGCATAAAGATTTCCAGATGTCTTGTAATTCTCAATTATGTGTGATGCAATTCCATGCCACTGATGTAACGTAACCTGCTCTTTTTCCGGCTAATGTGCATAGACAGTATTCTCCACGTGCTGAGGTCTGTTTTTATTTTTTTGAAGTTCCATTGCTTGCTCTCGCATATATAAACATGCGTCTTCAAAGTTACTGTTTCACTATATCTGTTACATAGGGATATATTAAAATGAATGAAATATAAACTAAATGTACAGGCTGCCTATAATTTGTGGTGAACTCTGTAGAGACTTCACGTCTCATAAAAGTTGAGATTTTTTCCCTACTTTCTCCACAGTACAGTGATCCACCGTTCTACCCACACAGGAAATTTTGCTGAGTGCGATACTTCAACGGATTGATGGCAAACCTATCTCGAGAAGATGATAGGATGATGGATTAGAAATGATGGTGAAGGATTAGTTAGGATTAGAAAATATTCGGATCGTGCCCTTTAAATTGGCACTATACCAGTGTCATAATTGTGGTCAAATGTCCCTTCAAGCTTGCGGCAAATCTCAAATATTCTATTAGAAATTAATGTTCACTGTGATAGACGGTGGAAGCAATATCATCGCCATCCGTAACGGTTAGCGCGTCTGGGCACGAAACCAGCTGGGCCGGGTTCGAATCTCGTTCGGGGCAAGTTACCTGGTTGAGGTTTTCCCGGGGTTTTCCTTCAACCCAATATGAGCAAATGTTGGGTTACTATCGGTGCTGGACCCCGGACTCATTTCACCTTCATTTCATTCAGACGCATTATCACCTTCATTTCATTCAGACGTTAAATAAACTGAGATGTTGGTACAGCGTCCTAAATAACCTACTAAATGTATGTATGTATGTATGTATGTATGTATGTATGTATGTATGTATGTATGTATGTATGTATGTATGTATGTATGTATGTATGTATGTATGTATGTATGTATGTATGTATGTATGTATGTATGTATGTATGTATGTATGTATATTATCGCAGTCACATATTCCCTTAATCTTCATAAAATAAGCTCTGTTATCCTATTAAAAGAACCGAAAGAAACATCTAATCGCAGTCAAGTGATCCATTAAGCTCTTGATAAAAATGCTATATTATTTCACTAAAACCACTTTCATTATGCGAGTATTATCATCGCGGTCACATATTCTTTAAACTTCTGAAAAACAATCTCCAATACCCTACTAAGCAATAAATTATGCGCTTTTTAGCATTTCACAATGAATGTGATCAGAATTAGAGTTTTGGGTATTCTACCGCGACTTGAAATTTGACATTCCCTTTTTCTGGGAGATCTCTAATGGCTTTCTCTACACCACTGGGAAGGACTTCAGATAGTAATACTGTGGGAGTCACGAGAAAATTTAAACATTTAGATAATCCTATGACCGAAATTGCTTGTGGATATAGAGGAAAATCACTCTTTCACTGCCGTTGTTTCGACGAATTTATTCGTCGTCTTGGGGTTTTGATTATATTGTCTACCGCGTGTTATTTTACTAGTGTTCGTATGGGTTTCATGTATAACCATATCAATAAGCGAGCATAGATAAACGTTTAGCAACGAAGATGAATATCATAAATATTTCGTGATTAAATTCCTACTTATGAAATGTATTCTCTCTCTCAGTAAAACTCAACTAGTACGCCGGTTAATTCTGTGTGCAGCATTTTACTTTATATTTTGATGCAATTGCAATAATTGTTATCTCATATTCGTATCACAGCATCTAGAAAGAAAGGTTAGAGAGTTTTCAAAAGAAGCCGTTAAAATTTTGTAACATGACTGTGGGGTTTCTGGCCAGAGAAATTGATTACATTCATTTTCATTCTTTCACGGTGAACGTGGTCAGGTTCATACTTTTGGATATTGCACCGTGTCCTCGAACTTGACATTTTCAAGTCTAGTTCTGAACTAGGCCCACTAAAACCACTTTCCGCTATACGAGTCGAAGGAAGAATTGTCATCGCAATTAATTGTACCATTATATCCCTGTGAAGAAAGCTATCATGCACTACTGAAATAATTTCTCGCCATGAGTGCTGAAGGAAGCATCGAGCGTATTCCGAATCTCACCAGTGAGCAATCCGATGGCATCACGGTGTTCCGAATTCCACCGATGACGTCATTGATGCTCCACCGGTGTCACACCGGTGCCATCAACTTGCAGAGGTGGTGACAGTCTCCATCAGCCGCCATCAGTGAATCTGATTGGTTCTTGTATAGGGCGGGAATTAGCAGACGAATAACATCGTGCACTGTTGTGTCATGGCGGTGTGTTCTGCTTTAGTTCTGCTGCATTGTTTGTAATGAGCACAATGTAAAAACAATATGTTAATGGCTTATGAGCGGACATGTCAACGGACCCGTTATTATTACTACCGGTTCAAGAAATAAATTGTTTATGCTATCTTTTCTTTGAACGAGATGGCAGTACAAAAATTTCGCAAAATTTTGCTACCGTAGCACAGACAACAACTTGTACAGTCGCCATGACAGCCATCGATCCTTCCAGCAGTTTTGTTCCATATTTCGCTGCAACGTGACGTCATTGATGCCACCGGACCGGTGAGATTCGGAATACGCTGAAAGTCACTGCAGGCAGATGTTTCGCCTTTACAAGTGAAATGTATTCTATTGGAAACATCCTCCGGGAAGCTAGCCGAAAACGATAATCAGATTCAGTTTCTAGGTCAAGAATTTTCTGTATTATTGTAATATTGCTGTAATAGTTCCATTTTGTAAAAACTAGAAAACAAACTTTGATTTGAATGTACAATATTAAGATGTAGACTGTAATCAGGTGGGGACAGAGGGACGGTACATGCTCTCTTTTCATAGAACTTGAAATTAAAGATAAATGTAATTTAAATATGTATAAGGTGCAATCAATATATTTCCGAACTGCACTTCTATTTACTGTACCGTTAATCATACATGCGCGAGTCACTGAAGACCATTGCTTCCATGCCTACTGTCAGTCTATCAAACAGTATGAGGTTATCTTTAAGAACTGATTTTGAGCGTACATGTCATTACATTTCATTTTTTCCATTTATTATGTACCATAGATCTTACATTAGCAATGAAGCTTCAAGATGTGGAACAAGTCAAAATTTTACAATATTACAATTACAATATTTTACAATTTTTACAGTTTTACAATTTTTACAGTTTCACAATTTTTACAGTTTCACAATTTTTACAGTTTTACAATTTTTACAGTTTTACAATTTTTACAGTTTTACCATTTTTACAGTTTTACAATTTTTACAGTTTTACAATTTTTACAGTTTTACAATTTTTACAGTTTTACAATTTTTACAGTTTTACAATTTTTACAGTTTTACAATTTTTACAGTTTTACAACTTTTACAGCTTTACAATTTTTTACAATTTGCTACAATTTTTTTACAATTTTTTAAATATTTTTTTACAATTTTCTACAAATTTTTTACAATTTTCTACAAATTTTTTACAATTTCCTACAATTTTTTCAATATTCTACAATATTTCACAATTTTCTACAATATTTTACAATTTTTTACAATTGTCTACAATTTTTTTACAATTTTCTGCAATTTTTTACAATTTTGTGCAATTTTTTTTACAATTTCCTACAATTTTTTTTTACAATTTTCTGCAATTTTCTACAATTTTTTTCAATTTTCTGCACTTTTTTACAATTTTATACAATTTTTTTTTACAATTTTATACAATTTTTTACAATATTTTGGCGAGCTGTAGTGAGATGAGGTGAGGCCCGAGGAATCGCCAAAAGATTGCCTGACATGTGCCTTATGGTTGGGGAAAACCTCAGACAAAACCCAATCAGGTAATCAGACCAAAGGGTGTGAAATGAAGTGAGGCCGAGGACGCCATAGACCATCCGGCTTCAGTTCCACGGCTAGGGAAAACCTCAGAAGAACCCTTTGCGAATTTTTCCTGAAATCTCTTCATATACCCCTTATCTTCTTCTTCTTCTTTGTCTTTCAAGTAGAGATTCCAGGCGTTTCCCTGGTTCTAGATAACTTTTCCGTTTCCCATGCCCTGTGAGTTGCCTACATTCAGGGCATTCCTTGTATGTACAGTCCTAGACAAAAAATGAGCTAACTCTTGTATTGTGAATTTGTCTAAATCCACTTTAGGGAAAAGATGTTTATTTTGCTCCTGATTTACTCCTTGAATATACATTTTTATAGACTATTTATAACACTTGATCTATGAGCATAAATAAGAAGCATAAAAAACAAATAAATAACAGAGCGAAGTCTTGCATAAGAAAATTCGATCACGTGTAAACCTAAGTTTTAACGAAATCAACCAAAGTCTTCTGAAGTGGACTTAGCGTATGGCAGTCGGTATTTTTTGTGTAAAATAATACATTAACTTAAGACTAATATTTGTGTAGGCTATATTCTGTGATTAATTTCTTAATTTAATTTAATTTGTAATATCTGTTGAATTTGAAATTTCTGTTACAAGTTGTGCATAATATGCAGCTCTGTTGTTATCTTTTCCACATACTTTGTGTTTGCTACTTTTGCTGTTTAAGAAAAAGTACAGCATTATAATTATAGTGATAAACCTACATAGTATTATAGCTGTCTTACACGCTTCCGTGAAACAGGGCTAATGAAACATGTTTGTGCTCGTGAGTGCTTCTAATTCTGCGAAGAGAAAAAAAACTTATCTGATTAGTCATTGTGTTTCCTCTTTCGTAGATAACATTTTGATGCTCTACTGTTGAAATGTAGGCGGTGTATAACAGTTGATACATACTAGATGACTTATCTGTCATCATATGTTAGCAATATCTTTGTCTGAGTTAACGATGTTGTAAATGGATTCAGAAACAGAGCAGTGTGTGACGTGTAGCACTATATTATTGAACTAAGCGTCGCCTTGGAGACTTAATGACGCTGCCACTTGTGTCATTCGCAGAAATCAATGTCTCTTTTCTTTCAGTCCGTTCGTGACGTCAAGCCATTATTGACGAATGGACGGACGACACTTCACTAATGACCTCAATTTGTAAATTATCCAACTCACATTCCACAGCACGAACGGTTTTGTTAACAGTTTGGTGTTGTAATTAATTTCAATTTGCGCATAGAACTTACGTACGTAAAGACCATGTGGCCTGTCAACATAGTTCGATTCTCAAGCTTAATTTCCACGAAATGCATTCTCTCTTAATTTTAGAAAGCTTAGAAAATATATTCGGAACACGATTAAGCGCTTTCACTATTTAAATATTATACTCAGTCTATAAAGTAACACCACTTTCGAAGAAAAAAAGTTGATTTCCACTGCTTACGTAGGAGAATTAGACACGCCCCTTATACGGACACCAAGAAATGTATTTGCCATTTGAATGGGAATTGGTTCTGTGTCTTGTAGTGACACTTTTGTTAAAGGAAAACATAATGTTTTATTGATTAGGACATCCATATTTAATCACTGATTTTAAATTAATGAACTTCTCTTTTTCTATTTGAGAATTGTGCCGTTTGTGGGACGGAACTGTCGAAACCCACTGTGGTACTAGAAACGCATACACAAGTCTCGGGGCGGACAGGAAATGCAAGTACAGTACTGTATTCGTTGATGGATAACCAATAAGAATTTGTATTCCTTTCACCTGCCACACCCACTACCCTTATTGGACTGAACTTTTCAATTCTGTTCAGTCGAACTTACGAGAGTCCACTGTACTCGAAATCCTTAATTCCAAAGAAAATGCAAACTATCTTAAGCACCGCAGAACTATTGGACAGATTTTGTTCTTACTCAGTATTTTATTCCTTTTCTACATGCCAAATCATTTTTATTTCGCGATTCCCATGAAGAGATATGATCCCTCCGGGAATGACGACTCTTAGTTTGAGAAATGCTGACTTAGAAAGGGTTAACAGTTCACAGCAGGCATGGTGAATTTAGATTCTGAGGATGCGCTTGCTCTTACCACCGGAATTTGCATCTTGTAAGAGGAAATTAAATAGCAACTTCAACTTCCCTTGTCAGCAAAACCGTCATTTAAGGTAACTTACATATTTATCAAACTAACAGCAGGAACTATGAAGAAAAGAAATTTGTGCTACGTTGAAGTATATACTTTATATAAACTTTCATTCGATAGATTTAGCCAGTAATTTTATTAAAGTTAAGATAAGTAAGAGGAATTGTAGGACAGCAGATAAGAGGAGTAAGAACGGACACAATATATACCTGAAGTTGGAAATAAGAAGCTTACATTTTCTTAGTGAATTAGCATTATATTCAAACAAGTACAGTAGTTGTGCGACTATCCGCATTTTTTCCATGAATAAGGGAGAGCGAAATGATGAATTATTCAGAAGGAGTGAATCTTTCCATTTGCAATGGAAGAGACTTTTCAAGATCTATTGAGCTAACTCTCAAGCTAGGCGCATTCCCAAACCCACACCGGCGGCCTCCACTAAGGTTTTCTCAGTACCCAGGTTTCGTGTAGGCAATAACACAAGTCTCTAGGCCAGCCTCCTTCGTGCGTCGCAAGCAGAAGTTCGGGGAATGCTATGGCCTGATTAAGAAATGGAAAAATGTTGATGGAATGAAGTAGATGCCTAGTATAGGGAAACGGCAGAATTCTGAGAAAACCCCAAATCCCTTGTCCGCCATAAGTGTCACTATGTAATTTTCATAGAAAAATTTCATGCTTGACCGGAATTTGAACCCAGACCGCCTGGATTACAGACTGAAGGGCTGGTCACTCAGTCACCGTAGGGGTAATCTTTTAATCTTTTCATTTATTGTATGATGAATTACACAAAATCTCATAACATTTTGTAGGTTGGATTACTAGAATACGAAAATACACAACCTTAGAAACGCGAGTCTTCGGCTATGGAAAAAGCACGCGCTGCACTTTTGAAGCAATTTCACTTGGACTGGCTCACCGGGTGAAATATTACTGAGCTTTCTTTACACACAGGAGACCTAATTTTCATTGTAATTCGCGGAATATTTTTGTAATTAAGTATAGTACTCAGAATTCAGCTTTTTTTTTTTAGTGGGAAGGGAAGTGTTGTTGTTTATGTGAATTTTACGATTTTTCGTCTATCAACTCGCCGCTAAAATACCCTGATCTGACGGCACCCGAATACTTCCTATGGGAATAACTGAAAAGTAAATAATATCGTAGTAAGCAGCACATTATCTGAAGTTAAAAGAAAGCATAACCATTGAAATTATAACCATTTCATTTCATTTTTCATTTTAGTTATTATATTCCATAGATATTACATTAGCAATGAAGCTTTAAGATGTGGAACAAGTCAAAATTTTACAAGATTACAATTACAATTTTTACAATATTTTGCAATTTTTACAATTTTACAATTTTTCAATTTTCTACAAATTTTCTACAATTTTTTACAATATTTTGGCGAGATGTAGTGAGATGAGATGAGGCCCGAGGATTCGCGAAAAGATTACCAGGCATTTGCTTCGGAAAAAAACCCAACCAGGTAATTAGATCAAAGGGGTGAAATGAAGTGAGGCCAAGGACTCGCCGTAGACCATCGGGCATCAGTCCCTCTTTAATTCAAAGAGTTAAGAACTTTTAAATTACGCTACAAGAACGTGTTGTTCATCATGGAGATTGTTTAAAGAATATAACTTAAAGTAAATTAGTATAGGCCATTCGGTATCTCGTGAAACCTAGCTGCGCGTCAGGGGAAGAAGAATGTGGACTGAGAAGCTTCCCTCCCTTGCTACGCTCCTACTCGTAGCAAGCGAGCTCACTTTCCCCCACCATAAGGTTTTTACTATATGTTATATGCTACGGCGTACACAAGCATTTGGTTTCACGAGATAACGAATGAAGGACACAGATTGCTAAATCACATTGTATTGGTACTTCTTTTTACAGAATAAGTGTTCTCTTTTAATTCTGTTGAAATTTCCTATAAGAAGGCTATAAAAGGTCGCATTCCATATAACTGCAATGAATGTGACGACTGGTAAATTCTGGAAATAACTCTGAAGAGGATCAAGTCGAGGGCATCATGCCAGAAGGACGTATCAACAATTTTTGCGTTATTGAAATATTTAGTTTATTTGTGTTCGAAAACAAACCTTTGAGAATTACAAGGGGCATGAGAAAGAATCAGAGAAAGTATCGAGATAGGATAGGAAAAATAAGATTCTAATATAAACTTGCAGTTTTGTTGATGCGCCCTTCTGACACGATGCCCTCGAAGTGAATGAACACAACTCTTCTTTACTTACAAGGAGTGGCTGTGGACGTGGCGGCAGGGGAAGACAGCCTGTCACTCACAGGGCAGATCTTATTTTCAGCACTGAACAATCCATCGCTTGCAGGCTGAGTCACGGGACGTTGCTGCGCCGTGGTATATTGAATTTTTTGTGGTGTTTAGTCCCTGATTGATGTTTTAGGGGTGCTCTTCATACTTCCCTGTATCGAAACGTACACCAAGGTGGACCTCCGCTCCTGCGTGTACGACATCCCGCCCCAAGAGGCAAGTGGTTGCCCCCTCCCCTTCCTGCTCCTATGCTTGTTTCCCGCTTGTTTCTTCGAACTTGGAAAGTTGAATGCGCTCGTTACCATGGTGATCAATTAATCGTCTCCTTTAATGATTTGTAGTGCTGCTGGTTAGTGCATCGGCTTTACTCGCCGGAGGCCCGGGTTCAAATCTCGTTCAGTTGTAACAAAAAGTTGTGATGTACAAAATTGATACCAGAATATGCTTCCTGGAATACGTCCATTTCCCTTTTCATTATACTACCACACTTAATTCATATTAGCCACAAAATTAAAATAATTGAAAGTTGTACTGGTGCTGTGATCAGGGTTGCTACCTTTCATTTTAAAAAAAGTTGTAGATAAAAATAGAGTAGTCTTTACCCATAAGTTCCAAGTTTTTTTAACGTTAAATAGTAGCCTACTGTTTTACACAAGACAAGACTAATCTTGTCTTAGCATCGTAAAACAATAGACTACAATAATATACACACCTAGCGCGACTAACCTAGGTTTAGCAACATAAATGAAAAATTGAAATAAAAGCTATATGACACACCACAAAATAATTCTAAGACAGCAGGTAATGCGCAGAACTTTAGAGCTCGATATTATTATGGCACATTAATTTAAGAGTGTTTCTATTTATAGCGCTTGTTGCTCCTGGCAGATTCCAATAGTTGCTTCTCATTTTTAAATCATATACAAAGACCGAACAAGTCATATTAATGTTTTTATTGAAGAAACATTCTTTCGATAAATCAACAGAATAATTGTTTCTAACATTAATCCTTTTTAAAGTTATGTGTATAACAGGAATTGGAGAGTGGTATATTCATGACTTATGACACCACACCGTTTCCTTTTAATGATATTGATTCAAGTAATGATTCAAGTTTGTGTCCAGAAAAATCGCAGTTATTCTGAAGATAGCATTTTCATGAAACTAAAAAAAGATCCTTTTCTGATGATTTACAAGATTGGAATCAACTTCGCTTCTGCTCATGAGCAGATGTGTTTCATAAATGGGAATAAGCAAATATTAAAATAAATTACAAGTAAAGAAACAGGGAAAATGACTTAAGTGAATTGAAATAAAAGTCCAAAAATTCGGGAAAATTACAACATTATAGCGAGACGCGGGACAACAAAGTCGAAATCGGGACTGTCCCGAGAAGATAGGGACGCGTTACAACTCTGGCTGTGATACAGACTACCCACAATTGGACGGAGTTCGCAATAATAGACCAATCGACGATTTGAAAAAATGAGAGTTTGCATATATCTGTTGATGGCAGGCTAATTTAACTCCGAAAAAATCAAGACTGCCATAACTTAATTTTTCTGCTATTTATAAGCAAAAATTAGTTTATTACATAAAATTGTTAGGCTATTTATTTTACTTTGAAATATTAATTCAACTACTGGTCTCTTATTAAAATCGGTTAGTTTTTTTTTGGCATTACTTGTGCTATTTTTTTTGTAATAGTATAAATGTTATAATACTTCTTGCATAAAATGTTTTATAAAAAAAAACACATTTCTTTCAATGGTGAATATCTCGAAACAGGTTTTTGGCGCTTGGATTACTATTGCTAATCACCGTCCAATTATTGCATTCGTAACAATTTTAGTATAAGGATATCACAGTGACATGGCACATGGTCTTTAGATAAAAAAGGAAACAAAGTTATCATTTACTTGAAATCCGCTCTACCTGTTCTCTTGGGTTTTGCGTGAAATATACGAAAAGAAAGTATGTGGTATTTTATATTCTTTCTTGTGAATGTGATACAACATATCATACATGACAATTTCGGCGCATTTTTCAACATCTCTAATTATTTTTATACACAAGAAGGCATAAGAAAATTAAAAGTTTTCCTTTATTATCTCTCCCGTAGTAATAGGTGTGTCATAGTTTCGCAGTTTATCGCCGCTTTAACGATAAAGGGACAAAGCGTCATTAAAAAAAAACTCTGATACTCTATACACATAGATTCTTCCCTGCCTGGTGTTGCAGATAGTTAAATACATGTTTCAATAGCAATTACTCTTTTATTGCTTTGAAATAAGAAAAACAGAAACACGCTCTATTTTAATAATCCGTTGAAGGAGCACCAATGTATTATGTTAGCATGACCCTTATGGCTGTCTTCAGAAGCACACAGAAGTGTTTTCCCCACACAGATAGGTACAGTACTATCAGTTTCCATAATCACCACTTTAAAGCTAGGAAAGTTAGTAATTATTTACCAAATACATGAACAGAAATGCTTATTTTTTAATTTTCTAAACACACAGTCTATTTTCGCAATGGTATATGATTGGGAATTTGTGACGTAATTTGTGTTGACTAAAATTCAAATAGTAAAACATAACAATTCTAATTCGCAGCCGAGTACTTGAACTACTTACTATTGTAATGAAATCTGTGTGCTGGTATCTTGTAATCACGATCGCTAAAACATTGACCATTACGGTACTCCTCTAACGACATATTTAAAGCCTTTGTTGTTAAAATGATGCCTTATGTGATATAACATCGCAGTTAAAATAACTAAAGCAGTACGGTAATTAATAATAGCCCTCAAAAGTTGGCAGTTGAGATTTTTGTTTGGTTATTAAGAATTTTATTGATTAATTCTTGATGAATAGGCTACAAGAATTGACAAAAGTCTGAAGTTTGTAAGCACATTAGTTCAATACAAATGTATCTCAATGTTTGAATTCGTTTTTTAAAGATAGAATAACGTTACCTGGATTTCTTTATTATTGAGGAAGCATACTGCTAAAAGATACAAAGTTTGAAAGATGATATGTCGCACAAAATTTGACAACGCTAGAATACGGAGAGTTTAGCTCTCCGTATTCTAGCGTTGTAGTTTATCAATAGATAATTATGTATCTCTGAGTACTTTTCTAATCATTACATAATATTTTTGTTCTATTCCGGAAATACAAGGTTTGACCCTCGAGCTTGACTATGCTGACTCAGGCTCTTCTGTGGTAATCATTTACGTCTCTGAGCAAATTTTGAGGTTATACTTTGCATTACAGTACATCACGACTTAGATCTTCCAGAACTCCTCTTTTCTCAAATTAATAATGATACTATTAACGTATTGACGCTAAGGAAAGTTTAGGCCTACGATTTAAATCACTGTAAAAAGAAAAAATAAACAATGCACAGTAATTCACACGGGATCGAACCCGGGCTCCTTGCTGGGAATCATATTATGTGTAATAGCTGGGCTTGTTTCGTAACGCCTGTAGTTCTGCGCCTTCAGAGAGCGTACATCAACACGTGTAAGAGACAGAATCACAACAAAATGAGTGTGACTTGAAGGGTTAACTGAACCTTGTACCTTGTACCTGGATGTGTTCCCTTCCCTGCAGTATGTGTTGACTTTAATCCCACCTTTCTTCAACAGGCATTTTCTTTATCTTGCCCTGCATCGACGCCTATGCTAGAGTCGACCTCCGCACCCGAACCTACGACGTCCCTCCCCAGGAGGTAAGCTGTTCCACAATGCCGTGGTCCTCGAGCTTAAAAGCTGAAATAATACACATAAGTGTCATACAACAACTTGTTTGTGGTAGTTACAAGTTGGTTCAATGTCTCACTCTCTGCACTTACCCGACAGTTTGTGCACAAAATTAATCTAATTTGTATTTGCACATATTGTTAGTAATAATAGGAACATAATAATGATGATGATAATAATAATGATAATGATAATGATGATAATAATGGTAATGGTAATAATAATGGTAATAGTAATGGTAATAATATAATAATCATATAATAAATTCCATCATCAATTTATACCAAATTGTCTTCATAAATGAAACTCTGCCTTTAAAATTATGACAAACCAAAAATAAATTGGTAATATTGCAAGCCAGTTACATAAGAAAATAGGTTTTAGACAGTCATTCCTAATTATACTTTCAAACGCTTACCTAGGGTGTTATGAATTGACTATAACGCTGTAGCATGCGAAAAGTACTTTTAACACTGATTCAATTGTTTGCGCCGAATTGTCATTTGTTTCCCCAACAGATTTTTTTTCACGGCAGTAATCACAACCGATCAATAAAACGGTTCAATTGCAGGCCTACTTTAAAAATGACTGTTTTTGGTTAAGAATTGTACACAAATTTAAATAAACTCCTTCAGCAATTATTTTACTCATAACTACGTGAAATAATTTAAAAATTTAGTTTAATTATATAAAATTTAGGAACTCCAGAGATTAAACCGGGGATCACTCGATATACCATCTAATGCTGCATCATTGAGCTATAAAATACCACATGGTTGTAATGTCTTAGGGTTCTATGCATAGACATTTCGCTAGCCCGCGCTACGAGCGTGCTAAACTAGCCCAGGCTATCGACTGATTCATATCATGTATCATATCATGTATCATATCATATATCATATCGTATCGTATCGTATCATATCATATCATATATCATATCATATATCATATCATATATCATATATCATATCGTATATCATATCGTATATCATATCATATCATAATTCATATCATATATCATATATCATATCATATCATATCATATCATATCATATCATATCATATCATATGAAGAGTTGGCGGGAAAAACGATGAATGTCACAGTTTTCTTAAGGTTGATGTCATTATCTAATTCAATGGATCACTGCGAAATTTAATGTCGTTCTTATGAAAAATGGTAAAAAGGAGAATTATCACCGCGAATACAGTAATCCTTTCCTTTACTTTCTATAGAAGCAGGACTACATCTTGCAGTTATAGACTCAATTAGATCATTATCTAACCCTTACCAGAAATGTGACATTCATTGTTTTTCCTGCGAACTCTTCATATATCATATATCATGTCATATCATATATCATATCATCATGTCATATCATATCATATATCATATGTCATATATCATATCATATATCATATATCATATCATATCATATCATATCATATCATATCATATCATATCATATCATATCATATCATATCATATCATATTGCTAACACTGGTTTATGAATACGAAAAACGTTAGTTCGCTGATCATCCACCGGAAGCCCGCGCTAAGAATGTCTACGAATATGGCCCTAAAAATTTTGCAAATTATAGTGAGCGAGACTACAGCAGGGGAGAATTCGTGAGAATTATCTCTACGAGCAAAGTACGGACGAACGGTTTTCTATAAAAATAGCCTATGACATGTTAAAAATTATTTTATTTCGTTCGCAGGATTTGCTCCGCTTGGTTTGCGGCATAGTTTCACAAACATCGCTACCCACGAAATAAAATGTCATTTTTAACAGTAGTACCATAAATAACTAATACATATTGTTTAAAAATGCAGTGGCTTATTATTGAGAAAAAAATATATATCATTTAAAAGATAGAGCTGAAAGCATTTTGTAAAATAGCAATAATAATTATTGTAACAGTAATAGTAATAATAGTAACAGTAATGATGATAATGATAATAATTATAATATATTTTTACAAAAGGTAGTTATTAATTACATTCGTTGATTTTGAAGACTATTATAAAATCCTCAGAAAATTCTACCTAGACTTTAATGTCAACGTCAGTGTCCTTGAATTCACTGGTTGATGTAGTCTTAGAAACAATTGATGGCGCACAGATATTTTCAGTCCTAGAAAGGAGACACTGCGCATGATCAGAAGACGAGCGACCAGGCTCACAAGCGAACCACTAATAGAGTTCTGTTTCGTTGTATGTCATCCCTATGTAGTGCCGGGAAAAGAATTTAGCTTAGATAGGTAGTGAGGAAAGGCTAAATGAAACAAAACAAAAGAAAGTGTACGTGATAGAAATGGTCTGCATGAAGCGATCCAGTACTCCAGTACTTACTTAAATCATGAAATTGGACATTAACTAATTTAGTTTAAATTAATGAGACGCGTTTTGTGTTAGTTGTGGAAATAAATCATCTTCTTATACTTTGCGATTTATAAATGAAGAATGGGGTGTGAAAATCGTTCTTCATTTGCTGTAATATGTGATCTACTTCCTTCTATTATTATATTATGTTCATCGAGAATGTATTAGCTGAACTGAAACGGAAGAGAATCGAAAAATATCTAAATGACTCTCCTCGGAATCCGGATCAGTTGTGGGATCAAGTTCTAGCTACTTGAAAAGGTCTCGCTCAGGACGAAACTATTTCCGCAACTTAGTCGACTCTATGCCCCGAAGATGCTAGGCGGTGACAAATGTCGGTGGCATGTGGACAACGTATTAGATCCACATGCCTTATTTATATTTTTTTGCCTAATTTGTTTGTTTATCTTTGTTTTATTTGGTGAAGAAAATTTATCTCCTATGCAGTATGTATGCAGTACATACATATGTTTGGTTTTTATTCTCCAAGTGATCCAAGTATTAACCCAAAGGTGTTGGATATAAGTTCTTTCAATTAAAAATGAATGCAGGCAGGTAACATAAAAATTAGCGACGTTATTAAAACATATCTCCACCTGACTAGGAATTGAATCCGGCCCCTACGTTGCAAGCCAGCATATTACTTACTGCTCCATAGGGCGAGCGGTACAAAGACGGCCCAAAGAAAGGCTTACAGCCGCCCGACTTGAACTCAAAGAAGACAGCATACATACAAATTTACTGGTGTAAATATTTTCATCACCAAGAATCTCGTCATTAATTGTTTCTAAGACTATACCTTGAGAGTGTTGAAAATCAGAGTTCAGCTTCTTCCAAAAGGCAGGTAAAGCTATTTTTCTGTACAATTAGATCTCCTACATCATACTTATTTGTAGGTTTGTGGACATCTATATAGGAAGTGTGTTCATTCTGTACAAGCATACACACACTCACACACGTACACAACCACACACTCGCACGCGCACTGGAGGACCATGGTCGAGTTTTGTGCCCCGCCTTTCATCCTGCACTGCACTTTGATGTTAACCTGTACACGAGATGTTGTGGCATGTTCCAGTCGTTTAATTTGCGACTCTCGCTTGTTCTGGCTCTAAGTTAAGAGCAGTATTTGAGGAAGCATTTTTTAAAAGATTAATACATTTGTATTCAAAGTGTTTCAAGAAAGGGAATTGTATTTGTTTTCCTGTGTAACGTAATCGTGAGAAAAAATACATGTTACGAAAGTCTCCGATTACATTTCAACGGAGAAAAGTTGTTGACGCTTCTTTCAAGTACCATGAAGAACTGTGTTGTCACAACCATAACATGATTTGTAATAGCTCAGCAATGCAGTATTATTATTATTATTATTATTATTATTATTATTATTATTATTATTATTATTATTATTATTATTATTATTATTATTATTCAAGTGAATTGCAGCACTGAATGCTCTGAAGGAACATGATCTCTTGCACGGATTTCAAGTAGTTAGAATTTTTTTTTATATTTAAATTAATTTTCCTGAAGGATACATAGGCTTAAATACACAATATCGAAGAGCATTAAGACTGCTTTTTCAAAATGTTGAATCATTACTCGAGGAATTGCCTTGAGTTACAGAGAATGTGCTCAGATGTTTCTATATGAGGAGAGAATTATCCAGTTGGTAGCCTAGGGTTTAATCTTAATTCTGGTCTGCAAAGAGATTTTTTTTTCTTTTTGTCTTATTTTGTGTATAAATTATAAATAAGTTATACACTTGTTTGCTTGTCTGAGACTGAATGTATTTTCGCATTAGAAGTGTTTTATTTCGTTTCCGGATTGATATTACTATTTTAAGTTGCTTTTGCAATAGCCACATGAAGATTTTGTTTCCAGAAATGATGATAGAGCTCCAGTTTTGACTAGGAGAACAGCACATTCAAGATCTCTATGTTGTAACTATGTGGTTGATAGCATCTTATCAATATTACACTTACATTATTGTAACCATATTGTTGCTAGTATACAGCCAGAACATTACTTGCATTGTCGTAGTCATGAAGCCTGCAATTCCTGTACTGCTGTATCTGTAATATTTTCAGGAACCAAACAAATCAATCTGTCAAAAGTAAATGTTTGTTAGCAGCACACACATGCAATATTTTTGTTGTTGTCCCATAAATTAAATAGGCATGCCTGACTATCTGTAGCCTATGTGACCTAATATTTCTTACTTTGTAAGTATAGTTCAATAGTGCAGTTCATCGAGACTAGCAGTGCAAAACAAGCGAGTGCCGTGTGCGTTCAAGTTCAGCAGGTCGAGAAAAACAGTTTTTCAGTGATTTAGATTAATTTTAGGGTACTAGGATCGCTGCTTAGGTTTAGACTGGGTCTAGGGCATTTCGTAATCGGAAATTTAGTCACCGTTATAATTTGTCAACTATTTTTCTTCATTAGATTTTTGGTCATCAAATACATTTTGTCATATTCTTTTGTCAAAGAAGATTGTCACCGAACGTATTTCATCATGTACATTTTGTCACCATTTTCTTTTATACTGAAGGGATTTCGTCACCAAAATAATACATGGCATTACATGTCTGTTTTTATTATGAGTACAAAACTGTCACTGTATAATTATTTTAACGCTCTATATTAACATGGCTTTTGAATTGCATACATTCATTCTGTTTTTATGGAGTTTCAACCAAAATTCCCACTGAAGTTGTGCTCTGTAGGTTCTTTTATAATGGTTTTCTTATCTAAGGAAATAGTCATCAGTGAATTACAAATGTCGCGCTGATCACAGCTCCATACAATTCCGGTCTTTGTAACTTTGTACAGTAGTGGCAAAAAAAAACGAGACCGACCCTTGTAACTGATTTCAGAGCCTTGTTCACTCCAGAGCACGATAGACTGGTAACTGAGACTTTCGTGGTTCGAATCCTGCCTGGGAAGGAAACTATTTTTTGTTCCTTATTCAAATTTATTCCCAATACTTTTCGATTGCTGGTAAAATTCATGTTCTGGGAATAATAAGTTAATTAAGTAGTAAAATATCGCTGCAATCGAAAAGTATTGGGAATAAATTTGAATAAGGAACAAAAAAAAAAGTTTCCTTCCCAGGCAGGATTCCAACGACGAAAGTCTTAGTTACCAGTCTATCGTGCCCTGAAATCAGCTACAAGGCTCTGAAATCAGCTACAAGGATCGGTCCGGTTTTTTTAGCCACTACTATACTTTGTATACATATGTCCATTGTATGTCGATTAACTTATCTCTTGCTCTATTATTTTTTACGAATCTAAATAATTCCGCCATATCTTAACTTGAATCAATGTATCCAAACGAAATGAACAATATGAACACAATGAATGCTGTAACTTGAAGATTTAGAAACCAAAAAATGAATGTATCCTTGGAAATAAAATGAACAATGACGTAGAAGGTTTTATATTTATCATTTTATATAGGTATCAAGGGAAGCGATACGATGGGGGGAGAAATAAAATTGTGATGGCGAATAGTATGAGGAAATTAAATTGGCGACAAAATATGGTGGTAACAAAAGTGATTTGGTGACAAAATATGGTGATGACAAAAGTGATTTGGTGACAAAATATGTTGATGACAAAAGTGAATCGGTGACAAAATGTAATATGTGACGAAATCGCCGGATAAAGAAAAATCGGTGACGAAAATTTCGGATCGCGTTTAAACTTAGAGTTGCTTTCATTAAGAATTTATATATTTTTCATCTTTGTTCTATTTTCGTGAGAAGTGTCCCATTTGGCGTCAGTATGTATAAACTACTTATTTTAACTTCAAATTTCTATTTTATTGATCTTCATTTATCAGTTTCCGAATAGAGCGAATACAATATACGTTTTAAACCGTACATGTTTTTTGTTAAAGTAAATATGATATATGAGCAAATTTGGATAAGAAGGCAATGTAAAGCGAGCCTCGTAACAATTTTTATAAGGATACGAAACTCAGCTCTTTCAATGAAATTCCCCCCTTTACATACGGACTAAAGTAGATAGCTTCACATTTTGCACATTTGCACAGCACACTACGCACGGAGTTGAAGATTTGAAACAATCCAAAACTCTATTATACAGCAGTAACTGAACTGATGGTGGAGGTAAATTAAATGTATTTTGACCGAATTTATTATATTCTTTTCAATCCTGTTCTGCTGTATACTGAAAGGGAAGAAACTCGTGCGGATATATCTGGAATTAGATCTCTTGCTTTGGCTGTCCTAGCCGTGGTCTTTCTAATTTCTCATTCCTTCCAATAAAATGTTATGACGGGCTGCTTTAAAAATCTTCTTGTATTGTGTTGTTCAGATAATCCATTAGTAAGATAATTACTGAATGCATGGCAGGTGCTGACCAAGGATAGCGTGACGGTGTCGGTGGACGCCGTGGTGTACTACCGCGTCTCCAACGCGACAATATCGGTGGCGAATGTGGAGAACGCCCACCACTCCACACGCCTGCTGGCGCAGACCACCCTGAGGAATACTCTGGGCACACGTCCTCTGCATGAGATCCTCAGTGATAGGGACACCATCTCCTCAACGATGCAGAACACCTTGGACGAAGCCACGGACGCCTGGGGCATCAAGGTGGAGCGCGTCGAGATGTGAGTACAACAATGACACTTTCAAAACAAATTTTATCTTGCATTCAATATAGTGACATACTTAACGTTGCGACCTTTACACCTTTAGAATAGGTCGGAAAGTCGTTATGTCTTCCTTGCAAAGAATCATTTTTAATATTTACCATACGTAGAATGAGTGAATTAGGAGATGCTATTAAAATTAAGTTAACAACTTTTGTGATCATATTCAGTATCAGAGAATTGAGTGAGAAATAATGTTCTGGCAAGTGGTAATAAGAAAACGCCATTTTTTTTTTCAAAGCGTATGTTGAAAATGGTGCTTCGGAAAATATTTGGGGCTAAGAGGGAGAAAGTTACACAACACAGAACTGCACGCATTGTATTCTTCACTTGACATAATTAGGAACATTAAATTCGGACGTTTGAGATGGGCAGGGCATGTAGCACGTATGGGCGAATCTAGAAATGCATATAGAGTGTTAGTTGGGAGGCCGGAGGAAAAAATACCTTTGGAGAGGCCGAGACATAGATGGAAAGATAATATTAAAATGGATTTGAGGGAGATGGGATATGATGATAGAGACTGGATTAATCTTGCTCAGGGTAGGGACCGATGGCGGGCTTATGTGAGGGCGGCAATGAACCTCCGGATTCCTTAAAAGCCAGTAAGTAAGTAAGTATGTTGAAAATGATGTCCACCTTCCTGGTTGCAATGATCACATCGGAAAAGTTTTCAAATATTCAAGCAAGAATACAGCTAATAAGCAAATATTCTCATGGGAGCAGATAAAAATGCCATTTTTTTTCTTCCAGCATGTTAATAATGTCAAAAGAAGTGCTTATACAAATTTTGGCCACTCCGCCGCAATTACGAGGCCGTCCAGAAAGTGATTTTTTCTGGGGCCGTTTACAGAAAAAAGCACAATTTCATGGAAAGATTTATCGAAAGAGATACAGAAATTGTATCCCTATTTTTTCAACATATTCCTCAATGGAATTGAGACATTTGTCATACCATGGGAGGGATCAATTTTTGTATCCTTGTGTCATGTTGTGCACCTCTCTGTTAATCTCATGGTATGACAATGTCTCAGATTTGGTGGGGAATATGTTGAAAAATAACTCAAGAATTGTTGTATCTTTTCCAATAAATCTTTCTATGAAATTACATTCTCTTTCTGTAAGCGGCTCCAGAAAAAATCGGTTTCTGGACGGCCTCGTAATTTCGGTAAAGCGGCCAAAATTTCTTTAAGCACTCTTTTGACATTATTAACATGGTGGAAGAAAAATAATTACCTTTTTTATCTGCCCCATGAGAATGTTTGCTTGTAAGTCCTCGGAAATTATCACGCCGATTAGCACAAGGACGCGACATGTCACAAAGATCAGCATTAAGACTGAAAATGCTGCACTTTTATCCTTCCTAATGTGTGGTTCATCTATTACAGCTAGGGATTTCAGACACTCGTGTGAATTTTTGTGAGTGAACTTTTCATCTCAATTATAATGGACAAAGCTTGATTCCATTTAAACGGTTAGGTTCATTCTCAGAATACAAGGCACTGGGACACTGGAAATCCTAATTTAGTGCATGAATTTCCTCTTCACGACCAGGAAGAGAGAGAGAGAGAGAGAGAGAGAGAGAGTGAGAGTGAGAGTGAGAGTGAGAATGTGTGTGTGTGTGTGTTTTTACTGCACGCAGGGTAATTGGCCCCGTTTTCTTTTACGATACAGTTAACTCACAACATTATGCGCGAGACATACTGTGGCTTTTTTTTTTTAATGTTGACTGAAGATGAAAAACGGTATGCTTACTGTGAGCAGGATAACCTCACTATACATATAGCCGCTATATCGTTAGAAGCAATAGAAAAAGGGTTAAAGATCGCATGATTAATCGCGGACGTTCTTCAGCTCGTTATCCGAATACAATTTTTGTTGTTGGTGTGGAGAATTTAAAACAGAAAGTGTACTACAATTTGGAATTTCTCATTAAAGATCTTTCCTTCTCCACTCTGTCCTAGGAGTAGTGATCGACAGTATCACTTACTCAGCAAAATTGTCAATTGCTTTTGCTTTGTCTTTTGGTTTACGCTTTTTGACTTTGCTTTTGCAATATTTCTGATAAGATTACCGTTCCACGACTTCGTCGTGCTGAGAACCGAATAGTTCAAAACCGAAGATTCGCAAACTGGGTCAAAGAATATCGTTCCATTTTGTGTATCATAGGTCAAAGCCTTTGGAAGATCCAAAGGTTGCAAAGGATAATACCAAATGCAATCAAAGGATCAAACCTTTGGCAAAGATCTGCGAAAACACAAACTTGTATTTTCAAGAGTGTAAACTGTATTTATTGTTTTGCGTTTTCTCTGTTTCGGCTTCAATTCGCCTCTTCAGCTAGAGAAGTGTGACAAAAATTCTGTCGATCACTACTCTAGGACAGAGAGAAGAAGGAAAGATCTTTAACGAGAAATTCCAAATTGTAGAATTTGATACACCTCCACAAATGCTATTGCTTTGTCTTTTGACTTACGTCTTTTGACTTTGCTTTGAAAGTGTACGTTAACAATGAATGAGAATGAAATCACGTGAGTGCTGAATAAAATATTATAATCAAGGAGTTGCAGAAGATGTTTCAGAATTTTCTACACCTATGTGATTCTTGCATCCAGGAAGGTGGACATCATTTTCAATATATGCTTTAATAAAAGTAAGATGAACATAGCGTTTTCTTAACCTCTTACGGGCTCATTATTTGTATGGGTCTATAGGCCTAAATCACTGTCATTAATTTTTCTGCCGTCTGAGAGAGCTGTCGGATCTCCCCACAAAACACGCGTGTTAAGACCGCGCATTCTATAAATGAAGTGAAATCAATACTTACCTAGAACTTTGCTTAAATACGAGACATAAAGGTTTTCATGTTTAATAACTAAATGTAATTTTTGGCGTAGAAATAAGTATGTCTCCTCACAAGATTTGGGAAGGTGTCATTTTATAAATGAGTCACGAAAAAATGGAACCCCCTCTTGCAAGAGTATTGTAAGGAGGATAATGGGTTTGCAAGAACTGTAATTGATGCAGATTCGTCGGTTGCGACAGAAGAACGGCACTTTCACAGCTACGCATAGGTCTGTGTAAAGATATACTGAATAGTAGATCTATGCACTTATCGATTTATATTATTTCATCAGTACACAGTATAAAGTGATAGAATTGTGGCAGGTCTACTGCAAAAAACTTATTTAGAAATTTTCCCAAGCGTATACGTTTTCAGTATTCCTGATGCCAAGAAAATGGTTTGGGCATTTCGCTGCTGTGTATAGCAATTTATTTTGAACTGTTGGAAGAATATCGTTAACGTTCAGTATCTAAGAGTTAATTTTGTCGGTAAATGACGCGTTATCCCTAGCATCTGACTTTTGATCTCAAGAGGTACTATAAAATATTGTTAAAAGTTTCTCTTGTATAATATATAAATAAATCTGCATTTCTAACATTCGCAAAGAGGTAATTTGCCATGCTTGGTGTTAATCCAGTTTAGTAGGCCTAAATATTTCTTTGTGTTTGGTTTAACTAATGTTGCGACGGACTTTCTCAATTCATTTTCGTATAAAATATGAAGAATTGTTAAAAATCTAATTACGTGTGTGAGGAAGTGTATTAATGAGATTGTTATGATACATTATATACGGTATGTGTAGATTTATGCGTATGTGCGTGCACTCTGAATTTCATATGTGGGTGTGCACGCTGTTGAAATACGTAGGTCTACGACTGAAATTAATTAATTCATTCTGGAAGTTTGATATTTTAAGTAGAAATAAACATTTCTTATTGTCTGTGTTCAACGAATATTTAATTAAATCAAAGAGTTTAAAAATGATTTTTTTTTCATTACTCCAACGTGAAATAAGCCTATCGTACTTTTATTTTTTACTTTAGAGTTTTAGATATTTTAGAATTTTCCTTTAATAACATAAAATAAGCATAATTATTGTTTACGATCTCTAGAATATTAAATTAAAATAGGAGTGTAGAAATATTTCTTAATCTTTTCCGTTTAATTTGGAATAAACCCATCTTATTGTTTGTGTTCTCTGAACATTCAACTAAAATTATGTATCTTGATTACACAACTTTTAACACTATATCACTTTGGAAAAAATATTATAGGCCCATGTCTTTCACGTGTTAAATTTTATGTTACCTTGTTAACATGTTTCGGCCTGCTATTGGCCATCCTTAGAACTGGTTGTTGCTGGTCTTGGCGCCTTTTGTTTTGTTTCCTGTGGGGGTATATTTGTGTAGTGTAATGTGGAGTCAAAGAGTGTGTGTGTTCTGAAATTGAATTGTGTGTTGAGAATTTCATTTGGATGTGTTTTTGTGTGTTTGTATATTTCACATACAACTCAGTTTCAGAACACACACACTCTTTGACTCCACATTACACTACGCAAACACGCCTTCACAGGAAACAAAACAAAAGGCGCCAAGACCAGCAACAACCAATTCTGAGGATGGCCAATAGTAGGCCGAAACGTGTTCACAAGGTAACATAAAATTTAACATGTGAAAGATATATAATACGTTTTCTAAAATTATGTTGTAAAATTTATTTTAAATTTTCCAAGATTTTGTTTAACGGGAAATGAGCGTTATTCATTCTCCGTTCTCTAACACAGATTAAACTAAAAAATTAAACGGGATATCATCTGTATTGTTTTTCTTACAGATTTTAAAAAACAATGTACATGGCGATGACCTTCCACTTTCCTATTCAGAATAAGACGTGTGAAGGAGTTGTTCAGAGCAACACAACTTAATGTACACTCCCAGCTGATTTTAGCGTTGCAAGATCTCGTAATTCGTGTGTTTTATAATGCACGTTTTTCTGGAAAACTATTCAAAATATAGCAAAATGGTATTTGACGTTTTTTTTTATCTTTACTAAAGGAATGATCAACCAGAATTAATGACATCACGCACGGTTCACTCTGTGTATCCAATAAAGAAATAAAGGAAAAATACTCATTAATAATGTAACACAAATTGTATTGAATGTATTTTGCACTCAACCATATTCACAATCTTTACAAATACGAACTAATTCTTTAAAAATCTAAATAGCCTACGACAATAATACCCTACTGAGTGTATAAATGTTTCACGAAATTACAGAGATGCTATGAATTCCCTCCTACTCTTTTATTCAATTTGTAAAATAGTTTTCAAACTTTTTTTCATTTACGAAAATGAATTTAAGTGTTCATGAATCTAGATGAATGACGTCTGTATTCTACATAAAGTGATAGGCCTACTCAGTATTTGGTTTTACTCGTTAAATAATAAATTTCCAAGGAACAGTCAGAGGTCTCGGAGACATCGTCCCCCGAGATGGGTCAGAGAAAACAGGCTTAGATTGAACCTCAATAGGCGGCCATAATTTCTCTCTTTAACATGGTTAACATCCCGCTACAGATAGAGCGGTTTCTTTACTTGAATATATGTCAACCTTACTCATTTCACACTGTTTTATAACAGTGACATTAATTAATTTTCATTTTTCTTTTCAAATCTGATATGAAAATTACAAGAAACTATTACAGGTGTAGATTGTCAAACAACCGTCTCCAATACATTTTGAGATTGTCCTCAACATTTCCAGTGAGCATTGTGCTTATTTCTCCCATTAAGAATTCATTAATCTATTTACATTTAAAATAGAATGATATAAAGATGTTTGTTGGCGAAGTTATTACAAAATAAAAGTTACTGTTATAAATATTAGGCATCATCAGAAAAATAATATTTTTAACATTGTAATTAACCCTAAATAAATAGAACTGTTTTAAACATTACTTACTTACTTACAAATGGCTTTTAGAGAACCCAAGATTCAATGCCACCCTCACATACGCCCGCCATTGGTCCCTATCCTGAGTAAGATTAATCCAGTCCCTTCCATTATATTCCACCTCTCTCAAATCCATTTTAGTATTATCCTCCCATCTACGTCTCGGCCTCCCCAAAGATCTGTTTCCCTCCGGCCTCTGACTGACAGTCTACATGCATTTCTGAATTCTCCCATACTTGCTACATGCCCTGCTCATCTCAAACGTCTGGATTTAATGTTCCTAATTATGTCCAAAAATGCGTGCAGTTCTGCTTTGTGTAACTTTCTCCATTCTCCTGCAACTTCATCGCTCTTAGCCCCAAATATTTTTCTAAACACCTTATTTTCTAACACTCTTAGCCTCTGTTCCTCTCTCAATGTCAGAGTCCAAGTTTCACAACCATACAGAACAACCGGTAACAGGCTCTATAATTTTTAACATTATTAAATTTAATTATTTCTGCCTCTGATGAGTGTATGAGCATTAAAACTTCTATGTATGTCTTGAATAAAAGTATTTCTGTAAGGTTTCTGTGTCCATAGCATTCTTTAAGACATTTGGCTTTAATTTGCAGCAAAGACGTTCGTCTGCCCGTGCAGTTGCAGAGGGCCATGGCAGCTGAAGCTGAGGCCGCTAGGGAGGCTCGAGCCAAGGTAATTTTGAGCCTACATAATGTAAAATCTGTGAACGTTAGATATTATTGTAGTCTGTTATTGGTCATGCTAAATTATTTTTGAATAGTACATCGCATAGTTCGGCGCAATGTTATTCTAAAGGCTACGTTGATATTCCATATCGGGGACGGATTGAAATTCTATTTTATCCCAGTGGAATTTGTTGTAAACAGAGAAGTTAAGGCAGGTTTTCTTGTTGTACAGCTGTTACCACTCTTTCAATAATAATTCTTGACATTTTTTTTCTGGGTGATGACTCGAGAGAAAACTGTCCAGTCTTGGCAGACTATTACGGAGATTGTATATGTAGTCCTGCACATAAATGTACTGTAATAGGGTTGCTTCGTATCTGACACACAACATGAACTGAAACAGCTATATAGGAAAATGTTGCTTTGTAAGTATTTCGTATACACACGTTGTTGAAGTACAGATTTCGTTACCATCTGCTATTATTTATATATTTGATATCTACACCCATCAATTAAATATATTATAGTTCACTTACCGCGTGGAATTGATTTTTAATTGAATCTTGAAATTAAATATTTAATAGTTCCATTCTTACTTTAGATCCATAAAATACTTACAACAAAATGCATAATTCTATTCTACATGTATCTTGCAAAATCTCAGTTCTGCGAAAAATGAATAAGTGTAAACTTCGTGCGAGATATTCATAAAGCTGACAAATTCGAAACAAACTTTAACAGATGTATGTGTGTGCTAATAGCGAGAATGCATGGAATATACTATACAAGGTGATTCACGAGGATTTACCGTCCTTTACGGAGCTTATTTCCCCAAGACATTCTGAGCAAAAAATGTCATATAAACATGGGTTCTATTTTCAATATTTACAGAATTACGTTTCGTTATTAGAACGCCTTACTGTGAGCGCGTGATCTTGGTCAGCGTGCAGTCGGCAGGCAGCGCGAGCGCTACGGAAATCAAAGATAGCCGTATGCAGTTTCGTAGAGCGACGAGTGCCGTTCACAAGCGTGCGGCCAAGTGTACTCAAGCGGACGGCGACATTTTTTAAATGTGTTGTAAACTCTCCAAGACTGTAAATTAGGATGCAAAATTGAACTGCAAATAATTAAGTCGGTGGCAGTGGTGTGATTTGTAATAATTGTTGTGATAAGTGCGTAAGAATAATGTAATTTTCTAGTTAAAAATAGAAAAAGATGTCTGTACGAAGTCACTAAGGAGTTCACAGCACATTTTTAGCTTCATAATTCTTGCCAATTAAATAAATAATACTTCTGAATGGTTCATTCCCTATTTGTATTATTCTTTTATCTTCAAACTAAAGAAAAAAACGTATTTTACAAAGAACTTTAAATTAGTGTAACTCTAAAAATATTGAGAATAGGAACTATGTTTATATGACATTTTTTGCTCAAAATGTCTTCAGAAATAACCTCCGTAAAGGACGGTAAATCCTCGTGAATCACCCTGTATATCACTATTTGTGACCTCATAATGTACAAACAATATGCTATGAAAGCCTCATATATTTTAAGAATTTCAATTTGAAACTTGGACTGTATTAACAAAGTTTCTCCAAATTAGGCCTACCAAATACAAAATCACACAAGGCTGTGTTAATGGGTTTGTAATTGTCGAGCCACAAAATGCAGTTTTTATTTTAAAGTCTTGTGGAAATAAAGCGAAGTTCATCGTACTTGCAATGCAAATATATTCCTATTTACTACATGTTTTCTTAAACTTTAATTTTTTTTCTACACTCTATCAAATCACAATATGATCACGAACAATCTAAAAATGTGTAGCAAAAGTCAAAAGTGCCGCCACTGGTAAAGTTTCCACAGAGAGTTCTGAAAAGATTAACAATTTTTTTGTTTTCTCTTTTAATATTTGCCTCTGTGAACAAGACTTCTTCATTTAGAGAATAAGGAAAATAAACGAAGTCAGCAGTACGGATAAAGACACTATCCATTACCACAATGATATAAGGAGTTCGGTTAAAATATAAAGTCAAAAGATACGAAACACAATGGCAAAATGATACAAACCGAGACCGTCGACTAGTAAGCTCTGGGATCTGTTCGGCGCTGTCAGCTACAACAAGCGGAACCCTGTGTGTTGTCGGCTTAACGTTTCTGAGAATAAAACGGGTGAAGAGTTAATATAAAGAGCTTGAATTAATTAACGCAAATAATACATGCAGGAAACAGAGGACTCGAGTAACAATTTAACGCTTTATTTATGGTATTACAGCTTTTAAGTTTATTACATTTTTTACATTTATGACAAATTACGCATTTCCAGTCGTATCTTACGCGTTGTGTAAAAATTGTGAATCACTAATACAACCTGTTTTAACATTCTTATGCAAGATAGCCTATGAGCAGTAACAAAAATAGATGTGCCAAAGTAAGAATATTTGAAATTCTATGCAATGTGTAATGCATTTGGTACGCCTGGTTCTAATGTTCGCTACTATTTTATCTAAATAAATAACAATTCTTTTTTTTAATTCTCCATTCCAAAATTTTCTCAAATATTCTTACTTTTTGTGTATATCAAATTGGTTAGTGTCCATATTTTGCATACGTACGTTGAAACAGATTGTATTAGGGACTTATAAATGTGTATCTTACATTTTCTGTAGGCTAAATTACACTGAACAACAAGAATTTTGTGTCCCTGTGGTTTGGTATGCGCCGAATCCAAAAATGTATCTCTTTCCTTCGTATCACGTAAGCTTTTAAGATATACTATGATTTCACTTTTTGATAAGAGCACCCGGGAAACATCTGGGGCGGGTTGGGGGTTGTAAACCAAAGGAAAGCTAATACATTTGATGAGTTTATGACCTATTTCCGGTTTCTTATGATTGCTGGCATGTTCTTTTGTATTTATAATAAATAAACAGATATTGGTCCCTTCTATTCAGTAAATTTCATAACAGTTCAAAGTGAAGTCTACGCAATGAACAAAGAAGGATATGGTTTTTAGTATTAAAAGAAATGTTTACCAGTTTGAGTGAAGGCAAATTAAAAGAAGGCATTTTCATCGGGCCACAAATTCACAAAAGTTATGGCTGATTCTTTGTTTAAGGAAAAACTTTCCAATATAGAAAAATGGCATGGCGCGCTTTCAAAGATGTTTGCTCAAATTTTCTTGGAAATTCTAGGGTAGACAACTAAATCGAACTTGTGGGAACCATATAAAGTGCATATGAGGAAATGGGGAGTAATATGTCTCTCAAAATACACTTTTACATTCTCATTTGAATTTCTTTCCTCCTAATCATGGAGCGGTAAGTGACAAGCATGGGGAAAGATTTAATCAAGAAATATCTTAAATGGGAAGGCAATATAAGGGAATATCATTATTCAGTATGCTTGCAGACTTTTGTTGGTTCCTAGCAAAAGACAGTCTCGGGTCTAGTTATAAACTGAAATCATTCAGAAAATTCTTTTAAGTGCTAAGTTCAAATTCCGAGATTTTTCTATTTATACGCAGGAAATATTTTTATTGTTTTCGTGTTTTAAACTATGTAACATCATTTTTGTATTCAGTACACATTTTTCAAGTATTATGAGGCACTTTGAATCTCTAGTGTGTTGGAATTTTGTCAGTAGCAGTGGAAAATAAAAAAAAAACAGTTTTAATAAAAAAAATTCGATTTACTTTCCCCGGAAAATGGTACGTGAGAGGGAAATTTGGATTTTAAATTCAGATTTGGGCCACACATATTAGTAATATTCACCTATTTTTATTTCGGAGCAAGACAAAAAGTAAAAATTTGTAGTTCAGTGTTATTTTACTTTTAAAAATAGTCGAAAAGATCTAAATAAGAGACATTACTAACGAGCACAAAGAAGCAAATATTACAAAGGACAATATTTATGTACAAAATGATGTAATAACTAACTTCTGATCAAGAGAAAATAGTATGCGATGTCTTCTTTAAATGAATTTAGAAATGGAATGCTAACAAAATAACCAAAACGTTTGACCACTTATTCACCTGGTTATTCCGTTCAGACGACATATAGGTCCAACGAGATGAGTCCTCAACTTCTACAATTGTAGGACTGAGACTTGTACCGACACGATGTAAAGAGTATAGAAAATAAGGGAGAAGTTCAGGAATATGGTAAACCAGGAACAAAGCTGTGTAGGGAAGAGGATAAAAGTGAGATCCCTATATAGAAAACTAGTAATCCGAAAGAAGTGACGCTTACAGGAAATAATAGTATACGTGTTTACAATGATAGTAGGGGAGATAATGATGATGTACTAGTTGTACAATATTGCTAAGGATCAAATCAGTGGCTATAACAATATTAGCATTCATGTTTGACCTGAAATAGAATGTAAAATTTGAACAGCTAGCATTAAGTTCGTGTAAATTGCTTCCATTTAAAATGTGTACGAGGCTCCCATGAATTCAGCAATAAGTAACGGAAGTCCTGAGATGAAACTTCTCATTGGTGCTGTGTTGCAGGTGATCGCAGCCGAGGGCGAACAGAAGGCATCTCGCGCTCTGCGAGAGGCCTCAGAAGTCATCGGTGATTCCCCTGCTGCTCTGCAGCTGCGCTATCTGCAGGTATATCTATAAAACAATTGCGATAATGATAAACAGTATTATATTAAATATGAAATGATGGTTATATATGATAGTCTATGATATGTTATAATTATGATATGTGATATTCATTCATAGTGTTCTTCCCTATGGTAGGCCTTTCACTGCAAACCCAACATTCTCCAATTTTTTCCTATTTTCCGTCTTCCTCCCAGTCTCCGCGTATGATCCGTATATCTTAATGTTGTCTATCATCTGATATCTTCTTCTGCCCCGGACATTTCTTCGTTCACCGTTCCTTCCAGTGCATCCTTCAGCAGGCAGTTCCTTCTTAGCCAGTAGCCCAGCCAATTTCTTTTTCTCTGCTTTATCAGTTTCAGCATTACTCGTCCTTCATCCACCCTTTCTAGCACAGCTTCATTTGTTTTTCTCTCTGTCCATTTCACACGTTCCATTCTTCTCCATGTCCATATTTCAAATGGTTCCTGCCGTTTTCTGTACTTTGTCGTAATGTCCATGTTTCTGTCCCATATAATGCCACACTCCACACAAAGCAGTTTACTAGTCTCGTCCTTAGTTATTTTTCCAGAGGTACGCAGAAGATGATTGTTATATGTGATATATTATATGACATACTATTTTAATAGGATATAATGTATCCTCGTACCATACAATATTTCATATAATAATATTGCGTAAATAAATGTCATTTCAAGTATGATTCTTAAACTCCCTTCGTAATTAAAAATTTACGCATCACCATAAGGCATTTACAAGTAGTTTGATCCCTTATCGTTTGATGAACATGACTCTGAACCACTATTGAAGACAACATAGAACATACATGCTGTGGGAGAAAATGCTCTTGTCTGAGATTCACGATGGGAGATCAGTAGGCTAATAGGAATATTGATATTTCAACTAAATCTATACCAAATCGTAAGTTGGGAAGTATAGATTCCGAATACCTAATTTCATTCATTAATAGTTTCCTGTCCAAAGGCAGGTCTTTCAATTCAAATCCAGTTTTCTGTAATCTTTCCTATTTTCTGCTTTCCTATTAGTCTCCACATACGATCCATATATCTTACGGCCGTATTCATAGACATTTTTAGCGCGGGCTTCCGGAGAATGATCAGCGTTTTTCGTATTCATAAACCAGTGTTAGCGATAGGATATGATTTTAATTCTGTACAAGTAACCAGTGGATAGCCGGGGCTAGCTTAGTACGCTCGTAGCGCGTGCTGCGAAATGTCTATGAATAGCACCCTTAATGTTGTATATTATCTGATATCTTATTCTGCCCCAAACCCTTCTCCCGTTCACCATTCCTTCCGGTGCATCCTTCAGTATGCAGTTTCTTCTCAGCCAGTGACCTAGCCAATTCCTTTCTCTCCTTCTGATCAGTTTCGGCATTATTCTTTCTTCATCCACTATTTCTAGCACAGCTGTCTGTCCATATGCCCAATCTCATAGAAGTGAAATATTTAAAAACGATTGTATAATTTACTTCATTGTAAGCATCAGTTTGAACTTTCCTAGGTTTTAATTTCAGTACTTCCAGTGTTAGTATTTTACAGAATTTTAATTATTTTTCAGTGTTACATATTTGTTATATTACCAAAATTGTATTACTTTATGCATTCAAAATAAATTTACCCTTAGATATATTTTTATTCATAACAAATGATGTCTATAGCTAGGTTTTGTAGGAGATAAATTTATTCAAAGGGAACTGGAGACATAGATTACTAAAAATAACATTTTAAGATTATGACCTTAAAAATTTCAATTCATTTTGAGGCAATTTTCAGATAAGTTTTTGAAATTAAATTAAGTGGATTTATTATTTTTCCGTCAGTGACTTTACATGCTATATACAAGGTGCAATTCCTTTATATTACATAATTAGATGTTCGTATTGACGTTTTCATCGCTCTTGATTGCGACATCTTTAGATAAGTTTGTTATTATACAAAATACAATACGTTAACCTCTTTATCTGCATACCATTTGAATATCAATGTCAAAATAGTTAAAAGACTTAAAGTTAAAATATAAGATATAATGTATACTATAGGCCTTCATTTACTTGTTTATGGTCCTATTAAAATATTTTATGAACAAAATGCAAATGTTGACATAATAGTAAAATGTATGAAAACATGTTTACAATTAATATAGTACATACTAGGTTTGTTCGATATCATATAAAAACTCTGCTGTGTATTATGTTGTTGCATGTGATAATTCAAATTAAATTAAAAAGATTACTTTCTTTTAAAATAATCTTTTATATATAAAAACATATACTACATAAAATTTAATGTGCATTTTTGGCTTTGTTAGATGCTGTGAAGCCATTTATAAAGTTCTCGCGTGTAGGGGTTTTAAAGGTACTAAACTTTGATTGTATTTCCGGTAACTTTAAATGTTTTCTTTATTCTCATATAAAAAGTACCTCTAAAATTAATTCTTAAAATGGTATCCCTTATCTTAAAATTGAAAAGCCAGTATCAAAATTACACTTCAGATATTTGAAATAATGCACTTTAGGAGTAAAATGTCGAAGAGCTTCTGATTTTATCTTTAAGAATGGCTGAGATGTATCTATTTTAGTGAATTATTGTATTCTTACAATACTTTTTTTATTAATTTGGGTCCCAAAATTTTTTTAACTCATTTCGAATTTACGTTTTTGCAGCAATTATATTTTTCCCACAAAAATTTAAAATATGCACTAATTAGGAAAAAAAATTATACCACCCCTCCCCTTAATAATAGCAACGATGTCTGATTAGGCCTAATATGAAGTTTAAGAATAAAATTTAAATTCGTGGAATCGTTAATAACCGAATGTACCATGAAAGACTTCGGGATTTCTCTAGAATTACAGATTGGACACCATTTTAGTCGAAATCAATTACAGTAAGTTATGTATTCAAATTATACATGTAAATTTCCAAAATTTGAATTATATACGAATTTAAACTTTGGTTTTAATAGAAATTTCAAGCGGATTAAACATTTAATCGAATCATCTATAGTTCAAATTATCCAATGTCGAATTAACCGATTTGTGATATAAGTAACTGGCTGTATATATTAATTGTAAGAGTGTGGAACGTTGCAATAAAAACAACGGTATGCTCATGGAGAAACCATCTTGTGGAGACGCAATAATGTGTGCAGTTTGAGGGTGGATTTCGATGTGAGATCATTAAGTTTCCTTGTCAGCGTATACAGCACTAACACTTAACATTCTCACCAGAATGTTATATGATTGTACCTTTTTTGTACTTAAAATTAAACACCAGAAAATATCTGAACTGAGAATACAGTTGACGAAAAAATAAAATTCTCACATATACGAGCACAGGAATATGTCTATGTGATTTGAATTAATTTCTTCAGGCTTACTATATAAATATGCCGTAATGTTTACAGACTTTGAACACCATCTCTGCAGAGAAGAACTCCACCATCGTATTCCCGCTGCCCATCGACCTTCTGACATACTTCGTTAAAGCACAAGAAGCATCGTCGAAATAGTAGAAAGAGCACGATGTGGGCAGATTGTTCTTGAGCACCGATTGCAAGGCACAATTTGTATGAAGTCACAAACATTCCTGGATGAGGTAATGCCATTTCAAAATGTTCTTGCTTGTGGCATTTCCTGGAAATAATGAAAGCGTTCATTAACATGAAGAGAAATCATGAAATGTGCATTTCACGGTCATACTTGGAAAGAAAAACAGAATTATTATTTCCTTAGTGTCCTAAAGAAGCCACCGTGTCTTTCTACACTGAAACTTGATCAAATGTTTAAGGTTTTAAGGTGTGCTGTTGGCTAAAATACTAAAATTAATTGTATGTTGCATTCGACATTACTTACGTGCGAACAAATTAGCCGCACGAATAAGTCTGTTCTTTTTAATAATTGTGGTTTTAATTATCAGGTCGCGTTATGAAAGACAATAAAAGATTGTAGAAATTCGGAAAACGAATTCATGTGACTAGTCAATAAGAGTGTTTATGAAACATCTGCACTGAGCAGGATACTGTGCTGTGTAAAATGGACAGCAATAATGTTCAATCTTTAAGGACTGTTCAATAATAAATAGTTGAACGAAAGAACTGCTATTTGTAAGCCAAGTAGCTTGCTGTAGCATTAATTATTAGTGTTTTCAATGAAGGAACGTTCGTACTTTGAAATACATCTTTTTTGGTATTGCATTCCCAAAGAAAACTTTCCCTTTCAGCTCATGTTGTATTCAATTACTCTTTTATATTTTAAAAGAATTTTACAGATAATATATTGAACATAAAATCATAGACTTCAGAAAAAAATACGTGATCGTTTTTAATTATGGGTGGATGTTTTGATCTTAATATACTCTTCGTTGGTAATTATTGTAAACAAGATTTTGTAAGTTTCAGTTAATTCGAAAGCAAACTGTAATGTTACTTTCAATAATTCTGTTCTTTTGGAACATAAACACTTTCTACTTTTTAAATGCGTCAATATACAGTAATTTTATTCCAGAGATGAATAGTCACAACGTCAGAAATTTAGTATTATTTAATAATCTTTACAATTTAATACCATTTTCAGATGAGAGCAACTTCTTTCCAGTCTGAAGAGACTCATACTAAAATCACTACTATTAACATATAAATATTTTCTGTGAGTTAGGGCTGTCCAAACTAAGTTCAGAGATGGGAATGAACATTTCATGTTTACAAGTGAATAATTCGTTTTAATAAAATGTAGGAAGAAAATATTATCGATTTATCACGAAGAAATGTGGATAGTATATTGAAAACTAAAAGGAAATCACCCAGAAAAGCGTTACTTATACTTTACAAGCGAATAAGATGTATTGCATTTTTAGCCAGTAGTTGAACATCGTGATGTACTCTGGAAATATACATCAATTCGGTTACTAATTGGCAGAAAGTTCCATTCAGAAATTACAACACGAAATTCCAAGAGTTCTCGCGAACTTTTCGTTTGGATGGTCCTATTCTAGCATTTATAGTTTCAACGAGCAAGCGGTAACTGAAGACATGATAATAATTGTGCAATCTTACTTCTCTCAAAGCATTGTTTTGCCTAAAAAACTGTCCTGCCATCAACCCCTTACTTTCAGCTTAAGTTTCACAGCAATTACATCTGCTCACACTTACTGATATAATGGAAAAGTTTTACTATCATAATTTTGCATAAATGCTTTGACACAAGTTGTCCACTATAATTTGTGTTTCATTCTTAAATAATTCGTTGAAAGTCTAAATATAAACTTGCTTAATTAATTTCCATTTCCTGATAGTTACAACTCCCACATTTTTCAATTTAACAATTGTCAAACTGCAAAGAAGCCTTGTATGTAAAGAACAGAATCATGCGTCATTTGCATTGCTGTGTTAAATCTTAAATTTAAATGTAATAGACCAAATTTTAAGTAGATATTTCAAATCAATATTTAAAACTCTTCAATGTATACATTTATAGATTATACAGACTGTTTTCCTTGTTGAATTATTTTCAAATCCTTTTCTGTATTTGACTTCAATTGCAGATATGTGGAAATTACTTATAACGCTTTGGAAAATAAAAGCTGATGAAGTGCAAGATAGTACTGATACAATTTTCTTTCTGTAAGTTTACTGCAGAACAGGTTTTGCTCCTATGAACATGGTGTTTTATCTCGACAGAATCTTTATAGATAATAAGCGCGCTATCCTGTAGGACAGTGGTTCCCAAACTTTCTGAAGGTGAGACCCACATTTTGGAGAGATTTTTGTTTGCGAACCTCCCCCCACCGTACCGGTTCTTGACTCCTATTCGAGAAATATAAATTCCTGTTACATTGAAATCAACTATAGTTATACTCAAAACCAGTGGACACCAAGTAAATTAAGATTTTAAACAGCATTTTCACTGTTCCTCGGAAGAAACTCAAAACAATAGCGACAGTCACAGATTGATACTGAATCTGTTTCTAGGCATTGCATTCAAGTGACTGAAATCCAAAATAAAAAAAAAATAAATAAATAAATTAATAATAATAATAATAATAATAATAATAATAATAATAATAATAATAATAATAATAGAAACACTCACTGAAATATGTCTACTGATGGAATGTTGATCTCCCCCCCCCCCCCGCAGATCATAGACCAGTTTTGTATCAAAAGGTTACCCCGAATTTTCAAAAGAAACCTTAAATTTTTTATAAAATTTGCAACCCCGTTTTATTTATGCAAAATAAGTTTCTCGTCTAGGATTATCATCAAACAAAAGCGAGAAATTTCCTGGAACTTGAAATTGGCATCACTGTGTTTGTATCGAATACATAGTCCAGATTTGAAAAGCTAATTTCTGAAAAAACAGGCATATTTTTCACATTAATTGTTTTTTACTTTAACTATTGAAATACTTTTTGTGTTAAACTTGTTTATGTTTCTCCATATAAAATAAATGTATTTTAACAAGACTTTTTTTTTTTTTTTTTTGTTTTTGTGTTAATTATCTCGCGACCCCCCCCCCCCCTTAGCTCTGTACATGACCCCCGCGACTCCCACTTTGAAACCACTGCTGTAGGAGATTACTACAATTTTCAAGAAATCTAAATGCTAAATTTAATAATAAACCATTTTAATTCAAATTATACTTTTAATTGATTTTATATAACTTTTTCTCCAATAAATATGTAACCATGAAGAGATACTGATATTTAAAAAAGTCTTTAAACCTCTCATTGCACTTAGAAATATCGCAGTCTTTCTGGATTTGCCTTAACTATAAGAAGAGTGTGCAATTTTAATACGGCAATAGCTGTCTCTCTTAAAAAAAACATTTTTTTCTGCTTAATTAATTATCCCACATTCCACAGGCAACAATGCAGACTGATAGATGGGAGAATTCTGAAAAAAGAATGATGTGAAAACATGATGGGTGAACCAAGTGACATTATTAAATTGTTTGGAATATAGATGTGAATATGAAATGAACTGAAGAAGTTGCACAGAGTGCAGACTGGTTTTCCGTTCACAGTATTGCTAATGTAGTTGTATTTAATAACAATTTTTAATGTTTTTTAAGTATAATTTCACTAGTACTGCACAATAGACTAATTTATTGTGACTTTGATTTGGTGATGTGGTAATTGTACTGTTATGTATGGTTTAAGGGAAGTACTATTGTACACAAAAGTATTTTCTAAAACATTCTTGATATTTACTTGCAAACAATCTATGGTAAGAGATCTATTGTATTTTGTTGGATCGAGTTACGAGATTGTAATAAAATGTATATTGTGGTTGCACTTTTCACTAGTATTACTACCTCCGATATTAGAACCACGACTTCATCCTCTCAGAGAGCCATCATTTCAGTGTTCGTGAAAACAAGATGACCTCATCTAAATTGATCTCGTTATGTGTTTTTTCATCATTCCACTCTTTGTTCTATTACAGAAATAAATACATTACACATATCAAACAAATGAAAGAATTTAGTGTTTTGTAAAATGTTCTGAAAGAATAAAATAAAATTCACATTCACATGCGTTTTCAATTAATTATCTCACAATTTCAGCTGTGTTTTTTTCTCTGCTGTCTACGAGAATGGCCTAACCCTTTCAGATATATTTAAAATTGTTTGACTAACTTTGGTTTTGAAAAGTTTCTACAAAGCAAGAATCCCTCTGTTCACATAACTATTTCGAGTTGCCGTAGCATTTCTAAAATCACTTGGAGAATGAAGACTACACAGAAGATAACAATGTTGGGGTACTTGTGATTACAACGATAGTAATATAATGGTTACAATATTCTGCTTTTTATGGAATGCATGGTCATAGGCAAAGTTATGGGGCGGTATGAGGGGCACTGCGCCCCCCCCCCAAACCTGTCTGACCTCTTATTTTATAAACGTTAGAAAACATTGAATTCAAAAGATCTTTTTTTGCTTTTGTTTGTGTTTAAGTTTCTGTGCTTAAATTGACGAATTAATGTCTTCAGATCATGTGTGTGGACTATAATATTTATTTTAAAATTTTTAATTTTGAATTTCTATACTTCATTTGAGGAATGGAAGTACTGTATTGTTTCTTTTGTAACGGCCTGTATTCATGTGTTAGAAGTCTGGAGGTGTTCACGTCACCACTTGGAGAAATATGAATAACATAGTGCAGAATAACGCAGAAAAAAGAAAAGTGATCCCGGTATAATGTGTAAACTTAAAGACGAGATTAGATAAAATAATTAGAGTTTACATTTCATATGATATCTTCGGGAAAGCTTAATATAAAAAACTTTCTGTTAACACTGTTACGTAATTTTATTGATGTACAGTATATGCGTTGACGAATTTTTTGATCGTACAGTCTCTTTGTAATTGTTCTTGGCTTATCTGACCTTGTCTACATATATTGTTGTTATACATGTAATATAAACTATTTTGTACGAGAGAGAAAAAGAGAGGGATTGTTTTAAATTATGCTCTACTATATTTTGTAGTAGATCTACAGTTCAAGCCCTATACAATTCGGTCCGAAACATCGCGGATATGGATGTAAAGCTATAAGAAACATGCCCCCCGAAAATACCTTTATTAAATGACCATATTCCTATTTATTGTATAGCTATAACGAGGGGAGGAGGTAAATGATCTCCCCCATAACTCCGGTATGTGGGGATTCTATGGTTTTGCTTTGCCCCCCCCCCAAAGAAACGATTCTCTCTCCGCCTATGTGCATGGTTATGATCTTGCAATATTAGTGATAATTTTGGTATCGATTGTGTTACTTGTGATAGTGATTTATTTTATTTTAGTAGGTTATTTTACGACACTTTATCAACAGCTTAGGTTATTTAGCGTCTGAATGAGGTGAAGGTGATAATGCCGGTGAAATGAGTCCGGGGTCCAACACCGAAAGTTACCCAGCATTTGCTCATATTGGGTTGAGGGAAAACCCCGGAAAAAACCTCAACCAGGTAACTTGCCCCAACCGGGAATCGAACCCGGGCCACCTGGTTTCGCGGCTAGATGCGCGAACCGTTACTCCACAGGTGAGAATGATGTTGATTGAGATTTTGGTGATTTTGTTTGTGATGGTAGTTACATTTGTTGTATTACTTGCGTTGGTTCTAGAACTAGTTGTGATTTTGGTAGTAATGTTTATTCTGATGTTGCTGGTGCTTCTAATATTGATTATGTTGGTTGTGATGTTTTAATGGTGTTCTTCTATTTTTATAGTGGTGATTGAATTTCGATTGTGGTTGTGGATGTAATTCTTATAAATTCAGAATAGAAATAACACACAGGTGTGATGAAGTAGGTGAATCTCATTGTCGTTGCCCAGAATGCGTCATGGGAGGCTAGTCTGCACTACACCAGCGATAAGGTGAAATTATGGAGATTTGTTGGAATGCCACAAGAGAACCGTAGCTCCCGGAAAAAAAAAAACTCCTGTGTTACCTGAACCATGGGCTTGCCCAACACAAGTTATAAATCGGGAGTACGCCGAGAGTCTAACTCGGATCCATAGGATTATAAGTTCAGCGCTCTAGCCACTAGACCATCTTGGTGACTGATCTACACATATTTGAAAAGCGTTTCGGTGTGATCGGTAATTCAAGCGGGTAATTGAATGTACATAGTCTGATGAGATTGTTTTATTTCCAGAATATAGAACAATGGAATGGGTGTATAAATTTTCCGTTTTGTGTTAATAATGTATTTAAAAATTCCAAAAACATCTAGGGGAACCTGGGACAGAATTAGGTAAATAGATACAAATGTGAGTACGGCCTCACGACCTCCAAATGACCTTGAAAATCGGATTTTTAAATTTAAAAATTCTCGAAGAAATATAAGCTATAAATCACTAACACATAGAAAATAAGTCGGAAATCGCTCAAAATGTAAGGAACTTCCACAAACAATCTAGTGAACAAAACGTAAAATTTAATAAAATTATAGTACGAATATAAAAAATAGGTATGGTTGGTGTGGCTGGTTTAAAATGTGCTGTTTTGGATTTAAGCCACTAACAGTCTAGCTCTCCAATATTCGGCGGCAGTGCAGATTCCAGCCTCTACTGCTGGGGAAACTTCAGGATGTGATGCATCCATCTCCACTTCGCTGTAACGTGTAACGGAAGTTGCAGTTAGCTGAGAGTAAGATACAAGTTTTGTTAAGGAGTTTTCCAAGGCCATCATGACCTATGAATAGTCTGAAGGCGGTAACTGATGATTTTCTTGAGGCTTGCGGTATGAAATAGCGATATGTATATAATTTTTGCCATTTTTTGTTTCTTCTCCTTTTTCAGCAGATTTTCATTTGCGTACCTGACTTTTTCATATATTATTCTTTTGACAGATTCATATGGTGTTGGTTTTGATTTGAAATGAAAGATAGAAGTTTTTTTTGGCAAGGTCAGCTGTCTCATTACGTATTATTGGTTACAAAATCAAGATTGCTATATCAACATTGGAAGTATTTAATTTCTTCCATTTTTTTAATTACTTCCATTACTTTGCAGTGACCAATAATGCAGCATAATTATTTTGATCGCTGTTATCTGCATGGGTTTATATTTAAAGAAACGGTAACAAAATCAGGGATATAAAATTGTGGTGAAATAAAAATACTAGTTCAGTTGAACTAAAAATTACTTCCAGAGACGCTTTTTATATGGGTTGAGACGTCATAAAATTGACAGTGTTATTTTTTTAATGAAATCGGCTTTCATATCTATTCATATTTCGGATCATATTTCACAAATGGTATTATTTTCTCCTTATTTTTATAACATTTTTTTTCTGGATGTGGGTATGTATTTCTTTCATATATATCATCGTTTGAATACCGGTACCTTTTAAATGTTAATGTTAATTCACCTTTCCAGATTATATCTCGATGATGATGATGATGATGATGATGATGATGTTGATAAATCCCATGTAACAGTTTCAGCTTAAATAATATTTTGTAAGTAATTTTTGCATTATTTATCTCTTCCTAAAACATACTGTATTATTTAGTTTTGAAATTAAATAAGTTGCTAAAACAGTACTTGCAATTCCAGCATAATCGATTGTTTCAGTAGCTTTTTCAGGCTATTTAATTAAGAAAAAAATAAATTGGAAAGGAACTATCACTTAATTTGATATTGTCCTCATTATTATAATATTCATTTGCATCTCTTCCTTTTGTTTCAAATTCCATATAAATAAACATCAGCATTATGTGAATGAATAAAACTATGATGTACGTCATTTCATATTCAATATTCTAATTATATGAATTCAATTATTATTTGCTGTTCAATTAGTTCATGAAAATGTTTGAAACCCGTGATTTTCAATGTTGTGCATTTAATGAAGATAAAAACAGTTTATTTTAACCTTAATTTAAATGTAACATTGATTTTGGATATAGTAAGCAGATTATCATTTTCATCTCTGAGACTTCTATTTTATCAGATTGGTTAAAATGGCGTATGAGTCCTCCGTCCCGAAAATCAGCATGGACGGTATTTATGGAATTATCGATTCACAAAATAATGAAAAATATTTTAATTTAAAATGTTCAAAATGTGCTCTAGAACAGAGTTGCAGGACTCACAAGAGATCAAATTCATTTATTAAACGTTAGTAAGTTATACAAACTATTACACTTTTACCACGTTATACTACTTTTGACCAATAAAACGGTACGAAAGGACGTCTTTCAACAAATCATGGCTGCTTATCGCACAATTTTATCACTTCCTGCATTTGTTTATTTTTATCACTTCCCTAGCATTTGTTTCTTTGTTTGCCAACATTTAAAACAGCAAAGTTTTTACGGATTATAAAACATGCTTTGCGATCGTCATTTGTTTCTCCCATAGTCAACTAAAAATGGCGGTGAAGGGAACATTAGTGAAATAGAATTTTAGTAGGTCAATTAATATCTATTTTATTATAAGTAGAGTACTTTATTTCTTCTAATCTTTATACAGGGTGTTTCCGAGGTGGTGTTACAAACTTTCAGGGATGATGGGGAAGGGCACATGTATCAATTTGAGATAAGGAACCCTGGTCCGGAAATGGCCGAGTCGAAAGTTATAAGCAAAAATAGTTGTGTGGAAATAAAATAATTTTATTCCTCTGTACACCTTATTTATGTGTATTTATTTCTACATCTTACACATACTGTATTCATCTGACGTTGTTTACGTTGTCTACTTACAGTATTCCATTCAATGCGCTGTCTGAGGGATGGGGACAGGAAACTACACTAAAGCAATGCAGCTAGCGTAATATGTAACGAACATGGTCGATCCTGATATGCACGTCTGTAGATAGGAGTGTATGTGTACAAGTTGCAGTGTCCAGTCGATCAGTCCTAGTGAAATGGAGTACACGAGAGCTGAATAAGCAGACCTGACTTTCGAATACGGATGAGCCAATGGGAACAGTAGACAAGCTCACAGATTGTATCGGGACAGTACCCACGTAAGAGACATCCGGCCCATATCATTTTTCCCAAAGGCGGTGAAATAAGCAGAATAGAGATTGATTGTGTGCTCTTAATATTAAGTTTTTTAAAAGGAATTCGTGTTCAATAATATTTGTTGTGTATTAATAATTGTTAATTGTGAACTCATTGATGTGTTGTGACATTTCATTCTACTGAAAAGTTTTATTTTATTATTAATTGTGTTTAATATTATCAGTGAATCTTGCCATAACTTAAGACAATAGTGACAAGTGACTATCTCATATTGCAAACAATCACTTCTATTACATTGATTTGTATAAATTAATTTAATATGTCTCAAAATAACATAGTCCAACTCTGAGACTGATACAAACTCAACAAAACGTCAAAAACTACATCACGAAACCACTATACCGACATCAAATGCATTTGCACCTTTAGCTGACTTGAACGAAAGAGACCAACAAGAGTCTTCGTATCACATTCAGATGGAAACATCTACACCAAAGAAACCACCACCAATTTATATTCACAATATTCTGAATATTAATTCTATGCTTAATGAGCTCAAAACGCTGGACTGTGGCGGTTTTCGACACATAACTATCGAAAATAACAAAGTGAAGCTAAATATGGATCTCATAGATGGATACAGAAAGGCAATTGATTATTTAAAATCACATCATGCTGAATTCCATACATATCAGATGAAATCTGAGAAAGCTTTTCGTGTAGTCATCAGGGGACTACATCACAGTTGTAATATAGAATTCATGATGTCAGAACTTAAAGAATTGGGTTATGAACCTATACAGATGCTACCAGTTAGACATCCAATCACCAAATTACCGTTACCTTTATTTTTCCTAGATTTAAAACACAATCCTAAGAATCCTGAAATATACAGCTTAACCCGACTTTATAACGGAATAATACAAGTGGAGCTGCCTAAACCAAGAAAAACTATTGTACAATGTATGCGATGCCAACAATTTGGACACACAAGAAACTTCTGTAATCAGACTGCAAGATGTGTGAAATGTGAAGGTCTTCACCCTACAGAGAAATGTAATAAACCAAAAGACACTCCTCCCATTTGTACAAACTGTAAAGGGAATCATCCAGCCAACTACAGAGGTTGTCCTGAACATACAAGACTACAAAGAGGAGCAACTAGGCATCAGACAATTCCATATAGATCTCAACCAGCACCAGGAACATCTTCTTTAGATAAAACTTCAGCTTCCCCTCCAGAGCTGAAAAAGGTTCCTGCACAGGACTCTCCATTTTCAGATGTACACAGGGAATTTTCCAATCGGCCCTTATATTCAAGTATTGCAGCATCTTCGGTTAACAAGCAAGGTACTGTAGATAATACCCTAATCGCAAATAATGCATTATTCTCTGATATGATTAAGAAACTAGATATGCTCATATCATTAATACAACCTCTGGTTAATTCATTGAACTTGTTACTCCCAAGAGTACTGCAAAATGAATAACATTCCACAGAAAAGTTTCATTATCAGCACATGGAATTGCCAGAGTTTAAATAATAAATACTATGAATTAGTCTGCTTCCTGAATACTTATCATATTGACATAATGTTGATTACTGAGACTAAACTTGCTCCAAATCTAAACTTTTTCATATCTGGATATAAGATATATAGAGCTGATCATCCCTCTGGAAGCAGAAAAGGTGGATCTGCAGTAATTATCAGAGCAGATTTGTGTCACAACGAACTTCCCCCAATTTTAGAGGATGAAGTACAAATTTCAAGAGTACAGATAAAAATTGATAATACAGACTATCAAATAGGTTCATTCTACTCTGCTCCGGACCAGCGTGTCACGCCCACTTTGATTTGGGGAATAGTTCATGAAATGAAATTCAGATTCATACTAGGAGGTGATTTTAATAGCAAACATCCTAGATGGGGATCCAACGTAACCAATCCACGAGGCATTATGCTATATGATCAAATTTTTAAACTTAATTTGGAAATAGCATACCCTTTTGAACCTACACATTATCCAGATTCAGGACATATGCCTGATCTGCTTGATTTCTTTATTGGTAAACAATTCCAACATTTCTGTAACTTTCCAAGAGTTATACATGAATTGAGTTCAGATCATTTACCTGTTCTTCTGACTTTATCAGCAGCTATTCCGAATTCATGTAATAAATACACGCTCATAAGACACCCCTTTAACTGGAATGAATATGTATCTTGTCTTGATATCTCTACTAACTTGAAGATTCCCCTAAAAAAATAAAAGAGATATAGATATGGCAATAACTACACTTACCAATAATATTAAAACAGCTGCAAATACGGCTTCTTCCAATAGTTCAAACTTTAATCGAATTAGAAGAAAAACAGTATTTCCACCACATATCTTACAGCTCCAATATGTGAAAAGATCAGCCAGGGCACTATGGCAAAGAACAAAATATCCTCCTCATAAGCAAAATTATAATAAGGCTACACAAGAACTAAAATTAGCCCTAAAAGAATTATACAGTGAGGCAACTGACATTCAGTTAAAATCCTTAGATTCAAAGGATGGCAGTCTATGGCGTAAAACAAGACAAATTACTAAAGAAACTGAAAAGATTCCACCGCTAAAATATGACAATCAGTGGCTCACAAGCCCGAATGATAAAACTGAGATATTTTCCAAAATTTTAGAAGACCAGTTTAAACCTAATGACAACGAAGATAATATTACAACTTTAGAAGTGAATAATACTCTAGACCAGCCTCTACAACTGTCTCCAATTTGTAAACTATTCACTCCAGCTGAAGTCAGAAACACGATTAATAGATTACCCGCGAAAAAAGCCCCTGGACATGACTATATAACACAACCTCTCCTCTTGCAACTGCCTAGAACTATAGTACTGTTAACACAGATATACAATGCAATGATACGCTTATCATATTTTCCTTCAACATGGAAGCACGCTAATATTGTGATGATTCCTAAACCGAATAAAATTCGTACTGATCCATTTAACTACAGACCTATAAGTCTTCTGCCTCTCTTTTCAAAAATATTTGAGCGTCTTTTATTACCTAGACTATTAACGCATCTCGAATCATTGTTACCAAATACTCAATTTGGATTCAGAAAAATGCATTCCTGTCCGCAACAATTACACAGGATTATTGACATAATTCTTGACACCTATGAAAAGAAACAAATCTGTTTAGGCCTTTTCCTTGATACAGAAAAGGCGTTCGATAAAGTGTGGCATAATGGCCTCTTATTCAAACTAAAAAAACATCTTCCTGACACATACTACAGTTTAATTCAATCATTTCTTAGAAGACGAACTTATTCAGTAATATACGAAGGTGTACAGTCTCAGATTAGATATATTTCTGCAGGTGTACCTCAAGGGAGCATTCTAGCCCCTTTTCTCTATTTAATTAACACTCATGATATACCAACACCTAAATCAGATTCTCTAACTGTAGCTCAGTTCGCTGATGACATTGCTGTCCTTAGTAAAGGAGATACTGGTGAACAAGTGACAACCATTCTACAAAACTTTCTTCAGGAAATTGAAATATGGAACAAAAAATGGAGAACAGTCATGAACACAAATAAGTCATCAACAGTAACATTCACATACCTCAAAAAAGAAAAAGTACTTCCATTATACCTCAACTGTTCACCAGTACCACAGCATGAAGAAATACGATATCTTGGACTCATCCTAGACAGTCGCTTGACCTGGAGTAAACATCTCACTTACACCCTCCAGAGATTAAGATACAGACTTCATCGATTGAAAGCAATACTTTCCAGCTCTAGTCTTTCCCTTTCCAACAAAAGGTTAATATATGTAATGCTTCTCAAACCTATTTGGCTCTATGGATGTTCATTATGGGGATCGGCTTCTATAAGCCAAATCAAGCGTATTCAAACATTCCAAAATCGGGCACTAAGGATAATCACTGGAGCACCATGGTACGTAAGAAATGAAACACTTCATTCAGATCTAGACCTAGCCAAAATAGAGACTGTAATTCATTCTTCCTACACACGCTTATTTGCAACATTGTCAACACATTCTAACAACTTAATCAACCAGATTCCTCGGAACCTGCCCCCTGCACGGCCTGATCGTCGCCTCAAGAGGAAAAGGCACACTGATTTGTTGATGCTTTGAGGAACGTTAATGGACGTCACCCTCTCCACAAGTCTCATATTATTGTAACGTTAATTATTTAAGCACAATTGATAGTACTAATGTACAAAAATTGTCAAATAAATTAAAAAAAAAAATCATTTTTCCACGACTGTTCCAAAAGTTAAGGGAAGGAGAGCACGTGATGCCAAATTACAATTCCATTTCCACACAACTATTTTTGCTTAGAACTTTCGACTCAGTCATTTCAGGACCATGGTTCCTTATCTTAAATTGATATATGGTCTCTTCGCCATCATCCCTGAAAGTTTGTAACACCACCTCGGAAACATCCTGTATACTTCTGTTTTTATCACCTTCCTACCATTTGTTTACTTGTTTGCCAACATTTCAAAATGCAGATTCTTTACGGTACTCTACTATAAAACACGGTTTTCGATCGTCATTTGTTTACCGCATAGATTAGTCAACTGAAAATGGCGGCTCCGTTCAAACGTTTGTGACTTTAGTGAAATAGAATTTTAGTCAGTCAATTAATATTTTATTGCATTAGAGTACTTTACTTCTTCTAATCTTTATATTCTTTCTTCTAATCGTGTAATAGTCAATTAAATCCCACTCGAGCTTTGATTTTCTCCAGATAAATCGAAACCTCTAGTGAGATTACGGTTGATAAAAGTTTGGATTATCTATATTTGTTTGCGAACATTTTCATTACCTGTTCCCTTCTCATTATTCGAACCGAGTATCTTCAGCTCAGACGTTTGTGAGTCCACTGAGTAACAAGAAAAAGCAGAAAGGGGGGAAAAAAACAATAAATACTAGACGATGACTCGAGAAAGATGTAGCACTGCAATTCCGTTTGAATTTCTTATTATGCGAGATTGTTGCTTGTTAATTAACAAGATTATTGAATTTGTCTCTCCAGACTTTGAAAATTTTCTAAGTAGGCCTACTTTGCCATAATCATAATTTGTAGATCCATTGTTTTATTGTGGTAAAAAATTGAACTACAAACTTGTTTCGTTCTCATTATAAAATTATGAGCATTAGAAAAAATGTTAATTATTTAGAATAACGCCTCCAAAGTTTTTGATGTAAAATGTTTTTGCTTTCACCTGATTAATGGGACAACGTGCCGGCGAATCGGGTGTGACAAAGGGGAAGAATTAAGATTTGAAAAGCTTGTATACTTGGCTCGGAAACATGACGGCCTCTCTTCTTGGAATTGGTAATCTCTCATAAACCCCCATCCTCTACTCAACCCCTAGTCGCGTGGCAGAAATACAATAGATCCCAGCATTGCCAAATCTAGTAGTCATTGCCTCTACCTGTTGGCTTTCACCCATTCTCAGTGTCTTTGTCGACGTGTTGTTTTATACCGTTGTGCGCCTCAATATGTCTAATTTATTCCGGCCATGATTAATGATTGTTGGAGCAGATGATCCGCAGCCAGGCCTCCTGATACACCTGAAGATCCAGGACCATCACGACAAAAACAACAAATAACACCGTCGAAGAAAACAGAATATCTTATTTGCAGAGGAGCGTAGCTAAGAAAATAAAGTGTTAAAATTGTGTCTAACGTTAGAAATTCTATCCACAAAGTAATCGAAAGTTCAGGCAGTTTAATAAGTATAAATCTTAATCACTTAACATCGGACGCAACCGGCGGAGTTGGATATATGGGCATAGAAATTAAGAATTACGGTTCACCAACTAAAGAGAAAATAAACAAATTAAAACAGAATTCGGTAAGAAGACGATTTTATATGTGATTTACTTCGCCGAACAGTATGTGAACAGTACGCGAAAGAGATATCGCCAACAGCAACACCGTCCTTAGCAACCTAAATATGACATTATTCACAGCAGTGCTTAAAAGTTTTCTAACTTACAGCAGTGAATTAAATGTTTTTAAATCACTCTACATGACAACCAACATATTAGCAATAGTAAAATGAATATATATGAACTTCTTCGCCAACAACACATTACAAAGAAAAGCTCTACAATTTAAAATTAAATTTACATACCAGTAATGAATAAAATATTGTATAGCACATTAGAGTAAATAGATTTTATGCGTTCGTGGAAATTATCACCCAAGGCGAAGCTGATAAAATCTAACTTTACTCTTTTGTACTATAAATTCTATAGCTATTCAATGAATACAGTTTCAGAAAATTTTACCAGCGCAACATTCTTAATTAAATATAAAATTCTGGAACTTCAATAACATGAGAATTTAAGACTTATTATAGAAGTCTGCATTTTTTTGTTTATTTAGGCAAAACATGTTAGTGAAAATATAAATATAAAGTGTTTTTAAAATAAGTTTGTTCATTTTTATACCAATTTTGTTTTAGTAATTATAAATTAAGGTATATTAAGGTATATTTACAAGGTATATTTCTGAAAATCGCGGTTTCACGGAACAGTTTGAAAAACGTCCGCAAATCACAATGACTTCAAGAATTGGCAACTCGGCTAAGGGTTTATCCCTTGCGCGTGCCTGCAGTTAACTGGTGAAGGGGATGAGGGAAGGTCGTCATGTTTTCGTGCGAAGTATAACTCGGCGTATGATAGTCAGAGGAGGGGATGGTAATGATATCACGCGGTAGGGTTAAGACTAACGCATGCTGTGATGGGTAACTTATCGTGGGATAAGAGAAGAATGCGGCAGATTGCGAGATAAAAATTATCACGCTTCGAGTCATTTCGGCAGTTGTAACTCGACAACCGAAGCAGCTATAGTCGTGGTTGACCATGCAAACGATTACTTACTTACTGATATACAAAATAAAGGTGCAGAAATAGTGAACGAGTAACCGTAACATACTGAACGTTTTGAATCATAAAAATGTTCACTTCATTTTAAATTGTCGAAACATTTACAAACAAAAAATATTCAAAATTTTGTAAGATTCGAGGGTGGGAAGAAAGAAGAGAAACCGCCGAACAATAGAAAGCCAGTCTGTGACGTACAGCGAACACGAAGGTGGCGGGAACGCTGCAAAGAGGTCGATTTATTACTAAATTGTAGGCGACAATGCCGATTTTGCATTTAGCCGAGACAAATGACGGTGGAGTATGTGCAGAGCCATATCGATAGAATCAGTGTTTACATGAATCTGAATCCGAACTGTATTTCCGTCCACATGGACGAACTGAACAAGGTAAACTATTTGGGTGCTATTCATAAATCATAGACATTTCGCCAGCCCGAGCTACGAGCGTGCTAAACTAGCCCCGGCTATCGACTGATTACTTGTACAGGATTCATATCATATATCATATATCATATCATATCATAGACTCATATCATATATGATATATCATATCATATATCATATCATATATCTCATATCATATCATATCATATCATATCATATCATATCATATCATATCATATCATATCATATCATATATCATATCATATCATATATCATATCATATCATATCATATCATATCATATCATATCATATCATATATCATATCATATCATATCATATCGCTAACACTAGTTTATGAATACGAAAAACGTTAGATCACTGATCATCCACCGGAAGCCCGCGCTAAGAATGTCTATGAATATGGCCCTAAAACTTTACTTCGAAATTACATGTAAAATTAGTAACTTTGATTCTGAAGCAAAAATCTCCTGTGGGTGTGTAAGCTGAAAATCATGTTCGACATATCAGGATGGGATACTATATATTTGCTAACAAGATTCTGAATTAAGCCCATTTTAGTAAATTGTGGAAATAAATAATGTCTATATAAGCCGTTGTTTCATTTACAAGCACCTTCGTGACAAGATATTCTAAAATTTCATAATGATAGTATTAGTTGACCGAAAAGCAGGAATAATTATGAGTGTATATATTATATGAGGGGTGTCTAAGTACAATATAGTGTTAATTACTATAGTACATTTTATTAAGTGATTAACGTTTTCGGCATTAAGATGCCTCTTCAGATCCATAGATACATACAAAGGAACATGCTGAATTCATGGAACAACAAGTAAAATGCAGAAATGTACAATATAGATAAAATCAAGATGTAAATAGCGCAATGATACAAAGGCATGGTTAATAGCGTTATGATGCTATCTTCAAATTTATGAATCCACACAATATTGATCATGCAAATACATAATTTGTTTTGAAATTAATAAGTGTCGTGTAAAATGTACAATATAACTGAAGTTAAAATATAGCCTAAGTTATTCAAAATTAAAATACAAATACGTGACTACAAACTTGTTACGTAGAGGGATGTTATAAAATTCTTCCCACAGAAGTTAATGTCATGCTTCGAGAGTCAGCATTGCCGAGTTTTACTGCTACACGAGTTAAATAAACTAAATCAGATGAAAATTTTTTAGTCTATCTCAAAGTTGAAGATTGTATTGGAGTTATTAACTTACGTGATGATGTTGCAGAAGTTAGATACATAGGCCTACGTCGTTGCTGCTCGGCAATGATTGATTCTCGGGTCGTGCTCACATGGTACGTATATATGCTAATGTACATCGCAAGACAACGGTAATGTGAAGGGGGTGTATGTGTGGATACAGGTGGTGTTGTTTTGCAGTAATTAATTTGAATAAGTTATAGTTTGTAGTATTGCTAATTTGTTCATTTAAAATTGGGATACCTTGATTAAATATTTTAGAAATGAAATATTCCTCAGAAATATCAATTAGAGGAGTTGTGATCATTCGGTCAATTAAATATCTACAAAATGTACACAAGATCTCTACCCATCCTACAATCTATAAAATGAGTAAATTTGGATATTTAGTTGACCGAATGATCACAACTCCTCTAAATTAAGTCAATTATAATAAATACATTTTAAATTTGGCGACCGAAAATGGCTTTGAAAAACAAGCAATAAAAAAACTAGTTAATAAAAGAAAATCGAAAGTATCTGTAAAGAAATTTACTGCAAATCACCTGAAAGTAGCCTACACCAACAAAAAAAAAATTATGGCATAGAATGACCTATTTTGGAGGGATCTCTAACAGATTAAATAACTTTGTTAAAAGACATAATATTCATATTGCTCCCAGAACAAATAACAAATTGAACAACAGAATACCTAATCGCATGAATAATACTGAACCTTATCTCATAGTGGAATTTATAAGTTGAACTGCAAAAACTGCCCCAAAACATATATTGGTCAAACTCGTAGGAATTTCAAAATCCGATGTAATGAACATATAACATTTTCAATTATGTAAATTAATAATATAATTTTTTACTGCCCACCGTTTCATAAGTTTTATCCACAGAGAAGGGGACGGAAAAAATAAACTGTATTTAGCGGGAAAAAAAAGCACATGGTTGGCAACACCGGCAAACACACATAATGCTGCCATCTTGTGTGAGATGCTGGAACTAACTCTTCACTTCCTCTGTGACATAGTTCAATCTTGTACCGGTGATGACGCTGCTAGGTGACGCTGGCTCCTGCCATCTGCTGGACATTGTGTAAACCACCTGGAGTATGAAATAATTTCAGTTTCGTGGAAAGGGGCAAACAAGATCTGAATTTTTTTTTTCGTTTCTTCTTTCAAAAAACGACAGCAGAATAATGGATTTTATAGATATCACTAACACCGCCTGAGACCACGGTACAAATGTAATGGAAATTAATACGCATTTTTAGAACATCCATATTTTTCTCGCTATTTGAATGAGGAACGCACATAATAGAAAACATAGGAAAATGCTGGGTTTACAGTGAAAAACCTGTTCTTGAGCAGAACATTATGTATGAATGTATGTATGTGTATTGTATTGTATTGTATTGTATGTATTGTTACGTATGGTTGTGTATGTGTGTATATATATATATATATCTGTGTGTATGTTAAATTAAAAATGTGAATTACTTGTATTTGACCTCATCAGAGTTCTTCTGTACTCTAGAACTTAGTCAGAAAATTACAATGACTATTAATTACACTTTTACTACGTAATACTACTTTTGACCAATAAAACAATACGAAAGGACGTGTTTCAACGAATCATGGTTGTTTATCGCTACAATTTTAACACTTCTCTAGCATTTGTTTTGTATCACTTCCCTAGCATTTGTTTCTTTGTTTGCCAACATTTCAAACTGCAAATTCCTTGCTTTGCGATCGTCATTTGTTTCCCGCGTAGATTGTCAACTGAAAATAGCGGCTACGTTCAAACGTTTTGGTGAAGTTAACTTTAGTGAAATAGAATTTTAGTAAGTTAATTAATATTTTATTGTATTAGAATACTTTATTTCTTCTAATCTGTATATATTTTCTTCTAATCGTGTAGTAGTCAATTAAATCCCACTCGAGTTTTGACTTCCTCTAGATAAATCAAAACCTCTAGTGAGATAATTGTTGATAAAAGAAATAGCATATGGGATGTAGAATATTTCAAGTTAGCAATGATCAGCTCAGGCATTAATTTTAATTCGATCACTGCTTACTGTCAAGAATAAAGATAAGGAACAGATCACTATGCGCGAAACTCTATGTTCGCACTCATCTAGTGCGTGATTTCCGGTCGCGGATTTTAATATTAATGGTGAGAAAAAGTATTAATAATTATGTATAAATAGGCCTATATTTTGTAATCGTTAACCTCTCTTACCAAAACGTTTTTTCATAGCTACTAACTAATAATAATAATAATAATAATAATAATAATAATAATAATAATAATAATAATAATGAAAATAGTAGTAATAATAATAATAATAATAATAATAATAATAATAGAAATAATAATTTTATTGCTAAAACAAAGATTACATATTGCTTTATATATATATATATATATATATATATATATATATATATATATATATATATGTGTAAATTACTCTAACAGTGGTCGTCAGCACTCGCAGAAATGTGCAAAGGGTAAGTGGTGCCGTCCCGTGTGCACCGTCGTGCAGCAAGAAGAGGTAGAGAGCATACCCGCTAGCAGCTACGAGTGCACCATGGTGCACTGTGTTTTCCGCGGGTAAGAGACGCTAGCCCCAGAGTGCTCTGTGCTAACGACCCCTGGTTTAACACCACTAGAAGGAGTAGGCCTACATACACGTGGTCAGGGGGCTCATGAATAGTATCATTTTTAGGTTTGTTCTACATAGCAGGCACAAAAAATAATCACGAAAAAAATAGCCTGGTGGATCTTGAAGTCGAACATTATTATCTGTTTTTGATCTTATATAAAAATCCTACTTTATTTATAGGCTACTAAAATTGATGAGCAAAATGTCTCACAAAATCACTTATGTATTCTGACATGCTCAAAAAAATTTCCAATTCACCAGATTTTCTAGTGTTTGTTACAATGTAATATTTCATGCTGTCACCGGATATAATGTGTACCAGTTATAATAATAATAATAATAATAATAATAATAATAATAATAATAATAATAATGTTTTATTTTCGCTGGCAGAGTTAATGCCAATAAGGCCTTCTCTTCCACTCAACCAGCCTTAATCAATACAATACATAAATTTAAATTACAAATATTTACACTACACTTAAGTTCTCCAGCAATATTCTTCACTACACATTTATGTCAATAAGAGACCTGATGATGCCGTAAGGCGAAAGCGCTCGTCATAAAATAAGATATATTTGTACTCAATGATATAATTAATTGTTTATAAAGTGATAAGTGTAGACTGAACACTAACCTAATATATATCTAATTAGTAGTAACTTATCTGAAAATAACAATGTCTGTTAAATTAACATACGTCGTTGTGAATAAAAGTAAACTACGAGATCATGACAATGACTGGATGAAATTACTGTGTCGAAGAATTTCTGAATCCAAATTTGGACTCTAACACAGTTTTGGAGGAGCCAGGCTCATATTTCAGGTTGCCATTGATCGACTGAGAATGACGTCCCATAAAGAAAGATATCTTTGACACGCCGTTTGCATTTCATTAAGTTATCTCAAGGGTTCCTTTTCTTTATAGACAGGTTGAGAGCACTTTACACGCAAGATTTCTTCACTAAGAGGTACCCAGCTACATCTATAGACCTTACAAGCTTCCTTATTTTCCTACGTCCGTCGTTTTTCACGGAGACAAAGTTGACCTAAGATTTATGAAAAAGTGTTTTGAACAGTTGAATGGGTGCAGGATCGTCATTTTATAACGGAGATCCGGGAGCAAATCTTGGTGAGAAAAAGTGTATTTCTGATAAATATGCACATTCTAGATAATCTGGACCAATTAATTTATAGTGTCCGTGCCCATTTCTTGGCTACATGTTGCGTGTGGGTCTCACAGTGTATGTTTTAAACGATATTAGTATTTCTATTGTTGACGCAAAATAAATGATAATTATGCTGCTGATGATGATGATGATGATAATGATAATAATAATAATAAACTCTATCAATATTTATTGCAAAAAGGTCCGAAAATATTAGGACCTAAACGACCAACCTAGGTTCTTATCAGGCATATTTTAGGATACTATATATTTAAAAATGTAATCTAGTACTGTTTATGCCCATATTTTTAATACAAATGAGGGAAATCTTGCATATAGAGTTATGTCTAAAGTAGGCTAATGTTTTTATATCATATCTTCAAAGTTTATTACAACTTTCGAACACGTCATAACTTATAACACTTCTTGAAAATATTTTTAGAATGTTAAAATGTTAAAATCAATCATCTATAGCTTCTGGAATTACACTGAAAACAATAATATAATCAAACACAAAACTCTTACCAAATAGCCTACATTTGTTCTGGTAGCTGGGCTACTTTGGATGTATTAAGTATGAACTGTGTAGATTTCAGGCTGATCGAAGAATGCAGAAATCTTTTTCTTTGATGTACAGAAATCTTTTTTTTCCCCTTAATAACCCATCACAACCCTGGTTTAGAAACACTGACATCTTCCTTCATCTCCACGTGGAGGGAGAGTTGCCACATCTATGAATAAACTGAAAACTGAAGTAAAATTCATTGAGAGATCGAGGTTCGTTAGGAGTGTGGGAGATGTGAAGCATGTGAATGGGGATGGTCAAAGTTGTTTAGGTAGAAAGCTGTAAATCTGTTAAGTGGACGTTGAAAGAAATAGCCGAATTGCACAAGAGGAAGTTATACGAACTTCTTATAATAATGATAGGCAATTGTTTTATTACTGTGGTACATATTTTGTAAGTTGTACTTAAATGTAATATCATTTAATCTGTTCTGAAAAGAAAAGAAAAAATAATCCTAATTTATATTAAAATAAATCGATAACATTTATTGCTCTTACCCTAAAATCAACGCAGTGGATGGAGGGCTTACTGTGAAACTAACGTAACTACAAAAATTTACATTTTTAGGTCTTTACACCAATCGATAATTCGTTCTTCTACTTGGTCACAAGAAATCGTAACTCAGTTCTGAACGGTCTTGTATATAATATAATTCACAACTAAAAATCATAATGATATAATTCATGTGAGATAAGCATATTGCCTGTTAAGAATTTTGTTGTGAATAAAACGTTGATTGTAGTTACGTTAGTCCCACATTAAGCCCTCGGGATGTCCTGCAGCGATACGAAGTGCCGCTCCTGGAGGAGGGTGGGATCAGAGACTCGTGCACCGCTTTTGCGCGCCAAGCAGCCCTTTGGAAGGGCGAGTTCGCAACAAAGAGACCTGCACTCGTTCTCTTTAATTGGGACACGCTGGCCAACTAAACGCTGTGAATCAGAGTTGCCAATTTGATGATTTTGTCACTAGTTATCTGAAGTTGTGTAAGTTTTGATCCCTTTGTATTCACAGACGCTTTCCGGGATAGTAAAAAGTTCACTAATAAATAAACTATTAAGTTATTTGTACAAATAATAACTACTTCACTGGTGTTAATATTATAAATTTTTTGTTATATTAGCTGATTGACTAGTTTCGAAGTTGTTTGCGTCATTCTCTGTGGTTCGAGCGCTATCTTTGGTTTCTTGTTGTGGTGGGGCGAGTTCATGATTGTGTCGAGAAGGGTGTGTGTTTTGAAATTTAGTTGAGTGTTCAGGATGTGTTGTGGGTGCGTTTTTGTGTGTGTCTGAATTTGAAAACACACACCCTTCTCGACACAATCATGAACACACTCCCTTCTCGACACACCCTTCTCGACACAATCATGAACACACTCCACAACAATAAGAAACCAGAATATAGCGCTGGAACTCGCTAGGATTCAGAGGATGATGCAAACAACGTCGAAACTAGTCAATGAGGTAAATAACAAAAACAAATTGTAGTATTAACACAGTGAAGTAGTTATTATTTGTTAAAAGAACGTAACAGTTCATGAGTGATTATACAGGGTGTTAAAAAGTATCCAATATTTTAGGAGGTGATAGTATGCATTAAAACAAGAAAATGTCTAATAAAACGGGTCCTACGATACATACTTTCTGAGATCTGAACACTTCTTCATAGGAGGTGCTCAATGTGACGTCCATTCAAGGCAGTGCATTTTTCTGCCCTACAATACAGCAGACTACCAGATAATCATACCGCAGTTGACACCCCTGGCATGGAATCTGATACGTCGCAAGAAATACTGAAAACAAAAGTCTGGTTGTGGATATGAGCGGGCTTCAGCAGAGATGGTGTTGTGAATTTTCGTAATCAGCATGTGTGGTCTGATGAAAATCCCCATGCAGTTGAAGAAAAAGGCATCAGCACCGATTCTCAATCAACTTATGGGCAGGCGTTCTTGGTGATAGATTAATAGGGCCATGCGTGCTACCACAGAGATTAACTGGGGATCGTTATCAGGACTTTCTTATTAACGTATTAAAACAAATTTCAAAGAGTGCGTGATTCCTTACGCCGAAGGGCAGAGGGATGCAATGCTATGAATGGACTCACATTGAACACCTCCTATGAACAAGTGTTCAGATCTCAGAAAGTATGTGTTGTAGGACCCATGTTTATTAGATATTATTTTATTGTTTTGATGCATACTAACACCTCCTAAAATATTGGATACTTTTTTAACACTCTGTAGAAGTGTTAAAAGAATGTGGTGATAAGTTGATCATAAATCAACGTTGAAATAAAACTGACAGGCCTGCTCAACAGCCACTTTGTCATGATGTTTCGGGAATCGAAGCCGGGTCCTTTTAGTGAGAGTCTTTTATGTCGGACTCTGCCGTCGTTGGTCTCTTTTTAGTGCTAGATCTTTAATATAAACAAAGTTGAACACCTGATACCTTTAGTAGCGATCTTAAGAAATTATCCATATTATTATAATTATGTTTCAATGTTCCCTTGATTTATAATATTATTTATCTCAGCTTAACACTACCGTATTCACTTTTAATCCGGAGAGGGGAAGCAGAGCACTCTCATTCGGTTCTCTTTCATTATTTACAGAAGCGGTAGGAAAAGAGGGAAGTCCTTCAAGAAATTCAGGCACTCTGCTAGCACTAGATCACAATTCATGATTATTATAAGAGAGTAAGAGTCTGACAGTTAATAGAAATTGTACTATAAAACAGAAAAGACATACTTACTGTACATCCATCCTGCCGGGCCGTAGGTGCAGGTCCGTGCACACAATGTTAAATGTCAAATTTGGAATTACTACACTGCACTCTGACTATCGTTAGAATTCCATAGCGAGTGATAATACTGACCACAATGTCATCGATGAGTTCTTCGGTTTGACAGTACTTATTTTAAATGTTAATTACATGATCACATCATTTTTCCATTATAATAACGACAAATAACATTGCCTTCTAAATGAGGAATACTTTACTCTGCAATAGGGAATCAAATTCACTAACTTCAATTTGATTTTCCTAGAGTTGTAGTATGTTTCTTTCTTGTAGCAGCACCGCGTTAAGTAGCATGTTATTGTTGTTTAGTCAACTGTTCGAACACAGGTCTGGATAACTGACACCATATGCCCAATGCTTCTTTCTTAACTTGGAATCCTCTATAACTGCTGACAAAATTTATACTGAGTATCATTACATGCTTTTCAATAAACTTTGATAAATGTGTAGCAAAGGAATTCTCGGAGGTAACAATTCAACATCGTCTTCTTTGTCATAAATGCATGCGAAAATACAGGAGTCAAATCTGATATCTTCTGTTTCTAGAGGATCAGGCACACATCGCAGTATATTATAGGATAATCTTAAAAAATGGCAGTACTCGGGGAATATCTGTGAGACGTATTATTTTTCTGCCACAGATTTCACAGACTTGTCTTTTTCACTTCGGACCTAGATCATATACAGTATGTAACTCGTTGTTACATAAGGAGGCACATCATAATTCCCAGATGAATTGCATTAGCGACTGTACTGCCATCTCGTATTCGTTTACGGCGGACGGGTGGCGATCCTGGCGGTTGTTCTCTTCAAAGTGCTGCCGATTTTAACATAGCGATGAGTTATCTGTTACACATATAAGTTATGATCTATGCTTCGGACCTTTTGCTTTGAAGACCGCAAGGTCAGATAATCACACTATTTGTAAATGTTGATGGCTGTATCTGTCGTCAAAAGAAAAAGATCTTGAAAAGATGCTAAAGTGTAAGAAAAATTATACAGTCAATTAAGTGAATGAAGTTCACACCTGTGGCGTAGTGGTTAGCGCGTCTGGCCGCGAAACCAGGTGGCCCAGGTTCGAATCCCGGTTGGGACAAGTTACCTGGTTGAGTTTTTTTCTGGGGTTTTCCATCAATCCAATATGAGCAAATGCTGGATCCCGGACTCATTTCACCGGCATTATCACCTTCATTTCATTCAGACGCTAAATAACCTGAGATGTTGATACAGCGTCATAAAATACAGCGTCATAAAATAATCTACTAAAAAGTGAATGAATGAATTAATTAATTAAGAGAAAGTGGGACAAAGAGATAGTCAGACAAATAAATAAACCGACACATGTGGCGTTAGCAACTAAACCGCGCAAATACCTGGTTCGTGGTCCGTGGTTTCTGTCCTGTGTATCAGAAATGCAGACATATAAAGAGCATGCGCATTGCGGACTCCTAATTACAACACCGCCTTTATTGCGTTGCCATGGCGACGTTGATTCACCCTCTCCTTATTCATCTTCTTCTGGCTACCAGTGAAGTATCGAACAAGTGGTCCGCTATCCCCATTGGGAATGTGTACATTTCCAGCCGAAACTGTGTGTGTCGCTACTTTTACTCAGTCCGACGGGTGGACGTAAACACAGCTGTGCTGTTCACATTTTGTCGGTGTATAGGAATGCTATAGGCTACAGATATCCGAATTAAACTTAACATAATCATACCACAGTCTAGTATATATACAGTTACGAAGCTTGAGTTTATTAGGGTACTAGAAACAATAGACTGTGCAGGTACTATTTCGCATTGTCTGTAATGAGGCGATGGTAGCGAACCTCGTGGTTAGCAACTATCTATGGATGCATATTTACTACGTATTGAGCTTCGTGACTGTGTAATATACTAGACTGTGATCATACTATGGCAAAGCTGAGACTGTAACATGTTTGGGGGCGGTTAAGATGTTTCATAACTCGTTGGGACTAAGGTCCATACATACTTTAGGAGAGTTGTGTGTGTGTTTTTTTGTTACATAATGAAATACAATTGGAAAAATCCTGTTCACATTAACTATATTCATTACGTGAATAAATAGCGGTACTAATTTTCATAATAAAGTTATAGACAATAACATTTTGGTTTTAAAACTTCTCCATGTTAGTGTTATGGCCGGTCCTACCGGTCACCAGTTATGTTATGCCCAAGTTCTGACACCAAATTTGTTATTTCGGTTCTGCCGAACAACAGTTCTGTTATGATCAGTTCTGACACCAAATTTATTGTGGCTCCTCTTATTAGAGCACATACTATTTAATCATGATACTCAGGACGATAATGGTTGAGCTATTATCTAATACTGCGTTTATAAGACAGAATCATAGGATAGGTCAGGGGTGAAGAATATTAATTCAAGTAAATAAAATATTTCATTTCACTAGCTATAACTTACTATATTATATTGTAAAACTTTCTTTGTTACTCTTAATACATATTAAGTTATATTACGAAATTACTGTTGCACAACAATGTTAACATATTTGGAATATATTTATTGAGTTATATTAAACTGTATTAACTACACACAAATTAATAAAATAATACGCAAATCTTCAACGGATTTAGTTAGATATACTCAGCTACATTAACTAAATAATAAAGGAGAATCTTGGATATACTCAGATACATGAATTAAAAAATAATAAATGAAACAATATGAAATGCTTCAGTGCATTCATTTGACTATACAGGGTGTTAAAAAAAGTATACAATATTTTTGGAGGTGATAGTATGCATCAAAACAAGAAAAAAATACAATAAACATGGGTCCTACAACACATACTTTCTGAGATCTGAACACTTGTTCATAGGAGATGCTCAATGTGACGTCCATTTATGGTAATGCATTTTTCTGTCCTAAAATACAGCAGGCTACCAGATAATCATACCGTAGTTGATGGAATACTGATACCTTGCAAGGAATACTAAAAACAAAAGTTTGGTTGCGGATATGAGCGGGGTTCAGCAGAGATGGTGTTGTGAATTTTCGTAATCACCATGTGTGGGCTGATGAAAATTCCCATTGAGTTGAAGAAATAAGGCATAAGCACCGTATAGACAGGCGCTCTTGGCGATAGATAAAGGCTATACATGTTACCACAGAGATTAACTGGGGCTCGTTATCAGGACTTTCTTATTAACGTATTGCCTACCTTGCTGGAGTATGTGCCATGTCAGCAAAGACTACAGATGTGGTTCATGCATGATGGCACACCAGCACATTTTTTCTGCAATGAGCGTGAACACCTGACGCTGACATTTCAGGACCGCTGGATTGATTGGGGAGGGCTCACATCTTGGCCTCCTCGTTCCCCAAACCTAAATCCTCTAGACTTTCAGTTATCAAGAACAATCAGGTCAATTTCAAAGAGTGCGTAATTCCTTACGCCGAAGGGCAGACATGAAAGGACCTCACATTGAGCACCTCCTATGAACAAGTACAGACCTCAGAAAGTGTGTGTTGTAGGACCCATGTTTATTAGACATTATTTTCTTGTTTTGATGCATACTAGCACCTCCTAAAATATACTTTTTTAATACCCTGTATTCAGATACAATTAAATAAACTTTAATTAGAATAACTGAAATGCTTCATCACTTGATTATATTCAGTTACATTTACTTGGTTGTACTCAGTTACATTAAGTAGCATTAATTTTGAAATAATACGAACATATTCACATAATTTAATTACAAAGCGGTTTGTTGGCTAAGTTGCCACTCGGCTTGAATAGCTGAGTAGGCCTACTGTCCGTCAAAATATCTAGTAAGGTAATAGGCTACCAGTCACAAATCTCGGAAAAAACCCATTGTACCTAAGCTGTTATTTTAAAAGTAAAACTTCAAAATACACACAGTATACTGAGCTTTAAGCACGGATATTTCTCTGTCATAATCTAAGTAGTGAAATACTCTGGCACTTATTAGTGGAATTTGGTGTAACAAATGCATTGTGACTATAACTTTAACTATTCTGACAATAATAGAAATTGACAAAATGAATGCATTGTGACTTCGTGGCACTAATAACAACTGGCAGTAACATCTTGGCTTTGTGGTAAATACGTTATTACTTTATAGAACTAGTAGCAACTGATAAGTACATTGTGACTTTATGATAAACGCATTATAACTTCATAGTACATCTCCTGACACTAGTAGCAATAATTGGTATAAGATAAAATATTATAACTTACACAAGTCGAAAGTTCTAACGTTGACGATGGTGGACGCCATGGCTTACATATTGGTTGACTTACATGCTTCTGGCTCGTCTTGTGCTCTTGCAACAACTGAACTGTTGTCTAGCGAAATCTTCAGTTTTAATAAAATTAGTAGCGTCATGACGCTGTCTACGTCGCGGGAAAAAGCATGGCGACTACTGAGATATATTAGGGGAGAGTAACATCGATGAACCGTTGCTTTTAATGGACCGTTGTCATATTCTTGGTCATATTGACTGCACATACGTGAAACGTCACCTCAAGGTTTCCGCTCGTGTATGTCACTCCTGAGTTGTCTTTGGTGGTGGCAGCAAACACGTGGGCTGAACAAGAAGCTCTGATACGTTTTTGTTATTTTTACTATAATTGTAAAGTAACTTTAAGTACAGAGCACATTGGCTTAATGACATTAAGTTATGGAAGCAGTGTTGTGTCTGCTTCTTTTTAGTTGTATACTCATAAATTTTGTATAACCTCTTCAGCGCTCTTGAAGTGTGATTAGAAAATGGCGAAGTCCTATGATGGACCCGCTGGAGTTCCCATGAATGGATTGCATTTTAAAATGGATCATTCATGGAAACCAATTCTTTTCAGGAAGCAATCAAAATCAAGACTCATGGGTTTGTTTCATGTATGAAGACCTCGAGGAAAATATGATTCAGTGTATGTCTTGCAGGAAATGGGTACATGAAGCTTGTGCAAATGTTAGGCGAAGTCAAAAGAAATACTTTGTGTGGCATGTGTGTCTTGAAAAGGAAGACTATTTTAACTAGAGTAGGTATAAGAATAATCTCAGACTCGAAAAAATAATTTCATATGTACAGTAGCGGCAAAAAAACCGGACCGACCCTTGTAGCTGATTTCAGAGCCTTGTTCACTCCACAGCACGATACACTGGTAAGTAAGACTTTCGTGGTTCGAATCCTGCCTGGGAAGGAAACTTTTTTTTTTGTTCCTTATTCAAATTTATTCCCAATACTTTTCGATTGCAGCGATATTTTACGACTTAATTAACTTATTATTCCCAGAACATGAATTTTACCAGCAATCGAAAAGTATTGTGAATAAATTTGAATAAGGAACAAAAAAAGTTTCCTTCCCGGGCAGGATTAGAACCACGAAAGTCTTAGTTACCAGTCTATCGTGTTCTGGAGTGAACAAGGCTCTGAAATCAGCTACAAGGGTCGGTCCGGTTTGTTTACCACTACTGTACAGTCACATAATAATAATAATAATAATAATAATAATAATAATAATAATAATAATAATGATAATAATAATAATAATAATAATAATGGTTTATTTTAACTGGCAGAGTTTAGGCCATTCAGCCTTCTCTTCCACTCAACCAGTATGATAGAAAATTATTACAATGCTTTGAATATAACATAATTAATACAATACAATGCAATACAGTATAATTCAAAGCAATACAATACTACAATACAAGACAATATAATACACAATTAATATAATACAATGACAATATAATGTTGCCTTATAATTTAAAGTTGTATTACTAACATTTTGTAACTACTGTATCCGCTCATTTGAAATAGCCTAAAACTTTAAAACATTGAAATGACAAGGAATTTGTTTTTCATGATCTTCAGTTTCAAAATACGGTTACAACTGGATTAAAAGTAAGTTCAACATCCATTAACCGAATCTATGTTTCTTCATTGGTACTATTTTTCTTTTGTTGACATTATTTAGAGATATTTAAAAAAATTTCTCTTTTGGTCCATTCATGGAAACATGATGGCCATTCATAGAAACCCTGTCGCCTTCATTGAACCAATAGCCGAATTTTAAATGAGCTAATCTTTAAACAGATGTAAATAGAATGTAGCCCTGAAACTTTATTTTATCATTCCTTATTAGTAATGTAATTGTTCAAGCTTATGAACGTAATTTTAAGGTATTACCTATGTTAGATATAATAAGAAATAGGTGGTCCATTGATGGCTACTTTCCCCTACGTATGTGTCAGTCTTATTCTAGATATATGCGCTAGATTCGAGTTATTTTAACATAGGCTTACAGGTAGGTGACGAGTTCTCTGCTGTCGGAATGATGTCTCTCTAGCTCTCAAAGCACGTGCTACTTGGCCTGTGGGAGATAGGGTGTCAGCGAAACTGTCTCAAATCACGACGCTGCACTTTCTATGCAACGGGCCTGGCGACGTAAATCTGTTTCGCCGGATGTTAGAATCGCGTTACTTACTGGCGAGTTACAATCTGTCGCGAATCTTTAAAACATAGTGTTGTTTGTAAAACTTGCTATGAAATGTATGACAATTGTTATGTATGACCACCTTAACTTATCCTTTAAATTAGCGGGACACAACATAAGTATTCATCACACCAGCTATTGACTCAGAGTTATAGATTACGTGCTCGATATCTTTATCACAGAAGACTCATGAGGACTGCTGAATCTTGTGAAACCCCCGTGGCACTAATGGATAAGGGGCCTCCTAAATCTAATGAATTTAAGGGGACACGCTACTGAGTTTTCGTTAATTTTGGTCAATGTTAAAAGTTAATTTTTTTTTACTGATGAACTGTATTGACTAGGAACAAATCCATGCACCATTTCATTGTAGGTAGTCTTAGCATCATTTTAAAATTTTAAGAAACAAATTATCTTTATATGAGACCCAGATATTTGTTTACTAAAATTATAAACACTTTTTTTATATTTTATTTTTTTCCGAGTGCACTTTTCAACACAAAATTTTGAAAATAATTGTGCACATGTAACTCATCAATATCTATTCGATTTTAAAATTTAAAAAACTTACAATCAAAATTGTGAAGATTAGAAATCTCGTAGCTTGTCCCCTTAAATGAATAATTTTTTAGTCCGCACGCTAACATACACATTGTTATGGACGTTATAATTTTAATTGAACATGAAACTAAAGTTAAAATTAATTCAATTAAGAAGAATTTACAGAATTTGCTACGCAAAAAGTTGCTGAAAAAAAAAACAAATTCAATTAACAAAAGTTATGACTTCCACAAAACTGGCAAAATATACCTATTAAATTGACATTAAATCCAGACGTTTGAGATGGGCAGGGCATGTAGCACGTATGGGGGAATCCAGAAATGCATATAGAGTGTTAGTTGGGAGGCCGGAGGGGAAAAAGACCTTTGGGGAGGCCGAGACGTAGATGAGAAGATAATATTAAAATGGATTTGAGGGAGGTGGGATATGATGATAGGGACTGGATTAATCTTGCTCAGGAAGGGACCACTGGGGGCTTATGTGAGGGCGGCAATGAACCTTCGGGTTCCTTAAAAGCCATGTTTTTATTATATTATGTAGACCTACTTCTTAATTTCAATTCAGGAATTCGCCCCTGAGCACGAGTTCTCTTTTAGAGGTGAGCTGAAGTTTTTTTCTATTTTTATTATATTTTATGTTATAATTACTAGCAAAATAAATAAATAAATAAATAAAATAAAAAACGCGTGTAAAAATTGAATGAACGGATGAACGAATGATTGAAGGAATTAGCGAATTAACGAACAAACGAACGAACGACGAACCGAACGAAAGAACGAATGAAGAAACGAATGGAGGAATGAACGACCAAATGATTGAACAAACAAACAAACGTATGAATGAATGATTGAATGATTGAATTAGCTTTCTACGTTCAATTAAGGGCCAAGGCCTCCTAAGTAGATAGAGTTCGTTTTAGAGTCTCGTATGTTGAACTAATCCACGTGAGCTATGTTCATGTTAATGCTGTTATCACTCGCACATACACAGTCACACGCACACTACATAGCCTACATGTTAGGACAATTTGATAATATACAATAATTATGATCGATACAATAACGTAACTGTGTAATAGGATGCTAATAGGCCTATACTTAAACACTCCGGCGATGTTCTTGAAGAAATCAACCACTATGTATTGATTCCTCTTGCCCTACATGATAGAAATCATTTTAGATTGCTGGTGCCTAAAATGCTCGGAATGTCATTATAATCCCAGAAATAGAACATACACCTACATTAGCAATATTAGTCTGTCCTGTGGACATACGTCCATCGGCCCACAAGCGACACCTGGTGATCCTGTAAGGAAGGGAATGTTCACAACGAATTCAATGTATGTTTATTGTTGAAACTTCTTCCGCGCATGAATCATAGGTATTATAAACATGTGCAGGAAGAGTTTCCGTCTGGAATTACGTCAATCTGCAATAAATCCTAATATATATTATATATAATACAGTATATATTATCGCGTTTAAATGGTAAATTGCTAGAGACAGAGAGTATGCAAGATCGAAAGAGCCCAGGTCGGTTATCATTGTCAAGCTCGAAAGTTCTTTGTGACGTTCATTTAACTCGTTCACCCATGAAATTATCTTCGCAAATTATACTGTCATCAGAGCTACAAAGAAACTGAAATTGCATGCTTAACATAGTGAAAGAACCAGACCATGAAAAACGTTCACGGTTTTGTCGTTGCTTTGTTCATTATTGATGAAAATGTAATTTAGTTGTTGGATAAAGTTTGTTTTAGTGAAGAGGTTTGGTTTCACTTGAATGACTGTGTGGAAAGTGGAAACAGTCAAGTATGGAGTGGCGAAAATTCTCATGCTTATAATGAACAAGTAGCCCTATTAAATACACAGAAAATTAAGGTCTTGATGTACAATTTCTCGCCGTCACATTATGTAATAAGGCCAGTGATTTATTTTTCTTCACAAAACACATGACGGCGAGGTTTTGTCATGTTATAATACAACAGTTTAGTTTTTACTTGGTTATTTAACGACGCTGTATCAATTACTATGTTATTTAGCGTCGAAGGGTATATGATAGCGAGATGGTATTGGCGAGATAAGGCCGAGGATTCGCTATAGATTACCTGTCAAACGCCTTATGGTTGAGGAAAACCTCGGAAAAAACCCAACCAGATAATCAGCCCAAGCGGGAATCGAACCCACGCCCGAGTTTCATCTGTAACCATGATATTTACTACAAAATGTGAATCCTGCATGAACTGATTACGTAGCCATTCACGAACAACACACGTGGATGAAAATCATGTGGTGATGGATATGTACATGCTGAATATGACATGAGCGTAATAGCTAAGGCCAGGAAGTTCATGTCCTAAAATCCTACTAAATATGCATGCAAGTATGCCTTTCAAAAATCTTAAATATGCCAATAAATATGCACTAATAAAATTCTATATTTATTGATATTAGCCTACTAATAAATAAGTAATTAATAATATAATAATAACGATAATAGGCCTAATGATAATGATAATGATAATAATTAGCAATAAAAGTAGTAGACTGTTTAGTCTATACCAAGATTAATTTAAATAGTCATGCTTCTTAATCACAGCTTCACAAATATTGTACTAGAAATAATCATTATATTATAACACCTACGGTTAGGTTGACAAAGACCAAGAAATAGTTTAAAGTTATTTCTTTAGATATGTTTAATAGATTGCCTAAGAATGCCCACTCAGTTAGCTTAGGCCTATTTAGATCTAAAGTTATTTAAAAAAAAGGGTTTTTAGATAATCCTTTTTATCATATTAATGAATTTTTTGACAGCCATATGGATTTGGAATTTTAATCTATTTGTTTTTATTGACCATTGTCTATAATTACGCTATTGTAATTCTGACAAATAAACATGATTGATTGATTGATTGACTGACATTATAGGTCAAACTAGATGAGAGTAAACTTACATTTGTTGGGAGTGGCACACTAGTATGCAGCGAGATTCGCTAGGTGTATCGCGAAACTTTCAATGCTTTTATGGTAAAAATAATTATAATAATTTCACTCAATACCAGTTTTCAAAAATAGAATATGATGCTTTTATTTAACAAATTCAAATCCAAACTATGCATTTTTATGCAGAATAAAATCAACTTTAATGAACTCAAATAATATACCACAATAATATAAATATCATGAAATATTATGCATTTGTAAAAAGCCAAAAATATACAAATATTTTCAACATAAAATTTGGTTTGTTAAGCCCAAATGATGATTCGTCAAGATGATTAATCAGCAATCAATTACACCCAATGGAAAAATAAATGCAATTGCATGAACTTCCTGGCCCTAGTAATAAGTGTTCTCTAAATGTTCTTAGAACAGTCCAATGCGATGCTTCTACCTTACAACCAATATCTCGGCTACTACGCCCTGAATTTTGATACAACAAATTCAAATTTCTTTCTGCTTGACAATTTTATCAGGTCGTTAATTAGCACAATTCAATCGCCTAAAATCAAACTGCACTTTCTCCAAATTACGAAATATGGGATTAAGGTATGTTTCAGTGCAGAATTACGCAGGGAATGTGATCAATTGCTCGTTTGGAGTCAAACTAGAAATTATCTGTCTTAACGTTAGTAATAAAATCACCATTTGGAGTCTAACTGCTCTAGTTTTTCGTCTTTCCTGAAAAACCAGTTTATAGGATAAAGTGCAGTTCGATTCTAAGCGACTCAATTATGAAAACTAGATATTAGACTTCCTGTGACACGGAAAAGCTGTGCATTTCGGACATTCCTATTTGGACATCTTTTCTCATACAATCGTAGGCGTCACGTTGAGATATTTGTGATCTGAAAATTTATTTCAACATACGCACTAAATAAATGTACAAGAAAAGAAGAAATTGGACTGATTGGAAAATAATGTTAACTTCCACCCTCCAATGTAAAAGCATACTCTCCGAACGGCCGTCCATATAATGCCCTTCACTTCGAACACATGAGTTAGACTCAAATTTGAATCGCAGCTCTCCGTCACAAAGTAGTCACTAGAGCACGGTTGCCAGATTTTCACTACCATTTTTATAACTGAGACCTTATGTAAATAAAATGTAACAGAGCCATCTATATACAAAGCCGGAGCATTGAGTCGGCAACACAGTAATTAACTGTCAAGCGGAGGTCTACGGTACAAAAGCACGTGTTTGTGTTAATGTCGATATTCAATGTAAATGAATGTTACAACAAGTGTGTGTCGATTATATTATGTTCGAGGTCGTACCGTACGTTTATTATTTATGTGTTATAAACTAAATGCGTATTGGCGATAAAAGTAAGACAACAAATGAAAATGAAATGGTTGCAGTCTATGACTGTTTTTACCGTTAATGATGACAAAGTTTTTTTATTTTCATAATTTACATTCTAAGTATTAAATGAGGCCTTGCAAACACAAAAGAGCTAAGTGACAAAATTGCGTTTTTTGGGAAATAAGTAAAAACTGATTCATGCTTCAGGGTTTTAATATAACATGTAGCAAAAAATTATTAACATACTTTGAATCATGCTTTATTGACTACATGTGTTCTTTTGGATTATAATTACTCATGCACTTCACAAAAAATATTTGCAATTGAGATATTTGGAAAGAAGCTAAGTGCAACCTGATACTTATATTGAACAGAGCTAAGTACCGTGCAATCTTTCGAAACCATGCAGATTAAAGTTTGGCTGGTATTAGAAACAAGTAAAAAATAAAGAAAAATTAATGTTATCAGTGCTGCAGGATTGTTTCCGATCTCTGATAACGAATTTGAATGGTATCATGTGCGTCAGGAGTCACATGACAGCTGAACTGTGGTGCGAGGTGACAGACCAGTAGTGAGTGATTTCATAATTAGAGTGCACGGTATATCACAGTAGCAATGCCCAAGAAAGTCGAGCCTTTTTGAGAGGAGTACATAACAACCCATTCCAGTTACTTGAAAATAAAAGAAGCCTGCAATAAACGAGGTTTCGTTATTTCCAAGAAAGACATCTTCTGTGTACTTAATAAGTTTGGTAAAGATGTAATGGAATAATTTGTATCATCTTGTGGGGTGCAGCGACTTGTGACGGGGGTGGATTTTGTTGCTTTTTCCACTCTGGAATTAATCCCTCCGAGCTTTGCCAGTCTTATTAGGTACACACAAGATGCCTTTCTTGGAAATAACGAAACCACGTTTTTTGCAGGCTCCTATGATTTTCACGTATCTATACTTGGCATCCGAAAGGGTTGTTATGTACCCCTCCCAAAAAGTATCGATTTTCTTGGGCATTGCTACTGTGATACACCGTGCACTCTGACTATGAAATCACTCACTACTGGTCTGTCACCTCTCGCCGCAATTCAGCTGTCGGTGTGATTCCTGACGCACATGATGTCATTCAAATTCTTTATCAGAGTTCGGAAACAACCCTGTATTAATGTTCTTAGGTCATGAACATTGATGGCAGTAGGCATACAAACCTTGGTAGAACCTTCAAAAGGTGCAGAAAAAATTCTCAATTTTCTTGGTCTATGTAAGAAAGCATTTTCCGTAAGTTTTCTTTCTTCATAGCAGACAGAGCAGCTGTTGCCGGAAGAGCTTGAATTTGTATCTTGGCGATGTTTTCCATTGTGACTCCTGGCTTCAGAACTTTGTACGACTTGAAATCAGAGAGATTTCATAGAAACTCTCTCTGATTTCCACAACACCCGGTGCTGATTTCTCTACCATAATCCAAGTAGTCTTAGAGATTTTCAATTTAGATGTGTTGATTGTCAGAGATGGTGCTTAATCGATGTCAAAGAATTTTCCTCCCATGCGGAAAGTCTTGAATGGTCTAGATGGTCTCGCTTCTTCAATGCCTGTAACGACGTGTTCCAGAACTTGATTGTTACTTGTAACCTTCCAACGTTGTTCTATTAACAGCGAAATCACAATCTGCATAACCAAAACTGTGACCTACCATGAGAAATTTTTATTCGATCTTATCAATCATTCCCATGGCAATGAGATAAAGGTACAGACATATCATCAGGCGGTTTTTAAACTCACCGCAACAGTTGTCATTCTAAATCACCATCTTCTTCTTGGACGTGATGAAATCCGTTGATTGCACGCAGGAAACACGATGCCATCTGATTTCCTCCACCAGAGACACATGACATCATCTGAAGTATCTTGAATGTGGATTAATGAACCAGTAGATATAATAATATATTTGGAATATAAAATAAAGACATATCAAATAAATATAATATGAAATTATGTTGCCTGACCTTACCTGTTTACTTGAAAGTGGGTTTTCTAGAATATGTTTACCACTTCCACTTATATATGAGTTCCTACTCACACGTGCTTTGTGCATTAACTTCTTATGGGAAACTTTTATTTGTGTTTCGTCATTAAATGCAGCAGTTCTCGATCATTATTAGCAAAACGTCACTAGTCCGCCTTCCACTGAATAGAATCAGCTGTACGTAGCTCCTTTAGAATTGCAAAGGGGTCTTGACATAAATCCTATGTCATTTTTTGTTCACTGTTGGAACTACTAGAAACTGGTTAAGAACATATCTCTTTTAGCTGTCCATTGGCGCTGGTTCATAGATTACTTAGGTGTACAAAACTCAGTTTCGAAAAATTTGTCACTTAGCTCCTTTGGATTTGCAAGGCCTCAAATATTGTACAAACTACATTTTCATAGTCTTACTGTGGTTTGTGGTGTAGCCAAATTGTTGGGTCTCGCCTGCATCAATAAAGTTACGCTATTGATTTTCAAGTTCATTGTAAACATCTGTTTTGTGATCCCATAAATGTTGCAGTCTTGTTGAAGATTCGGAATGCTTGTTATACGTCAGAACTACGTATAATTAATTTTGTAGATGCATACACTCGCTTTGTTGGTTTTCAAGATTTGTTTATTAATATAATTTTTTTGTAATGAATTAGTTATAAACATGTTTCTTTTCACTTAATATTTACAGGATTTAAAATTCACTGAGTTTACGCTAATTAGCAGATACGTAATAGATAGTGTGTTTTGTTAAGTATTATGTTAAAGGTATGTTTCTGCAGTTTTTCATAGAGCTTTATACTTGGCCTAACTGTATTTACATCCTCATACTTTATTATAATATGTCAAGTTTCCTCTGTTTATATTTTTATTTTATTTTCCTAATTTACATTCTTAGCTCGTTTTCTGTAGTTATATTTATTTCAAATTATATTTTAAAAAGTTTATAACAAATAATTCAGAATAACAGTATTGCTATGGTGACTGGCCAGGTTCAAGCCAAAACTGGCTTCCTAGGCATCTGAAATATTTATAGAAAACCACGACAGATAATCACATGAGTTTAAAATGTATATGATATCCTAGATCTTTCACGTCAGAGGCGAAACAATATAAAGCGGCAAAACATTGTCAATTTACTAGCTTAATTTGGTTAATTGATTGGAATAGGGTACTGCGAAAGTACGTCATTATTTTATTTATTTTTGGTACAAGTATTTTGTTTAAATATTTATTTATTTTTCCTTGTATCATTAATAAAAACACGTATGCTTTTAATTTTTTTTAAGTTACAAGTGGCTGTATGCAAGTACTTACGCGGTATTCTGAAGCTCAAATAAAATACCATTTCGGATTCCGTAATAAATTACGAACATCAGTACACTGAATCTTGATCATGTGCACTTACTTTTGTATAAATTAATGTCGAACATGTACACATGACAACGAAACCAAAGGTCTAAACTAAAACGTCAAACGTCATGCTTATTTCTCCTCCTCACGCCTCCACTCAGCGTTGCCAAACCTACCCATGCTCCGACTTGTAACTGAAGATGGCTCCGAATCTATGTGTCAATATTTACCGAGATTTTTTTAAAGAAATAGCGATATTCATTACTTCGTTTTCGTAAAACTTTTGGTAACGTAGAAAAACACATGTTGAAAGTTCTACATTGATAATTACCAGTTTTTCTTTGTTCTTCTGAGAGTATTTAAGAGACGGGGAAAAACTCTGTCATTAGTTGTTATGCGCTAAAGGCTCAACTTCCTCATGTGGTCGTGACTACGTGAATGCTTTTAGGATTGCGAAACCAATAACCAGTGGTGCTCTTCATTCTATATCGTATTAAGGTAACGGTATAAAAACACGATTTCGGCCACTCGAAGATATTAACGCTCAAGCGAGTGGAATTCGGTGGAGTTGAAGATCACCCGTATGTGGTCAGCATTTTGAATGCAAGTTGAGAGCTGGGCCGGTTCTCACCGCAGCCTCCACTTGTGCACGGCCTCCGCAGCGTGTGGGAACCTGCTAATCTCACGCCCGATCATCGTTCAACAGCCAGGTTCACAGGGAAAGGATGACAGCGACGTAGAGAAGCTGATTGGTCAGCATCATGTTCTCCTGTCTTTAACCAATGTTTTGATAGCTCGACTTTGTTTTACCAATTGCGCTAGATTGACGTTCGGATGCGATGAGGTTTCATATATCTTGATACACATCATCATTATCATCATCATCATCATTATCATCTTCGTCATTATCTATCTCGTGTTACGTTACATTGTGTCAGAATACATTTCTCTTCACTTCGCTTTTTCTTCTTACAAAAAATTAAAATGTCCTAAATATCTAAATAAGACAATTCTTTATAAACTTATTTAAATTACGAAATGTTCCTCTTCTGTTAACAGCGCCATATCATCAGCAAATCTTATGAACTTTATTCTTCCTCCTCCTACATTTACTCCTCCCATGTTCTGAAAAGTTATTCGCCAAATCCTCCAAGTAGAAGTTGAAAAAAAATATTATGTTTTATTTAACGATGCTCGCAACTGCCGAGGTTATATCAGCTTCGCCGATATGCCGGAATTTTGTCCCGCAGGAGTTCTTTTACATGCCAGTAAATCTACTGACATGAGCCTGTCACATTTAAGCACACTTAAATGCCATCGACATGGCCCGGGATCGAACCCGAAACTTCGGGCATAGAAGGCCAGCGCTATACCAACTGAGCCAACCAGGCCGACAAGTAGGCGTTGAACAGGGTAGATGATAAAAGGCATCTTCTCGTACTCCTCTTCCTATTTCACTTCCTTCTGACATTTCTTATCCTATCCTGACTTTGACTCGCTGTTTCATATAAAGGTTACTGAACAGCTCCTGCGTTTCCTATTCACACTTATTTTCTTCAGGATGTCCATCAGTTTGTTCCGATCCACTCTGTCAAACGCCTTTTCTACGTACACAAATACTATATACACTTCTTATTCTTCTCTAGGTATCTTTCGCCAATTGTTCTTAGCAGTCCAATTGCATCCCTTGTACCTTTTCCTTTTCTGAAGCCAAAATACTCTTCTTCCAACTGATTTATAATATAAATGAATGCAATTATGGAAGAATGGAAACTGAAGCCTCACGGAAAAATATCAATAAACAGAAATTGCTTTACTTTTCGCTGATGATCTGGTGCTACTAGCTTCTTCAGAAGGTGATTTACAAAGAACGCTTCATAACGTCCGTATAATTTTTGGTCAATCCAACAAGGAAATTGCACCTGATAAAAAATGATATTTTCTGGCAAAGACTCAATTCGAAGTAAAATATATTTAGAAAACAAAATTCTGGAAAGGGTGAATGAATTCAGTTACTTGGGGTACAATCTCTCTTTTCAAGCAGAAAGGGATAACTCCCAGATAATCAACAAATACACTAAAACTATGAGCATAATAAATAATGTGTTTCTAGCCTGTAATTGCTCAGAAATATACCCTTTTACACTGGTGTAATATTCTCGCAAGACACGTTCTCTCTTATGGAAGTGAGGTATGGACTTTAGGAGCTCATGGTATTAACAAGATCACAGCATGTCAGATGAGATTCAGGAGGAGGAGAGCGGGTTACACTAAATTCGACCACAAGCGGAATGAGGATATCATGGAGGAACTCAAGGCCGAACCAGTGATGGAATACATTTGGCGATATCAAGAAAACTGGAAAAATCACGTCAACACAATGAGCAACAACAGATTTCCAAAGGCAATTTTAAATTATCGACCGAGAGGAAAAAGATCCATTGACATTTCATTTTATTTATTACCACGACTACTAGGGCTATTATTACCACTACTACTAGGTCTATTATTACCACTACTACTAGACCTATTATACCACTACTACTAGGCCTACTATTACCACTACTACTAGGCCTACTATTACACTACTACTAGACCTACTATTACCACTACTACTAGACCTACTAATACTACCAAAACTAGGCCTCCTATTACCATTACTGCTAGGCCTATTTCCACTACTACTAGGTCTATTATTACCACTACTACTAGGTCTATTATTACCACTACTACTAGGCCTATTACCACTACTACTAGGCCTACTATTACCACTACTCCTAGGCTTACTATTACCGCTACTAATTGTATTAAAAAGTCTTTACTGACCTCTAACTTGATGGTAATCAACTACACAATGAATAGATTGTTTTATGATAAAATTTATTCTCATTATATTTTAAATCAGTTTCCAGAATTTTTATGATCTCATATTTCACCACTAAATATTTTCTAAGCACCATATACCTTCCTCTTCCTTTGCATGAAAGGACTAAAATATAGATCATTTTAAATATTACAGTAAATATCTATTATTATGTCCTTAAAACAATACTAGTAATACTGAAAATTAATGTTGACATTGCCATTATTCAATATTTCACATACTTATCCCGAGTGTATATGAGTGATTTAATTTATTTTTTATAATATTTCCAAAGATGAATCATTATAATATTTTAATAAATATAGCGCTCCTCTCCCATTCATCTCCATTTAATCACGACTCATCCTTGGTAAAAGATGTTTAAAACAGTGTCTATCACCAGACTACATCAATGTATTGTGGTATTGTTTTCGAATTTCGGGCCGCAAACACTCCCTTTAATGGCGGATATTAGCCGATTCAATTTGTGACATTTTTCTTGCCTGTCACTCACGGGTATGTGTCTCTAGTAAGTTTTACAAAGTCTTTGCTATTTACATACATCTTAAAATTGCTAGCACAGTCTAGTATATATAGTCACGAAGCTTGAGTTGTGAGGGTGCTAGGAACAATAGACTGTGCCGGTACTATTTCGCATTCTCTGTAATGAGGCGATATTAGCGATCCTAGTGGTTAGCAACTATCTATGGATGCATATTTACTACGTATTGAGCTTCGTGACTGTATATACTAGACTGTGTTGCTAGTAAGAAATATTGTGTGTGTCATGTCAGTACCTAGGAGATTTCACCAGATGGCAGGCCACATGAACTATCGATTTCTAGATCAGTCTAGTAAAAATTATTTCCACCAGAGGCATTAGAATACCGTACCTCTGCATTATAATGGAAAATAATATGTGATGGTATGTGTTGGATGCGAAGTGTAATTATTTAATGTGCAAATTGTGTAATAATAACTGCTGACATTAGCGCATTATCGACGACGAAGATTCCTTTCGTTATATACAGAAATCACACAGGTTTGTTTTGGTGAACACTGGCGTGAAATGAAGTTACTACGGTACCATCTTACTTATAGTGTTGCTTATATATTTTGAAGCCGTTTGTATGTAACTATTTTAAGTGGTGAACAATATACGTAGTTTATACAGAAGATCTAGAAATCACATGCTCCCTGGTTAAATTTACGAACAGTGCAATATAGGAGGAACTATGTATGTGTACGGTTTCCATTCAGCTGCATATCCAATGGCTTCAGTGCACCACCAGGAAAGGCAGCACATTTTGAAGGTCAAGGTAAGGGTCTTGTCTTACTACTGTGGAGTTGCAATCTTTTCCCTACAGGTGTGTACAAGAAGAATACATTCAAATAGAAACAAAATTTCTTTTAACTTCTATGCATGCATAATACATCGTGTCTGAGATAATTAAGGAAACATTTTCGACATGAATCGAAGCACTCACATATTATTTAACAGACATTCAATTACTTGCATGAGTTTCCAAAGCTTCATAGTTTTTTGTCCATGGACAGGTCTTCCACTGCAAACTCAGCATTATCCAATCTTTCCGGTTTTCTATCTTCTCTTTGTCTCCGCATAAATGATCCATATTAATGTCGTCAGTGTCATATTATGACGCCTTAAATGAAAGGAAAACAAATTAACTTTGACCAGAAAGATATAACTTTTGTATAGTACTACATACAGGTGGAGTTTAACTTATACAAAAATATTACACTAAAATGATTGTTTGAATTCTATCAACTACTCTATATATTTTCACAGAAATTAGCGATGTTATAAACAAATATGCAAGTACATACACTATTAGTACAGTTGTTTGTAAAGAAACTATTTCAGTATTTATTGGTGTAGTCCCTATTATTATTTTCATCAAAAACTGAGTAATGCAAAACTACTTTACACTACATTTATACTCTCTGATAGTTACTTAAATGATTTCATTTCTTTTTGTATTCAATTTATTTTTCTTCTGCGTTAACACATACAGTACTTAGAGTCTGTATTGAACACACACAGCTCAGTATTCCTGTTCAATAACTCGAAGGTTTCCTCAGTATAACCCAGTGATGTCAAAGCAAGCGCATTTTTCTGACCTTGACGTCGTGCGCGGGCATCAAGCGCAGGTATGGAATGAGAAAGGGTTACGTGTATGAATAATCAGCCTGTTGGATTTAAAAAACAGTGGTGCACAAACTTCAAACGGAACGTGAAATTTTATGTTGTTATTTTTATAGGACTTCTTTCTGTATGATATTACGTATATTGTCTGAAAAAAAGTACTAACACCAATTTCTTAATATTGCAGTTGTGTTTAAACGTTAATAACATAATAAATAGTTAATAAGAAATATTCACATAAATTCCATAGTAGTACAACTATACTGTACTAAGTGAATAAAACACATCATTCATAAAGAAAGTTATATCCCAAAAAAAAGAGATTGAGTATGACATGATAAGCTGGAATTTATATTGATGATATCTTTAGCCTTATAAAAATAATCAATAAACTAATCAAAAAAATGCTATAGTACAAAGCAAGGTTGCCTAGATATATGTTTTAACTGTAACTAGTATTACATAGCAAAATTCTTATCGCAATATGCTTTTAAGGTGGTATTGGTGAGCAACTTCCTATCATCAGAATATTAAATTATTTTCTCGAAATCTTCTGAAGCTATAGAACTGACGTTTTTACAACACATGGGCACATAGGCTATCTTTTGTTTATGATGTAACAGTAGTTGCTTTGTTTTATTCATTTCCTTACAAACATTTTCCATGTGAATATTTTCAAAATTTTCAATACATTATCTTCAGTAATACGTATTACGACACTTATATTAGATTTACGAAAACATCACTTCAGTACCTGTAAGGCTACTAAATAAACATATCTGAAAATTTCACTTTTCTATAAAACAATGTTGAGAAAATATTCCTTTTGAATAAAAAAAACTTGTAAAAAATGAGCATTAAAATTAAAACTTACATTTCTATATTGCACTTATACTTCTCAGACAAATCTAAAAATTAACATGGGTAGGCCTACAGTTTTAATAAGTTCTCTTCCCTTTATCTATTGATTCAGTGCTTGCCATCCCTGTACATAGCTCGACCAAGTGATAGGCCTATATAATACCTCTTTCGTCTGTCTCCTTCCTTTCCGCTGTAAAGCGCTCAGGCTCTCCTGAGCTCTAAAGCGCGCACTTGCGCCTATGGGCATTAATTGACATGACTGGTATAACCTTTCAGCTGTTCGAAAGTTTCTGGATTCCTCCCACACACTGAATCTTTCACCTCACTTCACAGGTAGTAGTCCATAGGGGTGGGATCGGGTGAACGCTGTGGCACTTCAATGGCTGCATGCTGTCGTATCACTCTTAAGGTTAAAAAATTCATCCAAGTACACACCAACATCTCTAGCATAATGGGGAGAAGCTCCATCGTGCTGGAAGTAGAGGTCATCAGAGTTGTTCACATGCATAAACAAGCAGGTAGCAATACTAACCACATGGCAACTGTTTGCTATGCTCGGCGTCAGTCTTTGTTTGTTTGTCGTTACCAACATGAAAAACTTTAATTATCTATGATATGATCCTAAATGTCTGTCGTTTGTTTCGTTACTAACCTGCAAAACTTCGATTATCTATTATACCACCCTTAAATGTCAATTATTGGCTTCAATTCAAAGTTTTTAAAATAATATCCTTATAATTAACATTTATTTTTGAGAATGTAAAGTGATTTTCACACCGCTCTGTATTACAACACAGTTCCCACCAACGGATTAGAATTTCATTATCCATGTTTGTTTGAAATTAAACTAATTTTTATATTATTTGTAAAATACAGTATTTCTGTTTAATACCCCGTATTGGGCAGCAAGTCAAATATAAATCTGAGAAACTTCAATAGGCTACATGATTGTAATTAGTTACAATAAATAGTACAAATATTTCGACTTCTTTACTAAAATTGAATCGTTCACATACCCCGTCAGATCACACCTGTCGAGTAACGGCTAGTGCGTCTGACTCCGAAACCAGGTGGCCCGGGTTCGGTTCTCGGTCGGGGCAAGTTACCTGAGGTTTTGTCAGGGGCTTTCCCCCCAATCGAATATGGGCAAATGCTGGGTAACTATCGGTGCTGGACCCCGGACTAATTTCACCGGCATTATCACCTTCATCTTATTCAGACGCTAAATAACCTAAGATGTTGATAAAGCGTCTTAAATAACCTACTTAAGAAAATATACTCCATCAGAGATGGACGATCTATTAAAGTATTCACGAAATATTATTTTTTCTACTTCAAGTGTGTAGGATATATTATTTGGCTTATTTAAAATGTTTAAGTGTATTAATATATTGTCAACGCAACAAACATAAGATTAATTGGGTACGTTTGCATAGGTTGCTTACTGTTTTGTTTAATAAAGCCATTTTATCATTGTCTTATTAACATAAATGGAAAGTGTTTAACTTAAATTAGTAATTTTAAAGTGATATCAGGAATTCAGTAAGTTGTTATATGTAAAATTGAGGTGGTGTAACTATTTTAGTACTTTGGAAACTACTTTATTCCTACTTTTTTCCTTTCTCCGTTATTTAACGATGCTGTATCAACCACTAGATTATTGTGTCGATGTAATTCGTGATAGGGATATATTATGGTATTTGTTGAGATGAGGCCTAGGATTAGCCACAGATTACATGACATTCGCCTTACGGTTAAGAAAAATCTCGGAAAAATGTCAACCAGATAAACAGTTCAAGTGGGGATATTCGTACTTACTTTACTTCATTATTGAGGGAGGAATCATTACTACCCAGCACAGTGACTTTGTAAATCTATTGCGCTAACCCTCCAGCCAGACGCAGTACCAACTCGTACAAGCTGACTGTAATAAGGTTCGCTGTGTATCCAGGCAACATTGCTCGTCCTTAAACATCTTCCGATCGCCGGCGATCGGAGAATGGTATGCAATGGTAATGGAATGGATATCGGGCGGAATAATATATTCATGTCTAACGTGGGGAAACGGGATAACCCCAAGAAAACCCCCAACTACGATCTTGTGCGCTACAAGTGTTACTATGGATTTTTCATTGCAAAATCTCAGGCCTGACCGAGACTCGAATCCTGATCGCCTGGTTGAAGGCCGGAGGTCTGGAGTCTAGACCATACAGCCAACACAAGGACAGTTAAAGGAATCTAATATTCACGAGATATGTCACAATGACGTTTTCTTTATGTTCAGCCCTGGATTTAAGCATAGTGAACCTGTTTCGTGATAGTAGAAGAGGTATTAATTTAACAGGCTGTCGGGATTTCATGATAATTGTAAGTAAATGTAATAGAAAGTTATGGTGAAACCCGTAGACCTATGCATAAGTTGTGGTACACCAAAACTAATATATAAATGTTGATAACAATCTATCTATGTATCTGTCTATGGCAAATCCTCGACCTCATCTCGCCAAACACAATCTCACTATCACCAATCCCATCAACGCTAAACAGGTGGCCCGGGTTCGAATATCGGTCGGGGCAAGTTACCTGGTTGAGGTTTTTTCCGGGGTTTTCCCTCAACCCAATACGAGTAAATGCTGGGTAACTTTCGGTGCTGGACCCCGGACTCAGTTCACCGGCATTATCACCTTCAGATCATTCAGACGCTAAATAACCTAGATGTTGATACAGCGTCGTAAAATAACCCAATAAAAAATCAACGCTAAATAAGCTAGTAGTTGATACAGCGTCATTAAATAACCTAAAAAAACTTGAACCCGAGGCCGCTTGTTTCACAGTCAAACATGCTAATTGTTACTTCACAGTAATGGACTTCTTAAAAGTAATCTTGTTTTAAGTGCATTATTCCTAGAAAAACAGACGTGATGGTACTGAATAAGAATAAAATAGGCTACTCAAAAATAGTTTAGAAGAAATCGATATAGACAGACGGCATGTCCGAAACCATTCATGCTGAAGAATTTCTAATTTATGGAAATCTCGAAATTGATTTTTTGCTGCTGTAGGCTACTTTCTCTTCATACTTCCCAAAATGAAAAAGTAAATTACCGATCATTATTAGAACACCACTGTGTGTTGGAGAACAGAGTTTGGTGGTATTATCATAGATTACGCGTCGGGAATGTTTGTGCGTCGAACCATGCAGTCGGTCTGCACGAGGGGGGCGTGCCGCGGTCACGTGGCGCCCCCGCAGGGGCCCGGCACGCGCCTTGCACTAACGTTAGTTCATCGCACAAGTCAATGTGCGCGCACTTGTGTGAAAGCGGATTACGACGAATAGCGGTTGCTGGGCAACGGGAAACAATCGAGAGTCGTGTCGCGCCCGGCTGCCTGGCCGCGTGGAGACAGCTCGGCGACTATAAACTCTACACGATTATTGAGTCCGTTAACAATAACAGCCATCCTGTTTGCCTCACAAAGGAAAAACAACGTATAATATCAGTTGACACATAATCGTTAAAAGAGGAACAAGTTTTTATAGTTATATTAAACAATCCTTATATCTGTCCGTATACAATCTTTTCTCATAAAATATTGTACGATTATATTCATTCATTCGTAGTTTTCTCCCTAAGCCTAAGAAGGACAGGTCTTTCACTGCAAACTCAGCATTCTTCAATGTATCCTATTTTCCGCGTTGCTCTTAGTCTTCGCTTATGATCTACAGTATGTATCATAATGTGTCTATCATCTGATACCTTCCTCTGCCCCGAACTTTCCTCCCGTTCACCATTCCTTCCAGTGCATCTTTCAATAGGCAGTTACTTCTTAGCCAGTTACTTCTAACCCAGACAATTGAATATTTCGTTAAACTTTTATATTTTACTGCATATATTTCCAGCTTGAGCGAAACAGTGCTGCTCTTATCGCTTGGATGACATCATATTAACAGAAAGTGTGACCAGATTTCTTGAATGTCAAGTTCATAAACGTGTTACGTTAAAAAGAAAAATTCTTCTTTGAAACGTAGACTGTGTTATAACATATTTCGTCGTTCTTGCAATAACTGCTATGTGACATATTTATCGATTTTCATATTTTTGCTCTATTAAATAACTTAAATGGTGATACAGCAAATAATAAAATCTCCTATATGTAATTATATTTCTTTGTTTCGAAAATGTAAGAATTCACAGTCTCCTATGTACGGCTGCTATAACATGAATAAATGTGTTTTTTCTTACTACTGAAAAATGTTAGATTTTGCACATAGGAGTTATTCAGGAACAACGACGATTTGTTATGGTAGTGGTTTTGATTTAGCTTAAAACTGCCGACCCATCTATTTAAAGAAATAAGCCATGGACCCCTACTTTTGAAATTTTTGATATCTTTATAGTAAGCAAATATCTACTCGAAGCAATTTTTGGGGAAAATATGGGACAGGTTATAAGAAAATTTTGATATCATTATGGTAGTTACTTGAAGCAATTTGTTAAAAGAGAAAAGTCCTTAATAAGTGAAAATATACCTGCAAATTAAATATGTAAAAATAATTTAGTTACGAAAGGAAAGAAGAATTTAATTTTGTTAATAATCTGCAATGAACAAGATATGATATGTTCAGCATCTATTGTACCTAAAATGTGATTGAAGAAATAATATCTCGTTCTGTCGGCCGAACAATCCCTTTCAATTCGGATCACTGCATTTGCTTACATCAGGATTAAAAATGCAATTTTTTTTATTTTATTGCTTCCTCAAATTTTGAGGTTTCCCATAGACAAAGCATACCAGATAATAATACATTTATATAATGCATTAAATACAATGCTCAGTTAAAGAAGTGGGCCTCGGTAGCGTAGTTGGTATAGCTCTGGCCTTCTATGCTCGAGGTTGCGGGTTCGATTCCGACCCAGGTCGATAGCATTTAAGTGTGTTTAAATGCGACAGGTTGATGTCATTAGATTTAGTGGCATGTAAAAGAACTCCTGCGGGACAAAATTCCGCATAACAGCGACGCTGATATGAGCTGTTGAGAGCAGAAGTGGTGTAAGTCAAAATTGGGTAATGAGGTTTAAAGTAAAAATACTGTAAAATACAGCGCAAAGTAGCAATTAATATGTCCTTCGTGCTATCCACTGACTACTAGTAGTTTAAATAAATTGAATATTAATTGCTACTTTGCGCTGTATTTTACAGAACGTTTACTTTAACTCTCATGACCCATTTTTGACTTACACCACTTCTGTTCTCAACTGCTCATATAACCTCTGCAGTTGCGCGCGTCGTTAAATAAACCATGATTTAAATTTTTTAAGTTAAAGAAAATTCAAGTATGTAACAGTGAAAAATCCTGAGAAGTTCAATAGCCTAATTAAGATTGATAATAGCAATGGTTTTTAAAAATTTGTGAGGAATCCCTGATAGTAGCAATAGTTATTTCTTTTAAAATAGATGTTGGCAGGAAAAATGATTTCCAGAATTTGCTAGGAATCATGGAACTGTTTCTCTAGAAACTTGATATGGTGAGATTTATAATATATGTGATGTGATGTGATACAGTATGATAAGTGATATGATATGATATAAAAAGTTATGGTTTATTTAACGACGCTCGCAACTGCCAACAACAGCGTCGCCGGTGTGCCGGAATTTTGTTCCGCAGGAGTTCTTTTACATGCCAGTAAATCTACTGACATGAGCCTGTCGCATTTAAGTACACTTAAGTGCCATCGATCTGGGCCGGGATCGAACTCGCAACCTCGGGCACAGAAGGCCAGCGCTATACCAACTGCTCCACTCAGGGCGACGATCTGATATATGGTATATGATCTATGATATGATATGATATACGATATGATGATGATAGTGATGATGATGATGATGATGATGATGATGATGATGATGATGATGATGATGATGTAATTCTTGATATTAAAAGTGCTGCGGGCAGATACTTAGAATAATTCAATGTTTCCTCTCATTATTTTACTATTTCACGATTAACATTACATATTGCGTCTGAAACCACCACTGCAGCCTTAAAGTAACGATGAATAAATAGAAGAAAACGAAAAATTCATTCTGCACTTTGCGTCTGAAGTGACCGTGCAGATTGTGGAATATGTTGCACCGCTTCTTTATCCTACGAGGGAAAGTCCTTCTTTACTCGAGCACCCCTGTGTTTGTGCTATGAGAGCGGAGTATGAAATCCACCCCGTGCATGAGCGTGTGTGAGTTTTCTTCAAGTAGGGACAAGTTTTGTGAAAACAAGCAGGCAGCAGCTGCTGGGGGACTCCCCGGTGCGAACAAAAGAGGCAGCCCTCGAGAATACGGCACATCCCGAGCTGAGAAAACGCGCTCGTTAGCGGGAGCAGGAGTGTACGGCACAATTTAAGTCGCATGAATCCAGAATAATCTAATATTGTTAGCATAAAATTGTGTGTCATCACGAGTTTAAATATATCTGGATTACCACAAGGAGCCCCACGCTATTGCCATTCCCAGATACCGCTACCCCAGAACGAGGCTAACTCCACTTTTTTTTGTGTTTTTTTTTTTTAATTGCAAGAGTTCTACCTCCATCTCGTGAACTTAAAATTAGCTATATTAACTTATTATTATTTTTATATAACCTCCACAACTACAATGTTCTAACTCTGGGAGTGTTGATTGCTCATAAAACCACACTATTCTAACTCCGTAACATGTTCTAACCCCACGTCATTCACGCGGCATGAACTGTTCTTACTCCTCTGCCAGTGAGATATCAGAATGCCTTTCTTTCAACTGCTTAACTTGGTAATCTTATGATAAAATCCTATTCAGAAAAGTCAAGAATATGATTTATAGAAGATGTGAGCGCAAGATACTTTACAGCAGGGTCATCAGAACACTGCACTCTCGGGATAGCGTCACTTACCCGTGGACAAGACACTGTCCTAGTGTGCATTCGTTACTGCTGGCGGGTGTCCTGTCTCTCTGTCCCTTGTGCACGACAGAGCATATTTCCTTACCCTTCATGCACTCTACCCATTTCAGCGAGTGCAGACGACCACTGCTTTACAGGTTCACCCTGTTATTCAAATCAATTTTTGAGTCTCTTTTCCTAGGACATGGATTGAAAAGAACCAGGAATTCAGAAAATCAGAACATGTCTTTCTCTCTTCCCGAGGATCAAGCAATAAATAACCTAGTAATCCATACAGTGTCCTTGAATAATCATCAAAAATAATATATCATATAATATCATACTGTGATATTCTGACCTAAGCGTTACTTCGGAGCAGAGACTACAACGTGTTCATAATATGTGCGTCCGTTTCGTCTGCAATATTCGCCGGGCTGATCACCTAACACCATCCCTCGAAATGTTGTCCTGACTCCGTCTAGAAGATCGTAGGAAAATCCACTGTCTTTCCCTCCTCTTTCACATATTGCATTTCTCCACTCCTGTCTATCTTGCGTCTCATTTTCAAAATTTATCCACCCACCATAACCTATACACACGATCACAACACTCTCAATATTATCCATTCCCTTCCACCGAACATCCTCATATTCATCTTCTTTCACTGTGGCTTTTCCTCGACTTTGGAATTCCCTACCGAGAAATTTCAGGGACTGTCAGACATCAAATGAATTTAAGAATAGACTAAGGAAATATTTTTAAAAATTCTAACAATTCTCGTTAACAGTAACAGCTGTTTCAAGTTTCTCAATGTTTAATGGTCATATATATCACAGAATAAATATTTAAATTATCTCATTATTATTATTATTATTATTATTATTATTATTATTATTATTATTATTATTTCTTACCAATGTTTATTGTTGTCTCACTGACATTACTTATCCAACTTTCATTATTTACTTTACTTTACATTTGTTTTATGGTCTAGATATTAATGTAACTAATTGTAGTTAATTAGAATTGAGTCTGGCTGGGCGAAAGAGAAGGCCTACTGGCCTTAGCTCTGCCAGATTAAATAAATTATTATTATCATATCATAATATCATATCATATCACGTTAAGTATATTATATTATATTACATTATATTATATTATGTTATATAATGTTTCCCTCAATTAGAGGCTGTAGGCAAGACCGCAAGACATCACACGACGAGTCTCAAGTGTTTGGATTCTGGCAGAGGGACACGCATGACGTAATAATCGATAGCGCTGGTGAGGATAACGAGGTGACCACAGGTGCAGGTTTTTCACATGTCAGTCACCTGTTAGTCTCGACGTAACGTCTTGTTTCACTATCTGCGTTGTATCGGCTCCCCCCAGCTCGGGACGCCGGCTCTCTGTATAGCTACAGTGAAATAGAATGAATATCAACGTACCCACAACAGGGTGTTGTCTCTGTGATACAGTAGAATAAGGCATTCATTCGCGCTACCACAAAAACATGACGCGTTTGTGATGAAATAACATTTATCCTCACTACCACACGAATGTGGTGTCTGTACATTCGAATAGCACGTTCATCCGTGCTGGCACAAGAGCGTGTTGTCTTTATAATGGAATACTGTAATACATTCACCCACGCTCCAACAGGAGCATGATATGTTTATAATGAAATCCGCATTACCGTGCCAATGTGGGGTCTGCAGTTCGGCACACCACGCTCATCCCTGCTACCACAAGACCGTATTTGTCTCTATAACGGAATTACACGTCCATTCACGCTATCACAAGAATTTTTTAACTGAACAACACGTCTATCAATGCCATCACAAGGCTATTTTACGATTGAATAACTCTTTCATCCATGTTATCATAACTGTGTATTGTTTTTATAACTCAGTAACATGTTCATCCATGCTATCACAAGTGCGTGTTGTTTTTATAACTGAATAACTTGTTTATCCATGTTATCACAAGTGTGTGTTGTTTTTGTAACTGAATAACTCATAACATGTTCATCAACACTATCACAAGTTCGTGTTGTTTTGTAACTGAATAGCATGTTCATCCATACTATCACAAGTGCATGTTGTTCTTATAAATGAATGTTCATCCATGCTAACACAAGTGCTTGTTGTTTTTGTAACTGAATAACATGTTCATCCATGCTATCAGACGCCCGTGTTGCTTTTATAACTGAATTACATGCTCATCCACGCTATCACACATGAGTGTTGTTTTTGTAACTGAATAGCATGTTCATCCATGCTATCACAAGTGCGTGTTGTTTTTATACCTGAATAATATGTTCACCCATTATATCACAAGCGCGGGTTGTTTTTATAACTGAATAACATGTTAATCCATGCTATGTTGTTTTTGTAAATGAATAACATGCTCATCCACGCTATCACAAGTGTTTTTGTAACTGAATAACTCAATAACATGTTCATCCATGCTATCACAAGTGCATGTTGTTTTTGTAACTGAATAACATGTTCATCCATGCTATTACAAATGAGTGTTGTTTTTTTAGCACAATAACTCAGTAATGTGTTCATCTACACTACGACAAATGCGTGTTTTTTTGTAACTAAATAACATGTTCATCCATTATATTACAAGTGCTTGTTGCTTTTGTAACGGAATAACATGTTCATCCATGCTATCACAAGCCCGTGTTGCTTTTATAACTGAATAACATGTTCATCCATGATATTACAAGTGCTTGTTGCTTTTGTAACGGAATAACATGTTCATCCATGCTATCACAAGCCCGTGTTGCTTTTATAACTGAATAACATGTTCATCCATGATATTACAAGTGCTTGTTGCTTTTATAACTGAATAACATGTTCATCCCTGCTATCACAAGCCCGTGTTGCTTTTATAACTGAATAACATGTTCATCCATTATATTACAAGTGCTTGTTGCTTTTATAACTGAATAACATGTTCATCCATGCTATCACAAGCCCGTGTTGCTTTTATAACTGAATAACATGTTCATCCATGATATTACAAGTGCATGTTGCTTTTGTAACGGAATAACATGTTCATCCATGCTATCACAAGCCCGTGTTGCTTTTATAACTGAATAACATGTTCATCCATGATATTACAAGTGCTTGTTGCTTTTGTAACGGAATAACATGTTCATCCATGCTATCACAAGCCCGTGTTGCTTTTATAACTGAATAACATGTTCATCCATGATATTACAAGTGCTTGTTGCTTTTGTAACGGAATAACATGTTCATCCAAGCTATCACAAGCCCGTGTTGCTTTTATAACTGAATAACATGTTCATCCATTAGATTACAAGTGCTTGTTGCTTTTGTAACGGAATAACATGTTCATCCATGCTATCCCAAGCCCGTGTTGCTTTTATAACTGAATAACATGTTCATCCATGCTATCACAAGCCCGTGTTGCTTTTATAACTGAATAACATGTTCATCCATGCTATCACAAGCCCGTGTTACTTTTATAACTGAATAACATGTTCATCCATGCTATCACAAGCCCGAGTTGCTTTTATAACTGAATAACATGTTCATCCATGCTATCACAAGCCCGTGTTACTTTTATAACTGAATAACATGTTCATCCATGCTATCACAAGCCCGAGTTGCTTTTATAACTGAATAACATGTTCATCCATGCTATCAAAAGCCCGTGTTGCTTTCATAACTTAATAACATGTTCATCCATGCTATCACAAGCCCGTGTTGCTTTTATAACTGAATAACATGTTCATCCATGCTATCACAAGCCCGTGTTGCTTTTATAACTGAATAACATGTTCATCCATGCTATCACAAGCCCGTGTTGCTTTTATAACTGAATAACATGTTCATCCATGCTATCATAAGCCCGTGTTGCTTTTATAACTGAATAACATGTTAATCCATGCTATGTTGTTTTTGTAACTGAATAACATGCTCATCCACGCTATCACAAGTGTTTTTGTAACTGAATAACTCATTAACATGCTCATCCATGCTATCACAAGTGCATGTTGTTTTTGTAACTGAATAACATGTTCATCCATGCTATTACAAATGAGTGTTGTTTTTGTAACAGAATAACTTAGTAATGTGTTCATCTACACTAAGACAAATGCGTGTTGTTTTTGTAACTAAATAACATGTTCATCCATTATATCACAAGTGCGTGTTGTTTCTGTGACTGAATAACATGTTCATCCATGCTATTACAAATGAGTGTTGTTTTTGTAACAGAATAACTCAGTAATGTGTTCATCTTCACTACGACAAATGCGTGTTGTTTTTGTAACGAAATAACATGTTCATCCATTATATCACAAGTTCGTGTTGTTTCTGTAACTGAATAACTCAATAACATGTTGATCCACGCTATCACAAGTGTGTGTTGTTTTTATAACTGAATAACATGTTCATCCATGATATCACAAGTGCGTGTTGTTTCTGTAACTGAATAACTCAATAACATATTCATCCACGCTATCACAAGTGTGTGTTGTTTTTATAACTGAATAACATGTTCATCCATGATAATACAAGTGCTTGTTGTTTCTGTAACTGAATAACTCAATAACATATTCATTCACGCTATCACAAGTGTGTGTTGTTTTTATAACTGTATAACATGTTCATCCATTATATGAGAAGTGCGTGTTGTTTCTGTAACTGAATAACTCAATAACATGTTGATTCACGCTATCACAAGTGTGTGTTGTTTTTATAACTGAATAACATGTTCATCCATGATATCACAAGTGCGTGTTGTTTCTGTAACTGAATAACTCAATAACATGTTGATCCACGCTATCACAAGTGTGTGTTGTTTTTATAACTGAATAACATGTTCATCCATGCTATCACAAGCCCGTGTTGCTTTTATAACTGAATAACATGTTCATCCATGCTATCACAAGCCCGTGTTGCTTTTATAACTGAATAACATGTTCATCCATGCTATCATAAGCCCGTGTTGCTTTTATAACTGAATAACATGTTAATCCATGCTATGTTGTTTTTATAACTGAATAACATGCTCATCCACGCTATCACAAGTGTTTTTGTAACTGAATAACTCATTAACATGCTCATCCATGCTATCACAAGTGCATGTTGTTTTTGTAACTGAATAACATGTTCATCCATGCTATTACAAATGAGTGTTGTTTTTGTAACAGAATAACTTAGTAATGTGTTCATCTACACTAAGACAAATGCGTGTTGTTTTTGTAACTAAATAACATGTTCATCCATTATATCACAAGTGCGTGTTGTTTCTGTGACTGAATAACATGTTCATCCATGCTATTACAAATGAGTGTTGTTTTTGTAACAGAATAACTCAGTAATGTGTTCATCTACACTACGACAAATGCGTGTTGTTTTTGTAACGAAATAACATGTTCATCCATTATATCACAAGTTCGTGTTGTTTCTGTAACTGAATAACTCAATAACATGTTGATCCACGCTATCACAAGTGTGTGTTGTTTTTATAACTGAATAACATGTTCATCCATGATATCACAAGTGCGTGTTGTTTCTGTAACTGAATAACTCAATAACATATTCATCCACGCTATCACAAGTGTGTGTTGTTTTTATAACTGAATAACATGTTCATCCATGATAATACAAGTGCTTGTTGTTTCTGTAACTGAATAACTCAATAACATATTCATTCACGCTATCACAAGTGTGTGTTGTTTTTATAACTGTATAACATGTTCATCCAGTATATGACAAGTGCGTGTTGTTTCTGTAACTGAATAACTCAATAACATGTTGATTCACGCTATCACAAGTGTGTGTTGTTTTTATAACTGAATAACATGTTCATCCATGATATCACAAGTGCGTGTTGTTTCTGTAACTGAATAACTCAATAACATGTTGATCCACGCTATCACAAGTGTGTGTTGTTTTTATAACTGAATAACATGTTCATCCATGATATCACAAGTGCGTGTTGTTTCTGTAACTGAATAACTCAATAACATGTTGATCCACGCTATCACAAGTGTGTGTTGTTTTTATAACTGAATAACATGTTCATCCATGATATCACAAGTACGTGTTGTTTCTGTAACTGAATAACTCAATAACATATTCATCCACGCTATCACAAGTGTGTGTTGTTTTTATAACTGAATAACATGTTCATCCATGATATCACAAATGCTTGTTGTTTCTGAAACTGAATAACTCAATATCATATTCATTCACGCTATCACAAGTGTGTGTTGTTTTCATAACTGTATAACATGTTCATCCATTATATCACAAGTGCGTGTTGTTTCTGTAACTGAGTAACTGAATAACATGTTGATTCACGCTATCACAAGTGTGTGTTGTTTTTATATCTGAATAACATGTTCATCCATGATATCACAAGTGCGTGTTGTTTCTGTAACTGAATAATTCAATAACATGTTGATCCACACTATCACAAGTGTGTGTTGTTTTTATAACTGAATAACATGTTCATCCATGATATCACAAGTGCGTGTTGTTTCTGTAACTGAATAACTCAATAACATGTTGATCCACGCTATCACAAGTGTGTGTTGTTTTTATAACTGAATAACATGTTCATACATGATATCACAAGTACGTGTTGTTTCTGTAACTGAATAACTCAATAACATATTCATCCACGCTATCACAAGTGTGTGTTGTTTTTATAACCGAATAACATGTTCTTCCATTTTAACACAAGTTCTAACACAAGTGCGTGTGACTGAGTGCAGCAAAGGGGGAGGGGAATTCAATTATAATAACCATTGGCTGGAGAAAGTTTTTAGACAGACGAGGGACATTTCTTTCTTAACTATCACTAGAGTTCGAAGTTGAGGAACATTACCTTTTAAGTTATGTACAAACAGAATAGAACGTGTATACAAAGTAACTGACAAGGTAGTCCTCTGCCCTCATACACATATCAAGGCAGTCGAATGGAGCCGTTGTAATACGTAATATAGGCCCAGCAAGGGGGAGGGAACCTTCACTTGAAGGGTAAACGTATAAATATTATGTTGGATAGAATGCAGTGTACAGTATTATCATTTCTCAGGTGTAGAAAAATAACATTTTTCGTAGGTCCATAAACGGTTATTTAGAGCAATACTATTTACAAAGGTACTTTGTAGTAGTAGATCTACCGGTAGTAATAGTAGTAGTAGTAGTAACAGTAGTAATAATAATAGTAAGAATAATAGTAACAATCATTTTAATAATTTATCAGAATATCAGAACCTGCATTTGTAATTGCAGTAATTACATACAGTACGAAGTAAAGAAACTACGCAAATACAGTAATTATGAAATAAGTCGCAGAAATAAATAATAATCATAGGCAATAATCTATTTGTTAATAATAATAATAATAATAATAATAATAATAATAATAATAATAATAATAACAAAAAACGGTTTCTTTAGTATTCATATGGCTCCGTCCTTTCATGTTTTTTTTTTATCTGTCTATTGTCTTCTTAAACAGTGTTTATGTTTTTAATTTGGTTATTTTACGACCCTTTGTAAACTGCGATGGTTATCTAACGTCTGAACGAGATGGTGATAATGCCAGCGAAATGAGTCCACTATTCAGCGCCGAAGTTACCCAGTATTTGCTCTTAATAGGTTGAGATGAAAGCTTGTCTTAAAAGAATAAGATTAATGTTTATTTTTTTAAGTAGGTTATTTTACGACGCTGTATCAACATCTCAGGTTATTTAGCTTCTGAATGAGATGAAGGTGATAATGCCGATGAAATGAGATCGGGGTCCAGCACCGAAAGTTAGTCAGCATTTGCTCAAATTCAAATTGGGTTGAAGGAAAACCCCGGAAAAAATCTCAACCAGGTAACTTGCCCCGATCGGGATTCGAACCCGGGCCACCTGGGTTCGCGGCCAGACACGGTAACCGTTACTCCACAGGTGTGAACTAAGATTAATGTTAAATAAATAGCTTTTAGATAACAATATGTTCTATTTAATATAATCCTAACACCCGTACGAGTAAAACTCGTGTTCGGAGAGGAGGGAAATTGCACAGAAAGTAGCTTAATATATTATTTCCAAGAAAGGAAGGTAATTTAATAGGCTACTTAACATGGCAATAACTGGAGTATTGTATTTAGTGAGAATTTAATACTAGTAAGAAGTGAGAATGAAAGTTTTCTAAGTTAATTTGATAATAAAAGAGTAAACTGAGAATAAAATGAATTAAAATTAAATATCACCAATCGTAAGATAATTAAAGTGTGTATATCAATAAAAAGTATGATAGTAATTTAAATAGCGCATTCTACATATTTCTTTTATTTTTAATTTTAATTTAAATGTTACAGTTTTTTATTGTAAGTACTTCGAAATCATGCCATTATACATTTTGTATCTATAATTAAGGCTGTTTCTTTTTTTGCCAGCAATTGTGATGCATTTTGTCTCTTAAAATATATATATATTTTTTTTTCTTGTAAGGTTTTATTTTGCGTGGAATAAAGTTAATAACGTACATTTAAAATTTGTACCAATTAAATTTCATTTCCGATATAGCAATGACTTCATGTTCTCCCAGTTCACCCAGCTTGTCTTAGTACGTATAAAACATCCATCCAGACCTAGACAGACAACGAAAATGATAGTTCCGATAGAATATAGATGGAAAAAATAAACAAGCCCTAGCCTGTTCCCCCGACCTCCGCTCAATACTCCGCTATCAGTTAACCTGTATCTCTACTACTGGGACCTCCTCAATTTCGAAGTCTATTTTTCACACATAATTTTATTGTAGAATTTGGTGCCAAAATAACCCTCAGGTTTTAACTAAACAAGATTTTTATAGTTTGGAGTCACTATGTGGTATACAATCCGTTCGCATTTCATCATTAGTCCGCATTTCTTCCAAGAAAAAATAAAACAATGGAACAATAGAGACTGTCATAGTGTGCTGTAGAAATTCGCCACCCCTAGGCTGAGAAATCAAGACATGGAAAACTCAATCTTCGTTCAAGATGGGCGCATCTACTCACAAACAATTAATTACACGAATCTTTAGCGATCGTGTCATCAATAGACACTTTCCAACAATATGACCTCCACGATATCTAGGTAATTCCGACCGACCTTCGGTTGTGAGGTTACTTTAAAGAACGGAACGTGTTTTTCTTGGAACATCCAACAACCATACAGCAACTGAAAGATGCTATCTTGAAAGACATTAGGAATACTTCGAGACAGCAAGACGCTTTGCATAATGTCGCAGAAAGAATGGTGTTTGTTGGATAATAGAAAGAAGAACATATTCGCAATATTTAATAAAAACAAAACCTCATTATTTGCCTAGTAAGGTGACGATTTTGTGTGTGTGTGTTTTTTTTTTACCAAAAATATTATAATATATATAACGCTTTAAACTCTGAAGTGACGTTTAGATAAAATTATGGAGGAAAGAGAAATGTAAAGAAATAGAGGATCTAGAGAGAAAATTAAGACGTGATTTAATATACCGCGAAGTAAAATGTTTGTACTTCACAAATAAGAGTAGAAAATCCATGTGGTTGATAGAGGACGAAATCGGAAATCAAATAATAGACAAACCAGGAATACTGAACAGATGAACGGAAAATGTAGAAGAGTTAGCATATATGAGACAGGGACTTTATTTTTCGTCCAGAATACTTGGCTATAGAAGACGAAGCAGCTGCATCAGAAGATACAATTTTAAGGGAAGAAGTTAACTAGCGCTTAGGGAAATAAAGAATGGGAAAGCAGCAGGAGTTGATGGAATGTCCACTGAATTAGTTAAACGCTTGGATGAAAAGAAGAAAATTCTATCATTATGCAACGAAATATGTGAAAAAGGCGATTGGCCTGAAGATTTCATGGAGACAGTGTTGCTGCCAATACCGAAGAAAAATAATGCCAAGAAATGTAATGAAGATATCACACTCGGCGAAGATTCTTCTGCGAATACTGAATCGACGTTTACATTCTAAGATGGAAGAACAATAGGAAGAAGAGCAGTTTGGTTTCAGGAAGGGAAAAGATACGAAGATACAATTGAACTACTGCGAAAGATACCTAGAGAAGAATAAAGAAGTGTATGTAGCATTTGTGGACCTAGAAAAAGCGTTTGGCGAAGGGGATTGGAACTCATGGGGATCCAAAAGAAAACTGGTGTGGATTGGAAAGAGAGGAGACTGTTCAGTAACCTTTATGTGAAACAACGAGTCAAAGTCAGGATAGAAATGCAGAAGAGATGATACTAAGGGATGTGCTACTGGAACTAAATGACAGCTGTGAGCAGTGTAGAATGAAGATAAATGCCAACAAGACGAATACCATGGTTATCGGAAGAAAAGTAAAGAAGGTAAACTTGCGAATTCTAAATGAAGCAGTAGAGCAAGTGGACAGCTTCAAATACTTGGGGTGTACTATAAGCAGTAACATGAGTTGCTGCCAATAAGACAAAAGGAGAATAGCAATGACAAATAAATCTTTTAATAGAAAAATGAGCATCTTCTGTGGATCTCTGGAGAAAGAACTAAGGAATAGACTAGTGAAGTGCTTTGTGTGGAGTGTAGCATTGTATGGGGCAGAAACATGGGCATTATAATGAAGTGAAGAGAAGCGACTAGAAGCATTTGAAATGTAGATGTAGAGAAGGGTGGAGCGTGTGAAGTGGACAGACAGAATAAGAAACGAAAGAGTGGATGAAGGAAGAATGATGTTAAAACTGATCAGGAAAAGAAAAAGGAATTGATTCGGTCACTGGTTGAAAAGAAACTGCCTACTGAAAGATGCACTGGAAGGAATGGTGAACGGGAGAAGAGTTCGGGGCAGACGAAGATATCAGATGATAGACGAGATTAAGATATAGGCCTATGGATCATATGTGGAGACTAAGAGGAAGGCAGAAAATAGGAAAGACTGGAGAATGCTAGATTTGCAGTGACAGGCCTGCTCTTGTACAGAAGACTATGAATTAATGAATATTACATTTTTAAATAGTTATTTAATTATGCTCTAGTAACTTCGAGGTTATGTAGGATCGGTGGAATTAGTGGGAATGAGGTATGCAGTGAGAATCCCTAACATTCGCTTTACATTTGGGAAAACTGCGGAATTAACCCAATCCAATAATCAACTCAGGCGGAATTCAGATCTACGCTCTAAGAGTCTCGATGGGCTGATGCAACCCGCAACATAGTTTGAAGAGTACAACTCTTAATAATGTAACATGCATAATGATCTTTAATTTATTTCATACACATAGTAACCTACAAACATCCAATCCCATACAATCACACAACAACCGACCAGTTAAATTTTACAGAGAGAATCTTCTGCCATCTTTTCGAGGCACTAATGAATCGCAATCAAATTTCAATGCCGCTTCTGCTTTTTCATTTTCGGGTATTTCAGAATATTAATTATCACTGATGATCATAGCAGCCAGGATACAATTTATTATTGTAATGAATTATTAATTTTTTAAACAGAAATATTCAAATGTCACTATTATATTTTGCTATCTAAATTTCCTTTACTGCGACTGTGCACACATTTCTGTAGCAACATGCGATAGCTTAGTAAATTGGCCTCAAAAAAGATTAGATACACACAACCAGTTCTGAATGCATTTACATTATACTTTTTATATTTTCGTACAAGTCGTCACTGTTTCGTGGCCAGAGCGCTGTACTTGTAATCCTGTGGAGCCGGGTTCGATTCCCGGTGTACCCCCGAGTTGTAACTTGTCTTGGGTAAGCCGGTTGTCCAGGTAGCACAGGGATTTCCTCCGGGACCTGCGGTTCTCCTGTGGAATCCCATCCCATCCCATCCCATCCCATCCCATCCCATCCCATCCCATCCCATCCCATCCCATCCCATCGCGGGTGTATCGTAGATTAGGCTCCTATGGCGCACCCTGGAAAACGACTTCTTTTTAGTAATTTCGGCACCGCAGCCTGAGGCTTAGCCTATTATAGGCCTACCTAGACCCACAACTCTACTGAACACACGCACACACTGCAGGACTCCTCCGTTTACTGGATCAGGGTACCCGGGAGCCACTGCGAGACACCACACACACTGGGACAATGGACAGACAACCAGTCCCCGTGAAAAGGTCCGAATTAAATTCCCCTGACTTCACGACCGGGAATCGAACCCGGACCACCTTGATCAGGAGTACGCTAGGTCGAGACCAAGCAGGCGGACGGGCAACGACTCTTATAAATTTGTCTACACAAGTGGCTTCATATGGTGAATGGCGAACAATCAAGTACCCGCCATTAGTAAAAAGATAGGCCTATATTTTTTTTTTCGTGCAATATATGAAATTAAAAATTATGGTCGTAAGCCTTCTTTATTTAAATTTAAACTACGGTCATCGTGCAAAAATAGTAAACGATAATTATTTGTTAAGTTCATAACAGAATCTCGGAAATAGAAGGAACACAACTGCGTCTTGTTGTTTTTAATTTTTACTCTATTTTTTTTAATTCACACATAGCGCAATATAGTCCTATTATTGTTAGAAATATCCAGACAGCCTGGTAGAATTGTATCGAATCCTTGTCATAGAAGATCTACCATGTATCAGTTTAAAAAAAATATGTTTTAATTCTTGAGATTCGTTTCCAAAATAAATCGAAGCCATTGCGTCAGCTGAAAAATTTGGATTCGATCCGTGGCAATTTCCTGGAATTTCAATGGAGCCTATTTTCTGTTCGAAATATTTTACGGATTACGTCATTGTTTTCGAAATGAAGGTAACATTTATCCGGTGCACTTCTGCAAACCGGTTATTTCATGGAAGTTTAGCTACTTCCGTACTGAATTGAGATAGAAAAATATTAATTCTTTTGTGTGTATTTTAAGGTCTTCTTTTTTTTTTAAATAAATCTAGAATATAGATTTGAAAGTATTTAAAAATATGGGATGAAATGATCTCAACCGGAAAATGTCAACTGGCTATGTTTACAGGTATGCTGGTACAATAGGAAAGGATGCGTCGCTTTTGAAGTTCTGGTTTAATTCAGTGAAATGAAATGTTTTGAAAAAAGAATACTTTCAAATTTATACATTCTCCCTCATCAAGTTTGTATTGCGTATACCCAACAAAATGTATTATCCATTTTTCCTGCAAACTTTGGTGAGGAGAACAGCCCATAAAAATAATTGTAATGGGAGTGAATGGAAACACCTTTTCCTTCTTCCGAATAATGTGCGAGTCCTATGTTTTGATATTTCCCGCCTCATGAATTGGTTGTACTGCAAAAGACAGTTGAATAACGTGTCTTTGCTTTGTAAAGGTGTGAACTTCCCTTCTGCACTTCCATTATCTCTAGTCGATATCTAGAAGTGCGATATGTTGAAACAGTTGACGGCTTCGACTTCACGCATCATTATAACCGATTGTCAGCTGTCGTGAAATGAAGCGGAGATAGAACATTTTATGAAAGTAATGACATGGAACACTTTTATACTATTGCATATCTGGACCGGTGTAAAAATTCTTATGTTTAAAGTATCCCGGAGAATGTGACAGAAAATATTTTGTGTTATGAATTTAGTATTATGTTGATCACTTTGCTATAGATATCGAATTGAAGATATTGGGTGAATTTTCATATATCAATACACAACACCCATAAGAGACACTAGGACTCAATTTTTTTTAATTTTATCAAAAATGAATTTTATATATATATATTTTTTTTTTGTTTAAAATATTCTTTGGACACTTAGGCAGTTGATAGTAAAAGGATTTTTACCTCTACGTCTTCTTTGAGATCCTGGAGCGATTTTTATTTGGGACTGCTCCATATGTCAGTATTGCATCTCTTTTCACAAATTTGCCTTTTTCTCTAAACTACATTTTTTATGTTCAAAATGCTACATGCTTATGCAGTTTTAACGAAATTTAATATATTCGTACGTGTTCATGCATTATTATCTGAGATCTTACGTTGAAAAATGTTAAGTATCTTGAAAATTAGAAGTTAAAAATTATTATTTTAATCAAAAATAATTGTATCAATAGATAAATGTCTGAAAAACAATTGTTTCTCTTTTTGGTTAATTACAGTGATGCCTTATGTGCACTAGCTATAACATTTAATTCGTATGCAATAACTTCGTTAAGAAACATTTTATATCCCTTTTACATTTAAATTGATTTAGGAACATCTTACTGCGAGATGACACGATGCTCACTGAAGATTTTGTGTGAGGTGTGGATAATCTCAAAGCATAAAGTGGCTCTCTGACAATCCATTTCTGCAACATTATGTTATATGGTTCATGTTAGAGAAGCTTGTTCACACCTCTAAGTAGATGCAAACATTGAAAAACGTAGCAATGCAAATTTCTTGCATTTAAAAATTATAATTATCCATCTATTTTGCCCGAAAACAATAATATTTAGTAATTTTAGTTTACTGTGAATAGCAAATTAAATATCGGCATAAAAATTTTGTTAATTTCGTTGTTATTTCTCACAAAAAAAAAAAAAATAAAAATTCGGTGTTATTGCACATTAAAAGTAGACTACACTTGATACCTTTTGTGCAAAATACATTAATGTATATTTCTACAAATACTAGAGATCTGTATATCGAAGGAATCTTAATGTTCTTTGTAGGTCTATATTTTAACAACACACAGTTTTCTGTCGGTACTTATCTGTTGTGTAGAGACATTTGTGTGCGTGAATAATATAAACTGACATGCACCACAAACTATTGAGGCTATTTCTACTTTATGTTTAAAAATACGGTTTAAATATAATATCAAAATGATGTATTCAGATAATATTCGAATATTAAATTTAAAAAAAATTATACGTAAATATCCGTATTCGGGCAGTTTAAATTAAAATTTCGTAAAAATAAGAAACTCTCTTCAAAACAATAATTTCAATTAAATTTATGCTAAAACAAAAAAATTCACATTATACACAAAGGGTGCTATTCATAGACATTTCACTAGCCCGCGCTAGGAGCGTGCTAAACTAGCCCCGGCTATCGACTGATTACTTGTACAGGATTCATATCATATCACTGGTTTATGAATACGAAAAACGTTAATTCGCTGATCATCCATCGGAAGCCCGCGCTAAGAATGTCTGTGAATATGGCAGAAAATGTCGAGATATTTCGAGAATTTAAACTTACGATATTTTTACCCGAAAGGGCTTGAAACATAAGATGTTTACTTTAATTGGCTAAAAAAACATATTTCACGAAACCGTGTGATCGTGTCGAAAATGGAACCAATGACTTGTTCATATTCACTCGTTTAAGAATGTTGGTACAACGCCAGACATAGAGGCAATTCCTAGTCACGTGGCTAGTATAGTCAAGCCTTTGGTTCAAAGAATGAAGGATGAACAATAAGACATCTTACATACACTCACTTGCTGAAAAGGAAGAGAAATCATAGTTACCCACAGGTAATCGAATCAAAATTCGCTGGATTACGAGTAAAAAGTAACAGGCTGACTCTTGGAAGCTGTTTCATAGCGCGATTCACACGATAAGGTTCGTAAGGAGATTGACAAATTACTAAACAGTGTAGTCTTTCGTCTCGTCTCAATAGCTCAGACGGTTCATCCACCTGCATGAAAGAAAATAGGTAAAGGAAAAGGCTGAAAGAAAAAAAAAGCTAAGATGGGTGGACGAAAGAGAAAGAGGAAAGAGAGCGGAGAATATTCATGGAGGAAAAGTAAAAAGGAAACATGAAGAGTAAACGACGAAATGGGAGAAATAAACGGAAGGAACAAAGAAAGGAATGGGTTAAAAAAGAATACAGAGAAAGAATGAATAAATAATAAAAAATGAAATGTGTTATTAAGTAACTTAGTGGATGACGGGTAACAATAAAATTGTATCAATCATTGGATTGTATTGCCTGGGAGTGACCCGGGTTCGAGTCGGACAACGTCAGCGGGCGACCACCGCATTCCGAGATGTCGGCCCTCCTCACTCGACACTTTGTTTTTTGTGGGCTTGGCCCCAATTAAAGCGCATCCTGATAGAGTGCTGAGTGCTACCTGCTGCCGATATCGATCCCGACATTCCTTCGCCTTATCAGCGCGTCCATCTCCAATTTGTGCCCCAAAACCCCGGCCGAAATGAAGCCTTTGTTTCGTGGAATGTCGAATTCCAGTAGACGAGCGATGTCGTAATTAGAAACTCTATGTGTTGCCTAGCAACGCGCGGGCATAAATAACTACGCACGAATCCCAAATATTCGGATCAGAGCCCTTGCATCTGTTCACATTATCGGAACTCGCTGCCTGCAGTTTCTGTGTTTCTTCCCTTAATTAAGTTCCATTTCTCTTTTTCCGAGCTAGAATCTTTCAAATATGTTGGAGGTAATTTAATTTCTTTTTTTTCAGTTTGGGTTCTGTTCTTACCAGAATGCAATCTCTACTGTTTCTTCTTCTTCTTCTTCTTCTTCTTCTTCTTCTTCTTCTTCTTCTTCTTCTTCTTCTATTCTCTCTCTTGATTGCGAGTGTTACCGTCAACTGCAGGGATCCTTGTTGGTTACTTTTTCCCTTAGTAGACCTAATGTTATTATATAAATATTATATTATGGATCAATAATTCACAGTATATTTCTTAGTCTCTGACTTCAAATGGTGAATATGGAAAAATGGTTGAATATATAGAGAAAATTAAAGTATCTTGAATAAAGCTCCTTTAGCATTATCTTTTTTAGCCTTCTTTGGACTCTCCAAGATTTAAACTTTGAGATATCCAACCGTAATAGCCTTATACTATCACATGATATTAGCACGAAGCACTGACTGTGAGGAAGAACAGATTGGAGGAACTTGAAAGAAGGTGAGAATGAATGAAGGACGTATATACATGATTGCTAGAGTGAAGAAAAGGGTGATTGAGTAATGAAATGATAGGTAGATGATTGAACTACATTTATAGACGATGAATAAAGTGATGGATGGATGAGTAAAATATATTATGACTCGATGAATAAGATGATTGAGAGATGGATGGATGAATGAGTGAGTAAAATACATTATGCTGGATGAATAAGATGATTGCTGGGTGGATGAGTGAGTGAGTGAGTAAAATACATTATGCTGGATGAATAAGATGATTGCTGGGTGGATGAGTGAGTAAAATAGCTTATGGCTGGATGAATAAGGTGACCGATGGATGGATGGATGGATGGATAAGTATGGCTGGATGAATATGGTGACGGATGGATGGATGTATGGATGTATGGATAATGAATGAATGAATGAGTAAAATAGATATTGATGGATGTATAAGATGATTGATGGATGGATGAGTGAATGAGTGATATAGATTATGGATGGATGAATGGATAAGTAAAATAGATTATGGCTGGATGAATGAAGTGATAGACGGAAGGATGGATGCGTGTGTCCGTCGCCTTTACCCCCCAATATATCAGATTAATTTGTTTCATTTCATTTGGAATAGACCTATCTAACGGAAATAATAAAGAACAGACAGCATTGAGTTTTAACACAATTTATTCATTCATTAATGATATTTTTAGTAGTCACTCTTAGCGAAACTAGCCTACTATAAGAATGTCACAACCTGGGTAAACCCAGAAAAACGTTGGATTCAGACTACGATAGACCATATGGTCTACGACATACCACATCGACGACAACTCGCATGGAGTTGGACCATATTGACGTATTCTGCTGGCTGAAACATGTTACAGCATATTCAAATTCTTCTCTGGCTATCTTTCACATTTGCTGTCACGAGTTTCAGAGATTCGAAACGTGAATGATTACCAAAGACAGGATTCCAGTTTTTACAGATACTTTCCGTTCTAAAGTGATTTTAACTAGAACATTCTATAATCACCTGGAATCGGAGTTCGAAATTAAAGAGTACGAAAAGAAGAACTGGGGTTCGAACCCTCACAGGCAGTCAAAATATTGATAGAACGAATTACTCTAGCTGAGAGCCATTAACTACCTGGACAGATCTGCGTATTAGAAATAAATGTTTCTTTCCTCAAACGCATCGTATGAATCAATATATTAATCAGCCCACCCGTCTATGGTTATTTATTACTTTAGCTGTTTCCAATTATTATTATAACTGAAATGCAAGAGCTGCGAATTAGAGAAATTCAACGACGAAAAGTGTCCACCCACTAGTCGTGTTGTGCGTGATACCTAAAACATTTTATGAACTGCTTAAGTCATTCACCCTGCACATCTAGACCTATTACACTGGTCTAAAAAAAAAAAAAAAAAAAACTTTTTGTCTGCTACTGAGAAAATTTCAAGTGTTCTCTACTGAAATTGATGCGCTAATTCCAGATTTGTAATCATATTTATCATAGCACGTCAGGTTTTTTTAGTTATGGGACTGCAACATTAATTCTAAATCTTACTATTCAGTAGGCTACATCTATACCGTAAAGTCATAGATATAAATTGCGCTTAGTTTATTATATTCTTTGTAAATTGTTATATATTATTTTAAATACATATAAGAATATATGCACTTATAATATGTAGTAGGCTAATCACTAAAAATCTGTTAAAAGTGCTGAAGACCTTTGCTTTTCAGCTTATGTTGGCATGTGGTTGATCGCTGTAGGATCCGGCAGAAATCACTCCTCATGTTCGGATTGTATTGACCTGGTACTTGGATTCCATCGTTGATATGTCCTGGTGGAACCTCGCACCATGTTCGTCACTTACAGCGTCGAGATTTGATGAAAAAAAGTCGAGGTGTGAATGAAGAAAGTGCATTTTTAAAGACATGCGACAACCTAGATTCTGAAATCCTCTAAGCATATTATACACTAGCTCAGCATAATTATCAGCTCGATAATTTCCTAAAAACGTAGTTGACACTAGTACAGATGTGTCCCAAGCTTCGAGTTCAAGAGCACTCAGTTTTGACCTGAACGTAGTGTTACACATCATAATTAAAATTTAAAAATGTTATTATTTTAAAATTGCGAAGCGATAGAAAAAAATGGACTTCAGATATGTAATCAGCAGACTCAAATCAGGGTTGGTACACTTGTTTCTGTTCAGTAGCAAAGTCATGAAAAAATAAATAAAATGGAACTAAATGTATTAAAAATGTAAAAATTAAAAATGTTATTATTTTAAAGTGGTGACGTGATAGAAAAAAACGGACTTAAGATCTGTAATCAGCGCACTCAAATTAGGATTGGTACACTTGTTTTTGTTCAGTAGCAAAATTATTGTAGACCAGTGTTGTCAGGCAGTACATCTCACTTGACGATATGTGTCAGAGAAAGAACAATTGTTCGTATGCTTCTGAAGTCTGATTAGTGTAATATGTAGCTAATCGGCGACGTATGCAATGGAGAGGGAAAAAAACTGGCCACCCTAACCCATCATCTCCTGGCCTAGTTGCCTCATAAGCGGTGCCATGTTGGTATCATTTCTAAGTTTCAGATCTGTCTTCGGACAGTTGACTAAACAACAACAAAATATATTTTAAAATTCAAATGAAGTTTTGGATTGGAAATGTTTAAAGTTGCTGAGAGGGATTCGGAACCTTTTATTCCGGTATGGAGATGAAGAATTTAAGCATTGATTTTCTCGAGAGAACGGTTTGGCGTATTACAATGATGTAAACGCTCTCGTGAAGCCTATGCAATCCTGATGAATAGAGGTTGAGTATCGATCCTTCAAAGCTATGTTTGAAAGCCGTGCTACAGCACAACGGAAACAAGTATCTACATTACTGTTCAAACAACTAGCACGCATGAAGGAATCTTATGAAATGGTGCAGTTGTTCGTAAAAGTATCAACTATGAATAGTGGTGCTGGAACATTTGTGGTGATTTCAAAATGATTGCTTTTTTACTTACATTTCATCTACAATATATCAAGTTATGCTGTTCCATGTTTTAATGACATTGTAAGGACCGGAAAATGTTTCTGTACAAATAGCAATGACCAAAAATAAATTCACTGAGTGCATGAAAGAAGCATGTACTTAACCGTCCTCATACCAAGCGCTAAATATATTTCACAAGATTTATCATGCGAGGTACAATTGTACCCAATAAGAAATAAATACCCGTTCCTAAAATTTTAAATTACACAAACACTTTTGTGCGAGATCGTGCGTATTTGCTTGCTTTCCGCACAAAACCAATACGCGGTAAGTGTGAAATACCACATTCAGTATTCCCAACGTAACACACATAACAATTTCCCTCTTCTTACCGCTTAAGCGCCATATTCATTTTACTGCTTTAGGCTTTTAACATATTATTTTTAGATACGTTTAACATAGTAATAATTAGGCCTATAAATTGGAAACTTACCACTGCAATTTCACCTAAATTACACTGTTAATTATTGTTTTTAAATATTTGCAAAAAGTAAGTAAACTCTACAACACCACAAAAGCTACTGCATTTGTAATGCAAGTAACATTAAGGAAGCCGTGAAAAAATCAACAAGATTCCAGATGCCGATGTTATTACTGCAATATGTTATATAAATAATATTGTTAACATATTAAAATGAAAAATAAATCATTACATAACCTTACCGTTTGTTTTAAGTTCGCATTTATAGACTGGAGGAAAAAAAAGACAGACGTATATCTCGACCTCCTGGAATATAGTAAACACAGAAAACATTTTATAGCAACAATGTTGAAGGTAGATATATTTGTTTTCCAAAGTTGCCGTCATTGAACAGAAACCAAGATGGAGATTTCATTGCAACTAATTAGAAATTCCTCTTTCAGGTATGTAATAAACGATCTTCGCACAAAATAATGTACGATACACGAGCGGTATGTTTGTTTTCATGTTCTCGGAAATTAAAAAAGCTCAACTACGTTTCGCTTTTTCAATCTTTTCCTCGAACATGAAAACCTCAACATACTGCTCTTGTAACGCATATTACTATTACGAACATCACTTGTACTACAGTATTACTTAACACTAACTAAGAATAAATAGTTTCTAATTACTTACTTACAAATGGCTTTTAAGGAACCTGAAGGTTCATTGCCGCCCTCACATAAGGCCGCAATCGGTCCCTATCCTGAGCAAGATTAATCCACTCCCTATCAACATATCCCACTTCCCTCAAATCCATTTTAATATCTTCCCATCTACGTCTCGGCCTCCCCAAAGGTCTCTTTCCCTCCGGCCTCCCTACTAACACTCTATATGCATTTCTGCATTCGCCCATACGTACTACATGCCCTGCCCATCTCAAACGTCTGGATTTAATGTTCCTAATTATGCCGGTGAAGAATACAATGCGTGCAGTTCTGCGTTGTGTAACTTTCTCCATTCTCCTGTAACTCCACCACTCTTAGCCCCAAATATTTTCATAGGAACATTATTCTTAAACACCCTTAATCTCTGTTCCTCGCCCGAAGTGAGAATCCAAGTTTCACAATCATAGCCTACAGAACAACCAGTAACATAGCTGTTTTATAAATTCTAACTTTCAAATTTTTTGACAGCAGACTAGATAACAAAAGCTTCTCAACCGAATAATAAGAGGCATTTCCCATATTTATTCTGCGTTTAATTTCCTTCCGAGTGTCATTTATATTTGTTACTGTTGCTCCAAGATATTGGAATTTTTCCACCTCTTCGAAGGATAAATCTCCAATAAATTGTTATATTTCCACTCCGTAGAATAATCTGGTCACGACAAATAGTTCCTAATATGGTGCAAAACTAAAAAAATCTGGTTTCAGATAGATTTGTTATTATTACCACATAATTATTTTTGTGAAATCATTTTGTCACTTTTTTACTCTCAGATATTCTTAGAGTTCACTACGGACAAAGGAAAAAAAAAACACATACTGCATTATCATGATCTCCTTTGTACTGTCCTTTAACTTATATGCTTCAGAACTTGCATAATGAACTAATACAGAGTATGGTATAATATCCATAATTTCGTCTACAATATATTGAACACTGAAGATCTAATTTTTTGTCTAGCGTTTAATTGCTTTTGACATTATTTGTTTAGCTTGAGATAATTTTCACAAAAAATATGTGAAATACACCAAGACACAAAAAGTGATGTTTGATTACATAAACACTCACTGGAATGAGAGAACTACAAGCTAAGAACGACACTACCAATCATTTCGACTCCACAATGCACTGTAGTACTTTATTTGTAAATGAGTTTCTTTGCAGAGAATAGAAAGAAAGCGTTCCGCCACAGTAAATAACACATCTGTATTCATGAAATATTTATAACGCGAAATGCAAGGCGGGATACAACTACGTATACCCAGGTTGATAAAACTGTATGAACGAGATAGCTGTGTAATTTATCTGCATTGTTATACAGGGACATCATTTTGTTTTTACTAACATTTCTGATATTAATCTGACTATACCTTTGGATTAACGGCTGGGAACCGGAAACACTATTTATTACCTCTTTCCACGACCGGAGTTTGATGATACTGGCATAAAACACAAACAAATCACTTTACAGATATAGGTGGGAAGAAAATTATTGCATCCATTTACGTACGTAAACATGGAAATATTACGTTTTTGAGGTTGATAATTTTCATTAGGTTTTTATTTAATAAAAATAGAATACAGTATTAACAATATGTATTTTTACTTACGAACTGAGTTATTCGTGCAGACGTATTCATTATGCAGTGTACGAGCCGCATCCAGAAAGTAAGTTTCCCTATTTTTTCCCCTTGAAAGTAAACGTAATTAGCCGAGTCAATTGCGCATGCGTAACAGATCTATGACGTATAAATCATATGCTAGCCGGACAGGTCCCGCCTGGTGCCAGTAGCGTGGCAGCAGTGGTCCGAAATGGAAGCTCCTATTCCTTCTCCCGCCGCCTGCGAGGTTCGGTCGGTGATAAATGCACAAAGCATTGCGCCAATTGAAATTCATCGGCAGGTCTGTCAGGTCTATGGGCCGAACATCATGAGTAAGTAGATAGTGCGTCGCTGGTGTAGGTAGTTTTCCGAAGGTCGTCAAAGTGTCCATGATGAAGAGCGCAGTGGGCGACAGTCCCTCATCAATGATGATCGTGTTGAGCTGGTGCGGCAGTGCATCGTGGAGAACCGTCGCTTCACGATTACGGAGCTGAGCAGCCATTTTCCGCAGATATCGCGATCCTTGTTGCATGAGATTGTCACTAAGCACCTGCTGTTCAAAAAAGTGTGTGCCAGGTGGGTGCCGAAAAACCCTTACCCGAACACAAAATGCAACGTTTAGGAGCAGCACTGACATTTCTGCAACGGTATCACGCTGACGGCGACGAGTTCCTCGACAGGATCGTCACGGGCGATGAGACTTGGATTTCGCACTTCACCCCGGAAACCAAGCAGCAGTCAATGCATTGGCGGCATAGTGGATCTCCGGTCAGGACGAAATTCAAACAGACGCTGTCGGTACGGAAAGTGATGTGCACGGTGTTCTGGGACAGGAAGGGCATTCTGCTCATTGACTTCCTTCCAAGAGGTGAAACAGTGAACTCTGACCGTTACTATGAAACACTGCGAAAATTGCGACGTGCCATTCAAAACAAGAGGCGTGGCATGCTTACTGCAGGTGTTATGCTCCTCCATGACAATGCTCGTCCACATACGGCTCGGCGCACAGCAGCTGTTTAGACGGAATTTGGCTGAGAGGCGTTTGATCATCCACCTTAAAGTCCTGATCTTGCTCCCACCGATTTTCACGTTTTCTTGCACCTCAAGAAATTCCTGTCCTCCGGTGAGCGTTTTGGCAACGACGAAGAGCTGAAGACGTCTGTCACACGCTGGTTCCATTCACAGGCGGCAGAGTTCTACGACAGAGGGATACAAAAGTTGATCCCACGATACGATAAGTGTCTCAATTCTGATGGTGGCTATGTTGAAAAATAGCTGAAACATTGCTGTACCTGTTGCCAATAAATGTTTTCCTGAAAGTTTGTGTTCTTTTTTTTTTAAATAGGGAAACTTACTTTCTGGATGCGCCTCGTATGTTATACTGTCTTGTAGCACGTTAGCATATATTATAGAGAGTGCGTTAAAATTTAAAACTAATCAAAATCTGGATATTTAAACAAATTGTTAAAAATGGTGGCTGTTCATTTCGATAGAGGCTTCAGTTCTTTTGTGCATATTATCGCACTTTAGCCTATTGTACCTAATCCAATTTCCGGTTTCGTTCTTCGTACCAGTAGCTCATGTTGTAATAATTCTGTACGTACTCTATAACAGAGTATCTTATGTACTGTAAATTCAGTCTTCACTTCTGCTCAATCCGTACAGATAAATTTACTCAGACATGCTATCTACTGTCCATCCAAGTGGTTATGGCACAGAGTCGTAGAAAGATGGGAAGTCACGTGACAATTAATTACTTAACGAGGCCACTTTATTTAAGTTATTTTAAACAGCTTTGTAATATTACGTAGACGTCCAATTCCTAACAGAAAATATTTTCAAAACAGGGCTATGACAGCCCAGCAGAAGCGGATGAGGAAAATCGGGATGCGACATAATCAAAAGGATGCACAACCTGTACGAAAATATGATTAAATAATGAACGCTGTTTTTTCACTGGAAAACGCGACCATATTTCTGGAACGTACTATACTCACTCACTCAGTACTGTTTACTGTGACCGTAAGACGACTTTGCATATCCGACCTTAGTTCTGTGCGGAAGATGGGTGAAAATTCACTAGTAGAAGGGGTGGGAGTGAAGTACATTAAAACACTGAGGTACAATAAAAATTGAAGTAAAAATAAAATGATGTCCCTGTATAAATATAGGTAGGCCTAGTTGATAATGTACAAAAAGTACACTTTTTTCTTCCTACGATAGAATTAATAATCCGTGGCGCGACAGCCCATGATGGAAGAAGCCGATCCGCCGGATACTGGCTTCACGTCCACATGCCTCTGTAGAGGTAAACGAACATCCAAACAGAATGACGGTATTGTTGTAGTAGTAGTAGTAGTAGTAGTAGTAGTAGTAGTAGTAGTAGTAGTAGTAGTAGTAGTAGTAGTAGTAGTAGTAGTAGTAGATTTATTTCTACTGGCAGAGTTAAGGCCATAAAGCCATCACTTCCACTCAACCAGTATTAGAACAACAGCAATACAATAGCAGAAATACAGGAACAATATACAATTAATAATAATACTTACTTACTGCCGCCCTCACATAAGCCCGCCATTGATCCCTATCCTGAGCAAGATTAATCCAGTCTCTACCATCATATCCCACCTCCCTCAAATCCATTTTTATATTATCTTCCCATCTACGTCTCGGCCTCCCCAAAGGTCTTTTTCCCTCCGGCCTCCCTACTAGCATTCTATATGCATTTCTGATTTGCCCATACGTGCTACATGCTATGCCCATCTCAAACGTCTGGATTTAATGTTCCTAATTATGTCAGGTGAAGAATACAATGCGTGCAGTTCTGTGTTGTGTAACTTTCTCCATTCTCCTGTAACCTCATCCCTCTTAGCCCCAAATATTTTCCTAAGAACCTTATTCTCAAACACCCTTAATCTCTGTTCCTCTCTCAAAGTGAGAGTCCAATTTTCACTGCCATACAGAACAACCGGTAATATAACTGTTTTATAAATTCTAACTTTCAGATTTTTTGACAGCAGTCTAGATGACAAAAGCTTTTCAACCGAATAATAACTGGCATTTCCCATATTTATTCTGTGTTTAATTTCCTCCCGAGTGTCATTTATATTTGTTACTGTTGCTCCAAGATATTTGAATTTTTCCACCTCTTCAAAGGATAAATCTCCAATTAATTTATTTATAATTAATAATTTATAATAATAATAATAATAATAATAATAATAATAATAATAATAATAACAAAATGAAAACAAGTTTAGTTATATGTAATTCTGAAAATCAAACAAATTATAGTAATGCGAAATGTAAGGCCTAACGGCTTTAACTTCGCTAGAATAAATAAAGTTATTATTATTATTATTATTATTATTATTATTATTATTATTAAAATTGCCATTGCTTGTATCATTAACATTAGCATTGTTATTACTGAAATTCTTCATCAAGATAGGCCTGCGTGCCTGGGTTCGCATATACATCACGATCCACAGTTTGCGAACCACTGTTCTGATCTCCATGCTTCCGGGATTGGACATGCACAGTATCAATCTTGCGGTTGTATGCTGTCACTCATTGTTCCTAATGTGCTGTCGTGACCCGGGGGGTCCCTTGACCCCTGACCCCACGGTGAGGGCGGCCCAGTCAGTCACCCCGCGGGGGGCGTCACGTGGCGCACATCAGCCCCATGACGTATCCGTCAATGCGGGGAGACAGCTATTATGCACTGTAGAGCGCTAGGCTGCACTGTAAGGAAAACGAGTCGTATGACACGGTCAGAATTTGCATCTTGAACGTAACCAACCCTTCTGTCTGTTCTGTGAACCTCCCTTAATAATGCCTTTCGGAAAAATGAAAAGTTTGATGGTGGTTATCATACGTGAAAATCACCGTATTTATCCAATAACTTGTTTGTAAGGTTAACGAGTATAAAGTTGGGGATGTCTAGTAATGTAACGAATTCTCTGCAAAGTATATTATAGCGTTTCCTTATATTCTTATACCCGAAAGTCTACTACTGTCTATAAAGAATTGTAAGGCTTTTTTAAATTGGTTATTTAACGGAGCTGTATCAATTACTAGATTATTTATCTTCATGGAATTGGCGATAGCAAGGTAGTATTAGACGAGATGAGGCCGAGGATTCTCCATTCAATTACCAAGCATTTAACTTACATTGAGACAGGGAGATCAAAAACCCACTAACTCCAATTTTTTACAAAATTGACTTATGAGCTGGATGATGCTTCTTAGTTTGTCCTGTAAGCGTGGAAGGCAAGAATACACTAATTTCGACATTCATCTGCATTCTGGGGGCTGTTTTAGAACTCGTGGAAGTCAGAACTCCACTTACTCCATGGAATAAGAGAGTTTTTGCATTCCAAGCTTAATTTCCCGATAGATGGCAACACTATCGCTCAACCAGCTGAGTAAAGTGATATGGTATTCAGACTCTCACAAAAATCTATAAAATCCATGTAAGTAAGACTATGAAAAGCACAATATGGAGTCCATTTAAGTTCCAGAAACCCAATACGATGCATCATTCCCCAGTCAACTAAAGTACAATTCAGCATTGCCATTGAAAGAAGAAAGCAAAAGGACTTGCAAAATTTAATGGTTTATTTCCGAGGAAAGTAGGATGTATTATCAAACTCTGTTTATGGAAGTAATAATCTAGAAGCACAGGAAGAACATGAGAGTGAGAGGAAAAACAGAATCTGTAACATGACTCAGGATATGTTAACATTTTAATATCGTTTGTGGTTTTATTTGTGTATTTTGAAGTGCTTTATGGTAATTTGTGATCTTCTGTCTCATATAGGCTATTTGAAATTTAAAAAAATGTAGCAATGTTAATCTAAATAAACTTTCATTTTCTCCTATATTCTAATGTTTCATAAGGGAATTATGATATACTTATCTTTTTTCTTCATATGGCTCATATTTATTAACTTTTCTTAATTCATACACTGTGGAAGTCAGAAAACCCCTAACTCCAGCAGTGTTTATTTCGAATTGTAGCGTAATATAATGCAAAAATTTAGGTTTTGAAGTATTTAATTGATAAAGAATGTAATTTTACACAATATTAATAGGTAAATGCATAATATTTGAAGTTAGTAAGACAAATGATAAGTTTTCTCTCTCTCCTTTAAAATTTGATTTATTGGAATTAAGGAGTTTTTGATTTCTCTGTCTCAATGAGAGAAAACCTCGGAAAAATTCAACCAGATAGTCAACCATGCTGGAAACAAATTCACTTCTCTCTGCATGACTTGTTTGCAAGGTGACCAAGAGTTATACAAGTTCATATATGTTAAGCTCTACTCGTCTCTGCACGGCTTGTTTGCAGCATAACTAAATACTGAGACCAGTTCGTACACGTGAATTTCTATTCGTCTCTTCATGACTTGTTTGCATGGTAACTAGTGTTTTGATGTGTCCTTATATGTGAAAAAGTACATATCTTTTTGTTGATCCTTTTCTAAAGTAGACCTAACGAAGTTTTTACGTGACCTCACACTTGAAATTCTATAACCAATTAACGAGTAGGCCTACTAATGCTTCTCGTTTTACCAGGTGACTAAAAATTATGAAATACCTACTGTTTCTGGTATTCCAATTTTTAATTTTGTGAAGAGACTTTATTACAGGCCTATAAAAGCTACTTGGGGTAAAAAAAAAAGGAATATTTTTGTACATATTTTCGGACACTGTTTTTCAATTGTAAAGAAAGGATGTGGCAAAAAAAGTCTGTTTTTTTTAATGTCAGCATGTAGCCTATTTATTTTTCATGTCTCAAAACGTACAAAGACATATTTTTTTAACCATTATTTTATAAACTTCTATTTTATAAAAACTGCCTCAAATTTATGATGTCAATTTAATTGTACATAACAAAGAGAAATACTGTTGTTGAATGTTACAATTTATCACTACGGATAATAAGGAGCCATGAATTAAATAATTATAGACAAAAGCTTATTGTTAGATGGAAAGGAGGGGAAAATAGGGAAGAAAGAAATAAATGGTGTAAGGAAAAATGAAGAAAGATTAGAAGAAAAGAAAGATAATGGCAAAATAAACGAATAAATAAATAAGATAAGTATATCAATCCAATCAATCAATCGATCAATCCAATCAATCAATCGATCAATCCAATCAATTAGTGAAATATTGATATACTGGGTGTAACAGTGATATTGTAACATACTTTTAGGTGTGGTAGGGATGATCAATCTGAATAACTTTCATGTAGAAATCCATATCTGGAAACGTTGCATTTGATAGTTGCAAACTCTGAAATGCATAGTCGGTGCATTGTACTCAAGACCATATTTATGAAATTTGGTTCTAAACTCCCTGTTTTCTGCAATTGTTTGTGAAATCTTTTAAACATGGTAAGAACTAGTTGGCATCGTAAATTATATTTTGACTGATAAAATCTTGCAACGTTTCTTCCATTTCCATTATTATTTTGTTCTTCCATAAAACAAAATTATATGCTTATTAGTTATTAGCAAATTCTGTTATTATTAGTTATTAGCAAATTCTGTTATTATGAATCTTTACATGATAGGTAACAAGGAACAATAGAAATAAAAATTATTTTATATGCGTAATGTTTAATGTAAATGATCCTAACTTCCTACAGGAAGGACAGCTACATTTAAACTGAGATGAGGTTTCAATACATTGGACTTGAGTTCGATTCCATCTGGCTACCATAATTTATGTTGTAAACAAAATTCTTTTCAGTATTCGTGTACATTTTTGTAATGTTTACAGCCATTACACCCTACATTAAAGAAAAAAAGATTTACCGTGGGCCCCTAAATAACTTTAAAATGAATAGTTGTGGTTTACCAATATTTTACAGAAAGCAGTCTGACTATACATATCCAGGCATGTAACTACCAAATCGAACTTTTCAGACATGGATTCCTATACGATGTTTTTTTTTTGTCAACCTGCACCACCTCTCTAAAAGTCTGTGACAAAGTAAGCCATTTTAGGAAGGTATGACGGAAAGGTTCAATATTTTATTCGATAATTTTTTTCTAAATCTTTATAGTTAGTTAGAATTGACAAGATGCTGTAAGATAGTGGATTAATATGAGTAATACATAAAACGTATTGACAATTACAGAGGGAACAGAATTAGCATATAACGATAGAAACTATCTCATAGTTACTCTTTCCACCACAAACTGGGCAGTTCTTTTGCTCCCTTGCTTTCAACTTCACAATGAATGCAGCGTCTCATATCCTTCATTCTCATTTTTACTCATTTTAATTTGATTTAATGCAGTTACACAAATCACAAAAAATTGCACAATGAGCAGCCGATCAGGAACGGGGGGGGGGGGACGTTACAAAAAAAAATCTGTTACAATCATCTAAACAGTCCCATGTTTAATGCCTGCTAAGGCAGAAAAGATTTATCTCCTGTCTATGGAGATTAATGGCTTCTTTGTCTTCTTTTCCTAGCGTGCTTGAAAATGCTGACCACATGGTCAGGGAGTCTACGAATTATATTCAATTAATTAATATCTGAATGTGGCGAATACGATGAATGTTACATAAATCTCTAACTTCTCTGTAATAAGAATATTTCAGACAATACTCTTATTTAAGGGGAGAGGATGGCGAAATTTCTAATTTCTATGTTATTTGTTTAATACTGTCAATTTTTTTGGTATGTCACAATTAAGTAACTGAAACATTAAATCCACTGGCAAAATTGTTTTAAAATTAAAGAGGGAGCCAAAATTAACAAAAAAAAGTCGCATAGGTATTTATTAAAATTGATATAACTCAGTCACCTTTTCACTCACGAAAAACAATGTACAATTTGTTTAGATTAAATTTTTAATATTACACCTGGGTACAACAATACAAACTTATGAACATGATTAATTATATACTACTGGTTAACAGCTATTTTGCATCTGGTATGTGATACATCAATTCATATCAATTTTTGATTGGAGATTCCGAAACGACCTTCGGAATTGTTTCATTACAGAAGGGTTTTGAGATAATTTAGATTTTATATGGATTTTTTAAATATTTTTATGTTGTTTGTGTTGTATTTTTTCAGAGGTATTGTATAATAAATAAGGACTGTGATGATTAAACTCTTTATTTTGATGTAGTATACGGTGGAAGAAGATAGACTATATTTATTGGCTACAAATCAGGAAATTATTGAAAGATCCTACCTTTAATGTAAAGCTCACAAATCTTGAGTTAACCCCTTGGTCCTCTTTCAAAACTATTGTTAACGGATTTTTGGGTAACAGAAGAGACGATAAATCCATAGTGACTGCTCTGCTAGATAACTACAAGAACTCAAAATTCACATTTACACTCACATCTTGACTTTTTCCCAGAAAACTGAGGTGCTTGTATTGACGAACAGGGTAAACGTTTTCACCAGTACACCCTACCATGGAGAGTCGTTACCAAGGTTATTGGAACCGTTCAATGTGATAACTGTTGGTTTCTCTTTAGAGAGACGGGTGAGACACCGTACAAAAGGAAAGTAGGCTTATCGTCATTCTATTTTTCCGAAAGCAATTGGTTTTAAACTTTGTAATTAATATTTTGGAATATTGTCAATTATTTTAGTGATTTTGTTGGTTTATAGGAGTCTTTTATGTTAGTAAGAAAAATTTAGTGGATTCTGAGTGTTATGATATGTTTGTATTTAAAGTGAGCCATGTCTGCCAATATCGTATTATTGTATACCGGATACACGAAAAAGTTTCAATTTGTTGACTAGTATTATTTTATGGTCACTGATTTTAATATTGGAAATTATTTTCACATAAATAGGCTTACATGAAGCATTAAAATTCTAATCTAGACAAAAGTTGACTTATAGTGTGCTAAAGTCGTGTTAAAAATTTCATAATCTTACCTTCAGTTGTTCCTGGGTTATATCCATTTTTGTAAGCACCGTGTCAAAAAATAAAAAAAAACAACAGCGTGCCATTTAAAATCCCAGCGCGCAGGCCATTTAAAAATATGTATTTTTATATAAAAATTCAACTTCTTGCCAAATTTCACCTTCCTCTATCCTTAAGTATTTCAGGCGATTGTTGATATTTTATTTTTCAGAATTATTTTCAAGTTCTATTATGAGGATCTGAGTCATAGGCCTATGATCCTAAGCATGGGATTTGAAAATCCAAAACGTTTGTGAAATAAAATCTGAACACACTGTATAAAATCTCGAAATGTCCTCCGGAAAAAGTCAACGTATAATCCTGAAAATTTTCTCTGTAAGGTGTTACTCTACCGGAAGTTGGTTTGGCAACGTTAAACAGAGGCAAGACTTCCATGTGTTCTCTTTTACATGCGTCATGGCAACCAAACTTTGACTGTGCCGTATCGTTACTGACGTCATGGCAAGGCAACAATTGCTTCGTGTCACAGTACTGCCTTGTTGGCACATGATTTTGCGGGACGCCCTTGTTGCGGTGCCAGACTTGTCAGGACGCGCGGCTCACGCAGCTAATTACGCTTCGAGGCCGGTAGATGCAGAAGCCAATTAACGGAGCATTCGAAGACAAGAGATTATATTTTTTTTACACTCAATCCATTCCTTCTCTTTCTCTGTCTCTCTCTCTTTCTTTTCCCTATTTGAAGCGGAAAAGAAACGTAAAAAAGGAAAACTCGTTTTCGATTTGGTCTCTAATTAGCCTCGTTAGCTGGTCACCATAACCGGACCTTCCTCTGAGCTCGCCTCGCCGGAGACACGCGGCTCTCGTCTGCAGTGCAGTGAATTCGGCGGAGCCGTGAGGCTGGGATCGAACCAAGTCCAGATCAGGTGAGCGCGCGCCGCGCCGCGACGCCCGTCCAGTGCTACCTGTGGTTGCAGTTCCGTTCCCTCCTATCTCTCGTGCACCAGCATGTGTATGCTTCTCTATGGTAAAGCTTCCAGTCTCATCTACTTATATAGGGGAGCGAACTGGTGTGGTTGGGTTGCCATGGCAACGAATGTAGCTGATATGCAATAGTAGTGTCAACTGAAGTCTGTATGTTATCATGGTAATACGCGTATATGTTGTCATGGTAATGTACCGACTGAAATTTGTGTGTTACCATGTCAATGTGTCAACTGAAGTGTGTATAGGCCTACTTTACTAAGCTTTATTTTAGACTATAATGAAGCAAAACGAAGTGTTTTTTTTTACTGTGTCAACGTAAGGCGTTCGTACACAGTAGTCCTTACATTACAATGGTAATAGATCAACTGAAATTTGTATGTTACCACAGTAATATGTCAACTGAAGTCCGTGTGTTGTCATGGTAATGTGCCGACTGAAGTTTGTGCGTTACAATGGTAATGTATCAACAGAAGTGTATATGTACGTTACAAACTAATGAAACGAAGTAAAGTGATTTTTTTGCTCTGGTATCGGATGTAGTTCGAACAAAAAAGTTCTAACATTACGATGGCAGTGTGTTAGTCGAAGTTTGCATGTTACCATGGTAACGTGTCAACTAAAGTGTGTATGGGTTACAAATGATTTTTTTCAGACTATAATGAAACGAAGCGAAGTGTGTTTTGTTGTTGTGGCAACGGATTTCGTTCGTAAAGAAGTTCTTGTATTGTAATGGTAATATGTCAACTGAAGTTTGTTACCATGGTAATGTGTCAATGAAGTGTGTGTACGTTACTACGGTTAAATTTAGATTGTACAGAATAGTGAAACGAAGCGATCTGTTGGAGTTACCATGGCAACACGTGGACTGGGAGTCTACATTTGAAGTAAGTGGGGGAGGTGACTAGAAGTCTGTGCTGCTCGCGCCTCGTCGACGCCATTTTGGACTGTTCTCATCAACCAAACACATGTTTACAGCTCTTTGTTGCCATGGCAACGGGTGTCGCCTAACTTACTCAATGAAAAATATTTGCTTGATGCTGATTAATAATTTTCAAGATTTAAATCAAATCTTTACTTCCAAATTGTTTGATTAACGGTATTGAGTCATAAACTGTGTTAAATTATAAAGAGAACAATGGACAGAATGTTGTCTCAACAATCATTGTGGGTTTTGTCGCTGGTCGAACTATGATAATGCCTTTTTATTCTACTATCTTCGAAAATAATAGACTATTAATGAACTATCGAAGTAGACGACAAAAACTATAAGTTATGGAATATTCTGGAAATTATTGTATTTTACACAAGGAGGCTACCGGAAATATCAGGACTGATATTAGCATACTTAAAAAGTAAGGATAGGGGCTAGTTATGAGTGAATTTTTCAACTTCTATAGTTTTAAAGTTATCATTATGAAATGTTCAACGTTTTTTAATGAACTTATCAGTAAATTATGTACCAAATTTGGATTATGTAATTTTATTGGTTCTCGAGTTACTAGAATTTATTATACTACCTTGCAATTGTTAGTCTATATAAAAAGTCCCTTGCGTAATAGTTTTAATGTAATTCCGCTGAAATTTTGCACAGATAGCCTACATGTTACATTTTTATATAAAAAAATTGAATTCGGCTTTAATATTGTATGTTTAGTGTACTCTTCAGGAATTTTTCAATTTTATTTTTTATTAAATAATTGTATTATTATTGCAACTTAATCTATCAAAATTTTTACAAAAAACTCAATGAATATTAAAAACTCAGAGAAAATTTTAATCTTTATACTTATTACAGCATTCTCAAAAATTGTCAACTCATTCAGTTGAGTACTATGTGGTAAGGAGCATTTTATACAAATCAATATGCTAACTGATAAAATAGCGATTGAGATGTGTACCAGATCTTTAAATGCAATGCATATGACTTTTGAAAATGTTCGATGAGGACTTAATAAAGAGACGGGTCAGGTAAATTGATACCATTTCCTTTTATAAGAAGAATTATTGAACTTTGAATTAATGGAAAAATCTAAAGATCAATTTTTAGGCCTATATCCAATTTCTGAAATTTCAATCATTATTGACTGGATGACTGGCCAACTACTGGCTAAATTTTGAAAGTCTCGTAGTCGATGATGCAAGCATTAGCATTAATAGGGATTCATCACTGTTAGCTGTCTTTCAGAATGTTTTACCATATAAATCTCTTACGTGGATATCTATGAATGCGAAATGATTTAGTAATTTCCTGCTAAATTTTTCACTTTTGATGTAACTTAGATAAAGCAAGTAAAGTAAATCCATGGCGCTACAGCCCTGAAGGTGCAAGACCGACCAGCCGGCTGCTGGCCTCACGTCCACATGCCGAAGCAGAGGTGGATGATCATCCAAACAGTATGGAGGTATCGTGTGGTTAGCACGACAATCCCCCCCCCCAGCCGTTAAAGCTTGTTTACGAAACCGGATTTTCGCTACCTATCGTAGCTCCCCAAGTGCATCACGATGCTGCGTGAGCACCAGTCCCATACACTGGCCGAAATTTCATGAGAAGATTTCTTCCCCCATGAGGACTCGAACCAGCGCGCATTCCGTAACGCGAGTCCTAGGCAGAGTGCCTTAGACCGCGACGCCACGGTGCAGGACTTTGATGTAGATAGATGTGAATTGTGGAGGAACTAGGCCTATAGAATTTTAATTTAATGACAAGAGTGCCCCGAGGAATTCTAACCCTATCTTGACACCACTTGCTACTCCACCAAGAGTTCCACTTGGTCTCGCAGTGATTCGAACATTCATCCCCAGCGTAGAGATTCAATATGTTAGCTACTCTTCCTGCAGCTCGTCATTTAGTTCAGTTTAGATCAACGGTTAAGTGAAGGGAATGTGCAAGGTTTGAACCTCTGTTGAGACAAAGTTGTTGGGAATTTGCTGGATAAAGTTGACTCCGACTTTTTAATTAATATTTCTAAATTTTCTCATTTCGTAAGCACAGTTTCTGTTCCTCCGTTCTGGGGTACGTAATAGAATTTATGGTTGCACGTTAAGTATACCGGGTTCGATTCAGACAAGAAAGTGGAACATAGGTTTATTAGGCCAATGTGTTGTATCAAGCAGCGGTCTTGTGCTGTCTACATGGCAATAACTTCACGTTATTAGCGTATGCTTGAAGTTGGATCACATTAATCGAAGAGTAAATAATGACATAGAAATCCCAAGCTTTGAAAGTAAATAATATACAAAAATAAGCCCGAGTTTTGCACAATAAAACAGAGGAGGACACGTAGCATTACTCATTTCTACAGTGAACCAATGCGCAAATCATTAAAACAGGCGTTACTGAAAGAAAGAGTGTGTGAATCATTATTATGTTTAATATTTACGACTAGTGTTGCCAGGTCTTGCGAGTTTGTGCATTCTTGGCTGCTTTTCAGTTTTCGGAAGTAGCCAATGAAAATGATTTGGAGACTGGCGCTAGTCAGAAAGTAAGTTTGCGATTATATGGTTATTTTTTTAAAAAAAGTTACACATCTAATATTTTTAATCTTTCGTCTTGGCTGCGAACACGGGTGTAAGATGTAACCGAAGAAAATCCTTTAGTATAACGGCGTGTATATTTAAAAGTTTTGAAACCCATTTTTTTTTAAATAAAAAAAGGTCATTCTAATTTTTGCAGCACACAAGTGTCGAAGCTGCGAATGTGTATGATGATGTATAACTGTTGATTAATGAGCTAACTAGGATGGTTTTTAAACCATTTTTGTACAGAATGCTTTGTCAGAAATTTTTTATAAATAAGATCATTCTAATTGAGTGGTTCAGAGCCATAGTGGGCCAAGCGCCATTTACTAAAAACGGAGAAAAAAAAAGAGTTAAAATTAAGTGATTACCATAATTTAACGAAACATATAGCAAGTAAGATAAAGTATGCACATTAAAACTAAATGATGTTAATCTTCATTAAACTACGGTATTCAGTTAACTTTAATCCTTGCTTTCTCCGTTTTTATTAGATGGCGCTTGGCCCGCTATGGTTCTGAACCCTTCAATTTTTCAGCACACAAATGTCGGAACTGGAAATGCCTATGATGATGTATAACTATTGATTATGCTTCTAACTAGGACGCTCTTTAAACCATTTTTGTATAGAATACTTTACCAGAAATAATTGATTCTATTGACAAAGATCTGCCATTCCTAGATAATAAATATGTTGACTTAGGTTCAGAATGTTATCGAGTATCAGCAAAAATTAGACTCCAGCATAGTAAGCTGCTTCAATTGCAAAGCAGAATGAAGCAATACATTACTGTGTTAATTAGCCAAATCGAAGAAAGTTTGCCTACAAACTTATGCCATTTTGAAAGAAACTCCAGTACTTCAGTCCTAAACTGTGTCTGTCTCAAACTTGAAAAGCAAATTCTACAGATTTTCCATTTATAGACATTTGTGTAACTAATGATTTGGTTATCAATGAGAATCGAAACAATTCTGTTCTTAATGTTAACTGAGCTGAATTTTATGGTCGTAACGCTCTGAGAGATTCGCACAAATTCCGGCCAGTAGTTTTAGGCTAAATCAGGAAAATGCTGCAGGCTTTTAATTTTCAGAGAATTGCCTGCATTTGTACAATTGCTGTTGACACAGTCTACTTCTAGTGCTGTAGTAGATAATGTCTTCAGCATAATAATAATAATAATTTATTGCCAGAACAAAGATACATATGGATTTATTTTTATATAAGAACTCTCTAGCACCCCCAGAAAGAGTAAGTTACATACTTACTCGTCCTCAGGGGGCATTCCACATTAGTTAATGTTAAGACATTTTATTGAATAAGAGAGTAAAATGTAAGAAAAGAAAAAAAGAAGAAGAAAAACACATATCACAATAATTGAACTTTAAATATTCTCTGTTAACAGCAATTTTTAATAGATTTTTGAAATAAGGAGCATTAGCAAATTGTATGTTTGGGATTTTATCTATTATCACGTTATAAAGCCTTGGACCGAAGTTGCTACTGTGATTATATGCTACAGTTGTAGTACATTTAGGAACTGTCCAGCATATGTTGTCTGATCTTTTGGTATTATATTTGTGTGAATATAAATAAAATATGTTTCGGTTTTTATGTACTAAATTCAGTAATACATTGTCATAAATTTAATGGAAGTAAGTACTTTAAATTCTAAATACAGCAGCTCTGAAGGATAATCAAGAGCTTTATTAAGATATAGGCCTATTTTTATTATTCTTTTGTGTAGCAGAGTTATTGTCATGAGGGAGGTACTATAAGCACTACACCATCCTATAATGCGGTATTGTAATATAGTTTGTTACTAATGCAAGGTAACTCAGTTGTGAAGTATGGGCAGTCAAGTAATTTCGTAGGATGACAAAATAGTGAATAATTTTTCTTAATATATTACACAGAAAAAGAAAACATGTTTACCCCAACGTAAATGTTGGTCGATTATTATTCCCAGATATTTAACTTAAGGAGATTCATTTAGAATAGGACAGTTACAACTATTAGAAGGACAATTGGATGTATGAATTTTTAAACACGAGACCGAATCAGGAGATTTCATACCAACAGATGTTAACAAAAATAGTACAATAATAGGTATGTTGGAATCAAACCAATTTTTAATCAATGTGATGCCATTATTTGCATTAAAGTAGGTATCATCTCAAGTTTTACCTGCAGAAATAACAACTGTGACATCCGCATACGAATATATCTCAGCATTGAATGAATGGAACAAAAGCAAAACTCAGAAATAGAATGAAAACAGGAATGCTTAGTGCCTTGTTGTGATTTAAGGTACATCTCCACTCTCTAAATAAGTATTGTAATAACTTTGAGTCTACTAAAGAACTGTTTCAAAAATTCAATTAAATTTATTCAACAGCTACCACTAGCTATATTGAGGAAAATGAAAATGATGATACAGTAATTGATGTTGCAAGTAGATCTAATTATAATGATATCACCTGTATAATTTCAGAGAATGATTCCCAGTACATTTCATTGCATTGTAATAGTGTTTTATGTGATACTTAGACCCTAAAGAGAAATATGTTTAATATTAATATAATAATGCACAATGTTATTAATTCAAATGAATATAGAAGTATTAAACTTTTAATGTATATTAATTCAATAAGTAGCCCACCTTTTAGTTTTAGATCCCTTTTTATTTGCATTTACGATATAACGATATTTTGGCTATGTTTTGGTTCCGCAATTGGCTATAGTGGAATGGAAAATGCTGGCAACCCTGTTCCCGAACTTACACTCATGAGACAGTGACAGGATGTAACTATTGAAAGTAAGGAAAGGATCATTTAGTCAATTTTCCTCGTGTACTGCAATGAAACGAAGATTGAAACTCCAAAATAATCGATTATTTAACGACGCTGTATCAACTACGAGGTTTTGTAGTGTCAATTGAATTGGTGATAGCGAGATCGTACTTGGCGAAATCAGTGCTAGAACTCGCCATGGAATTACTTCACATTCTATTACAGTTGGGAAAAACCTAAAAAAAAAAATAAATAAATAAAATAAAAGTGACAGGGGATTTATCGAATCTCTATAATTGTGTGAAATTTTTATGCTGTTCGTGATTATTATTGCGAGCATTTGGGACTGTAAGGGTATTTTGGATATGAAATAGAAGTTTGATATTTCTTTCAATTCCTGTCTTTTTAGGCTTACTACCCTCATATAAATTTAATAAGGCAGAGCCTTCTCTTATACTTCATAATCGACTTCTCATTCCATGAGGCCTAGAATCGAGATAACAATGAATTTGATAGTCGAAACGATTCACACATCGATATCACGCCAATGAGTTGTTTGAAATTGTAATGAATAATAGTTACAGAGAATTGCATTAATTTGGAAATTAATACCGTTGTTAAGTACTTTAGAATTATTAAACTATTAGCTATTTCTGTATTTATACTCAGTGCTGAAGTTTGAAAAATATTTTACGTGGAACTGTGCAATTATTACAAACCCCCACCACCACTAGTACTACAGACGTGGACAAATTATTAACAAAATTGACGATTTTTATGATATTTTGTTTACAAAATTTGGCTTTTCAATTTAGACTACAGTTGACAATTTTGGATATTTCCATCATTACAGTAGAGACAAATATGCAAAAATGTCAACTGTAGTTTAAATTAAGTAGTCAAGTTTTGTAAAAATATATAATAAAAATCTTCAATTTTGCTAATAATTTGTAAATTAGCAAAAATGTCAACTGCATTGAAGAGTCAAATTTTGTAAAAATATAAAACAAAAATCTTCAGGTTTGCTAATAATTTGGAAATATCCAAAATGTCAGCTGTAGTCCAAATTGAAGAATCGAATTTTGTAAAAATATACAATAAAAATCTTCAGTTTTGCTAATAATTTGTAAATATGCAAAAACATCAAATGTAGTCCAAATTGAGGAGTTAAATTTTGAAAAATATGCAACACTAATCTTCAATTTTGCTAATAATTTGGAAATACACAAAAATGTCAACTGTAGTCTAAATTGAAGAATCATATTTTGTAAAAATATATAATAAAAATGTTCAATTTTGCTAATAATTTGTCCACGTCTGTATTAAGATCACAAAGCTGCAGGTTGCTTGATTCTAGTGTTTATTACAACTATATCAAGGTCTGAAAAGAAGTAATGCGTCTGAGATAAATGTTTTCATGGTAATTGAAAAGAGAAAGAAATTTTGGATACTACTACCATATTTCGATACGGTTTCTTCGGCCTGTTTTTGGGAGATATAGGCCTAACCCTAATGACAAAAAAATCCTGCCAATAAGCCCGAACATAATAACAATAATTTGAATCAACTGTCCGAATACAGGCATCACTGAGCTGTACTGCCTGATATTCTTAAAACAATCAACTTATAACATCCACGCTTGATTACAGGACCACCAAGCCGTAGTTCTTACACCATTGTAAGGCAAGGTCTTAACTTTAAGAGCTGTACAATCTTTCACATAGGAGTATAAGACGCACCTGTTTCATGCTAAAACGGGAAGCGATTTCTTATGGAAATTCTCCAAGGCACGTAAAATATCACAGGACACTACGCTGCATTCTGCATTATCTGCAATACGTGCTTTCTCTCGGAATTTACTTACAAGTTCATGGAGCATTGAAAGAACGTTAACACGAGGGAATATTTCCTGATATGATCTTGTACATACATCAGGGATGTCAAAGCGCCTGTATTAAGTGCTCATACTACAAGCAATACAAATCCGACAAGGTTCACATTTTCGTATTCATAAACCAGTGTTAGCGATAGGATATGATTTGAATTCTGTACTAGTAACCAGTGGATAGCCGGGGCTAGCTTGGTACGCTCGTAGCGCGTACTGCGAAATGTCTATGAATACCACCCTCGAGGGTTAGGTACAACTTACAGCAGTAAAATTTTGGAAATATTAGACATTTTTTTTCTCCATTATTGTATCTTGTACAGTAATGAAAATTGGTATGTTTAAAACACTGTCCTTCTGCTATATGAAAAAAATATTTTTATGATTTAAAAAAAATTATTCATATATTTTTTTTTCAAAATTCAGTTCACTGTGCAGTAATGAAGCATTTCCTACATAACTAAAAAACTATGCAACATTCTGTGATGAAATTTTTTGTGTGTATTTATACGTGTCATATCTACAATATAATGTAAGATCACTCCTGTACCTTTGGTAGATTGTCTGATAAAAAATAAATTCATTTAAAAATGGTCAAATATCAGTACTCTTATAACACAAAATAAAAAAAATATATTATTTATTAAGGAATGTAGTTGAAACAGTATGATATTGTAAAAATGAGTTTCAGCAATAAAATAAAAGAGAGAGAGAACATGGAAAATTTAACAAGTTTAAGAGTTATGAGGGAAATGCTTCATCACTGAGCAGTGAACTGCCACCAATTTTAATTTTGAAAAAAAAAATTAAATCGTAAAAATATTTTTATAGCAGAAGGATAGTCTTTTACACATACCAATTTTCATTATTGTACAAGGTACAAAAATGGTGGAAAAAAAACGTTGAATATTTCCAAAAATTTTACTGCTGTAAGCTGTACCTAACCTCTTAAGGAAATGTTGTGCGGGTTCTTGAGAGCACGCAGTGCAGGCGATTTGACATCCCTGTTGTACAAAAACATTCGCTGTGCAAGACTATAGGTACCGGTATAGCTCAGGCGGTAGCGCGTTTGCCTGCTCATCTGGAGTTACGAATCTTCAGTCTCATCTTGCCAAATTCCATCTCATTATCACCAATTCCATCAACGCTAAATAAAGTAGTAATTGATACAGCGTCGTTAAACAACCAAGTAAAGATATACTATATATTTGTGGCATTTTAAGGTAAAAGTTTAACCACTATCACACGAAGGAATTTATTCACAAAGTCATGGAACATCCAAAGTGCGTTTACACCAGGGTATCTTTCTTAATAAGAGTAGCTATAGTCTTCGAACTTCATTGTTCGAATTTCTGAACACATAACTAGTCATTGCATATAAATTTGCTGTTCAATACTATATCTATGTGCTATTTCAAAGTAAAAGTCTAACCACGATCACACGAGAGTACAACTACAGTAATATCATCTTGAAAGCCGTGATATTCACAAAGACGTGTGAGTGTGATTTGCGCTATGCAGTTGGTTGTTGACAGCCATGTTGCCGCATTCCTACCTGGAGATATGTCACTCACCTTGTATTTTAAGATTATATGTAAGACAAATCTAAGAAAATTATGAATTTAGATATGCAAAGTATGTAAATTACGTCTAAATATCTTTGTAAATTTGAAACAAAGGGACTTAAAATATTCATAATCGAGATAATGAAATACATATTGATTTGTTCCTTGTCAGCATTTGGGATATTTTATACTATCAAGTTCTTTTATCTTTCATCTAATGATGTTAATTTTTGATTTTGAGACTTTCACACTGTACCATTTTACTCTAATGGCCTTATTTATCAGGTTCAAAATTTCGAATCAAAATCTGTAACAACTCATGAGAAAAATGTACCAAAGGTGTGGAAACTGGGTCTTCAAAAAACAATTCGTTTTATGATTTACGCAAGCGTTCAATATAAAATTAAGAAGGATCTTTAAAGTAGTGGAATATAGTGGAATATATATATGAATATACAGGATGGTTCAAGACTAATGTCCCGCGCTTTAGGAATCACTTCTACAGCTCATTTTGAGCATGAACTGACATATGAACACGGGTCCGATTACCAACCGTTGAAAAGTTACAGCTGATTGAATCCTACGAAAGTAGCAGTGGTTTTGAGCAGAACTAAGGATTAGTCACTTAAAATACACAGAAATATTAATTAAAATACTGTACTAGTCGTAAAATAAACATTCATAAGTTTGGAAGCAGATTTTAAAATATCCCTCCTTCCACTTCATTGCACTTGGACGCAAGGATGTGAATGACGAGCGCGTAGCATTCCTCGGGATTGCCGTCCCTGATAAGCGCTAATAACCAGACTTACTTCCCCTTCTCCTCCGCACTTCACGTCACAGCGCAACCCTCTGTTTAGTTTACATTCCAATGTTTCTATTATGATGCAACCCCAAAGCCTGATTCATAGTATCACGTTTGGATTTTTATGAATAACTTTCAAACTAATGATAATCGAACCAATGTTCACATGACACTTTCTGCTTAAAATGACCTACAGAACTGATTCCTATAGTGCGGGACATAAGTCACGAATCACTCTGTGTACGAGGTGAGACAGGCGGAAAGATACGTGGTTTTAGGGGTGATGATATTGGTGATTTGAACAACAAAGTTTATATGAACATACTGTATGTCCTGTTCTTAACAGTTTCGAAGAAAACTAATGGAAACAATGAGAAACGGGAAAAGTGCAGGTGATAGTAAATTAAAACATGTTACATTATGTTCTGTTTAATTGTGTACTTTTCTTTACAGAACATGTTAAAAAAATCCACCGTCAACTTCAATGCACTTTGCAGCTCTTGTAGACAGCTGCTGTGTTGCTGATCTGAGTTGATTCGGACATTCCTTACTTGAGCACAAGCATGTAAAATGCGAACGAGAAGTTCCTCCCTTGTTTCCACTTTGCGCTTGTAGACACACAGTAATCCAATGGAGTAAGGTCGGGTGACCTCGGTGGCCAAGAAATGACTCCACCGTGTCCGATCCAACGTCCAGGATACGTTTCATTGATCCTACTACACCCTAATGTCGTTTTTGTTGCATCCGCATGTGAGTGCTGATGAAGGACATGAGACTGATGCCCATGATTTTCAAACGGCTGTATGTCAGATGCTGTTAAGAATAGGGCATATGTTCATATAAACGTTTTTGTTCAAAATCACCAATATTATCACCCCTCACATCATGTACCTTTCCTCCTGACTCTCTCTGTATATGTATTGTATATCGGTTGAAAATGAGATGCTTAATACAAAGGCATAGAAATAATATATTTTTTAATGATTTTTAAGTCGTTGGTCTTTTTAAAGAGAGATAGCACAAGATAAGGACACAAAACTGTCCTTGTGGCAAGGAGATAGATTTAAACGTTCTTGCTGGGAACTGAATTTAGAGCCCGCAAAATTTGTATCTAGAAACGTTATTACTTTCCTTCTTAAGCCAAATAAATAAAGGTGAGATATTTTTTTTTATTAAAAATTCTGTTCTGAATGTATGAATGATATATGAATTAGTTTATTTCTATCTGCACGCGCATTTTCGGATGTGTGTAATGTAAAATGAGGAGGTATGTTCGATGCTGTTCCTGTAATCGATCTGGTGTCACGTTAACGAGGCCTGGGATGTTCTCACACACGTCACACACCTGTTGGCAGCCCCCACTCCGTTTGACTCGCCGCCAGCCGGTAATTGGGCCATTCATAACGGAGACAGCAGCCATGAGGGTGGACTAATTAGCTTCCGGGCAGTGCCTTGCTACTGTACGTAGTGGAGCAATGGTGGAATGAGGAAGCGCGGGTACTCCTAGGAAATCCGGCCGCTATAAATCTCATTAGGGTCTGACAGGAGTCGAAGTTCCTCGGCTAGCCGGACCGGTCGATTTCAGTAATGTGTACCGTTACTATCTTTCTAGCATTTTGTCCTGTGGGGAAGTTTTGTAAATTTTACTCCCAAATATGGTTACCTATCTCTGATCGAAGTTCTGGCTGATGTGTACATCCATTATCAGTAGAGCTAGGGCATGTATCCAATGAAGAAAAAATCAAGTTATCTACGACGCGCATAGTTATGCATGAAGTCTTACGTCACAAACTGACTCGGGGCTGTACAGTAGGGTGGAGTGAATCTACCTATACATAAAATTGTTTTTTTTTATCTTTTTTTGTAAATGTAAATCTTCTTTTCACTTAACTGAGGAATGTGAAAAACAAGGAGTTTCTATATTTAATTTTTGAGGTGCCCCAAGGGCTTTAAAGTTTCTTAAAATCACAATTTTTTTTTTTTGGTGAAGGATGAGTGGAACAGAGAAAAATTCTCTCCGGCACCGGGACTTGAACCCGGGTTTTCACCTCTACGTGCTGACGCTCTATCCACTAAGCCACACCGGATTCCCATCCCGATGAGGGAACCCAAGAGTTGGAACTTAAACTGAGAGGATTCGATCCGACATCGGGATGGGAATCCGGTGTGTCTTAGTGGATAGAGCGTCAGCACGTAGAGCTGAAAAGCCGGGTTCAAATCCCGGTGCCGGAGAGAATTTTTCTCTGTTCCACTCATCCTTCAACATATGATGACACAGAATTTCTGCACGGAAAAATTATATGTACTTCGGTACATCGTAATTATATATAATTTTTTTTGCCTCTTTTTATATTTGTTCTATTATTTTGTTTTTCATTACATAGCTAGTGAATTGCTGTAAGATCCCATATTTAAACTTTACTTGGAAAAATTTAAATTGGGGTTGCAATATACAATATTTTTCTGCATTCATCATGGTAAGCACGAACCAGTTATACTATTCTTGTATGACTGACTGTCGGAATAGATGCTTTTACCCATATTTTCTTACTTTTGATAGCAACTCTTTCTGAAATCTCTCCAACAGAAGGTTCTTTTGAATTTAAGTTAGGTTTTAATTCATTTTTGACCATAGATAATATTTCATTACATCATGATAGGTAGGTAATTGTGGTGGGTTCAGCCCCTCCGGCATTCCGAATACAGAACAGAAGGTCAGATTTCTTATATTAATTAAAGCCATTGTTCTGATTTAAATACCCTGCAACATAAGAAGAATGAATTTTCATTAATTATATCATACCTAAGATTTTTGTGATTATGCCCAATTTTCTTATAAATTGAGGTGTCCGTGACACTTCAAGATGAAATAGCAGGGGACCAAAAATATGCAGAGTCTTTTAACATGGATTTTTTAAAGTATTTTCCTAGTATCCTGTTCAGATTAAACCACTGGAGAATGTTTTCTCACTGAGAAATCTGAACCTCCAAATTTTCTGAAAATTTCAAAATATGGTGCTCTTGGGGCACCTCTAAATAATAAGCTAGAGAAAAAATATTTTGCACTGTTCTTTATATCAAACCATAATTTTTCCCTGGTATTACATTTTTATTCCATAAACTTCATATTTTCACTCCACCCCACTGTAAAGTCTCTGGTACGACGGCAATACGGACAGGTTTACGTTGTTTTGTAGACGTTTAGTGTTTATACTTTTTTCTACGGCTACGTGAACTTCAATAATGTTAGAAACATCACTTGCTGCCACATTAAATACGTTATTGGAGAAATTTAATACATAAATTCCATTGTAAATTTGGCATTGTAATCGTGAAAGCAACACTGTAAAGGCTGATTCACAATAAACCGGGAACGGAAACGACAACGAAAACGAGAACGGAAATCATGTTAAATGGTATGTATTTAACAAGATTTCCGTTCTCGTTCTTGTTGTCGTTTCCGTTCCCTGTTTATTATGAACCAGCCTTAATACTGAAGACAACTCTGCCATAAGAAATGTACAATTTTATCAATAAAACTATGTGAAAATGTGTTATTCATTGAAAACAAATTTTCAGATGTGGAAAAAAACCATTAAGAGTTTAGAAGCGACAAATATTCAAATGCCTGATGCTCTACGACTTGTAGAAGACTTTACCAGACAAATTAATAGAGCAGCTCCTGCGCTTATCACAAAAAACCGTTCTTGAGACCAGTCCTGATTATGGTGCAATGGTTATAAGAAATTGTTTGCTAGAATCCAACAAAACTGGGTACTGGGTACTCTTGATATTATTATTATCATCCCTGTTATCATTACACCACAGTTATTTGATTTTTTATTAGGTTAATAAGTGCTCTATGGCCTTAATCATGTTAGATTAAATAATAATAGTAATAATAATAATAATAATAATAATAATCATCATCATCATAATATGATTATTTCTGAAAGGCTGTTAATCAGATTTATATGAAACAAACACCATCTTAAATCTCAATAATTAGAGCATAAAATGACATAAAATTGAAAAGAATGACAAAATTGACCATTTCTCTCGAGTCACAACTTAATGGGTTTCATCAAGATGGCAACCCTAGCTACTGGCACTTATATTTTCTATATATTGTCTGAAGATCCTATGCAAGGAAAATTTCATATACCGATACCTTTCAGTATACAGAGTGTTAAAAAAAGAGTATCCAATATTTTGGGAGGTGATAGTATGCATCAAAACAAGAAAAAATGTCTACTAAACATGGGTCCTACAACACATACTTTCTGAGATCTGAACACTTGTTCATAGGAGGTGCTCAATGTGACGTCCATTTATGGCAATGCATTTTTCTGCCCTACAATACAGCAGAATACCAGATAATCATGCCGTAGTTGATACCCTTGCCATGGAATACTGATACGTCGCAAGGAATACTGAAAAGAAAAGTTTGGTTACGGATATGAGCGGGGTTCAGCAGAGATGGTGCTGTGAATTTTCGTAATCAGCATGTGTGGGCTGATGAAAATCCCCATGCAATTGTAGAAACAAGTCATCAGTACCGATTATTCTCAATCATCGTTTGGGCAGGCGTTCTTGGCGATAGATTAAGGACCATATGTGATAACACAGAGATTAACTGGGGCTCGTAATCAGGACTTTCTTATTAACGTACTGCATATCTTGCTGGAGTATGTGCCATGTCAGCAGAGATTACAGATGTGGTTCATGCATGATGGCACACCAGCATATTTTTCCGCAATGAGCGTGAACACCTGACGCTAACATTTCAGGACCTCTGGATTGATTGGGGAGGCCCCACACCTTGGCCTGCTCGTTCCTCAAATCTAAATCCTCTAGACTTTTGGTTTTCAAGAATAACCAGGTCAATTTCAAAGAGTGCGGGATTCCTTACGCCGAAGGGCAGAGGAATGCATTGCCATGCATGGACGTCACTTTGAGCACCTCCTATGAACAAGTGTTCAGATCTCAGAAAGTATATGTTATAGGACCCATGTTTATTAGACTTTTTTTTTTGTTTTGATGCATACTAGCACCTTCTAAAATATTGGATACTTTTTTAACACTCTGTATATCCTTTCAAATTTATTTATTATCACAAAGGAGATCATGGTAAGTTTAAATGAAAACTTTTGGTAGGATGACATTGGTGAAGTTAAAGGAAATGGAAAAACTCCGGGATATTCCGATCTTGTCCACAAGTACCATTCCAGCTAACATTCGGAATCTAACTCGAGTTAATTCTTTTATTGGTCGTTTAACCTCTCCTGTTACAGGTCTTGTATACCAATGCCTTTAGGGAAGTGATGATTCTATGGATACACACACTAGACATAGACACATTTGTGGGCCTACCCTACCTGGGGTCAGCAGAGCGTAATGACCTCCACACAGGACAGAACATTGACATGGAACATCCATCTATGCGCGTGGCGATTTTCGAACCCATGCTCTTCGGACAGCACCACTTAAAGGGAACGCGCCTTGAACTCGAGTTCGCCAAATGGAAATTCTGCACTCTACTACTGACCTAACAGTAAAGTGATCTATTCGATTCATTCATTCATAGTTTTCTGCCCAAGCACAAGTCCTTCATTGCAAACCCATTATCCAATCTTCACTACTGTCTTCGCGCTACGAGTTGGCGCGGGGAGTAGATAGGCGGGACGGGGGAACTTTACGCTACACTCTGACCTGAAAACTTCGTCCACTTACTTGGCAACACGGCAACGGAGTCAGATATAAATGATTCCGCATCTTCGGTGCTGTCGCTATGATTATCATTATCACATTTTTCAAAATTTCTGGAGTATGATCTGTCCATGATAATCGTCTGTTTATGTTCCAGCCGTGTATATTAATTCGAATCTCCCAAGAAAGCCATTAGCCCTATCGCCCCCATCCTGATGAACAACAATGAGTGTTCTGGACACATTTACGGTAGTCGAAACTCCCGTAACATTTTTATCGTGCCAGAACTTGGGAAACGTTAAATTGGTAGGCCTATCTATCCGCATTTCGTCCAGATACAAAATCTGTTTTTCCACTTTCCTAAGCTTTCTTATTTGCTGTAGATATCTTCACGTATTAAGACGTAAGTGCAAGTTTGAACCATAAATTATTGAGATTTGCGATAGATTAATTAGTTTAGGAAATTGTATATTTATTATGTAGAACTACATTTGTATATAGATCTTTTGTTAAATTATTAAGTTTTGTACTTTTGTGAACAATATCAATAAAGCTATCTATCTATCTATCTATCTATCTATCTATCTATCTATCTATCTATCTATCTATCTATCTATCTATCTATCTATCTATCTATCTATCTATCTATCTATCTATCTATCTATCTATCTATCTATCTATCTATCTATCTATCTATCTATCTATCTATCTATCTATCTATCTATCTATCTATCTATCTATCTATCTATCTATCTATCTATCTATCTATCTATCTATCTATCTATCTATCTATCTATCTATCTATCTATCTATCTATCTATCTATCTATCTATCTATCTATCTATCTATCTATCTATCTATCTATCTATCTATCTATCTATCTATCTATCTATCTATCTATCTATCTATCTATCTATCTATCTATCTATCTATCTATCTATCTATCTATCTATCTATCTATCTATCTATCTATCTATCTATCTATCTATCTATCTATCTATCTATCTATCTATCTATCTATCTATCTATCTATCTATCTATCTATCTATCTATCTATCTATCTATCTATCTATCTATCTATCTATCTATCTATCTATCTATCTATCTATCTATCTATCTATCTATCTATCTATCTATCTATCTATCTATCTATCTATCTATCTATCTATCTATCTATCTATCTATCTATCTATCTATCTATCTATCTATCTATCTATCTATCTATCTATCTATCTATCTATCTATCTATCTATCTATCTATCTATCTATCTATCTATCTATCTATCTATCTATATATCTATATATCTATATATCTATATATCTATATATCTATCTATCTATCTATCTATCTATCTATCTATCTATCTATCTATCTATCTATCTATCTATCTATCTATCTATCTATCTATCTATCTATCTATCTATCTATCTATCTATCTATCTATCTATCTATCTATCTATCTATCTATCTATCTATCTATCTATCTATCTATCTATCTATCTATCTATCTTCACGTATTCTAATTTACAGTGTTTTCCTCATTTTTTTTTTTTTGCTGCACACTTCTTCCACCTGAAATCCTTTTTCTTCAGTATTCGTCTTAATGTTGTCTTTCATTTCAAATCAATTTTCTCTTGTAAAAGGGTAGACGTTTGTTGCAGCTTGGTACTATTTTTTTACTTGTTATTTAACGACACTGTAATAACTACTAGCTTCTTCAGTGTCGATTGAATTGATGATGGCGAGATGGTATTTGGCGAAATAAAACCAAGGATTCGCCATAGATTACCTGACATTCGCCTTCCGCTTGGGAAAACCTCGGAAAAAACCCAACCAGGTAGTCAGCGCAAACGGGAATCGAACTGACTCCCGAACACAACTGCAGATCAGCAGGCAAACGCGCTACCTCCTGAGCTACGCCGGTGGCCCTCTTTCTTTTTCAAATAGAAATTCTTAATTATATCTTTTTTGTTAATCTCCCGTCGAAGTCATCTACATTTGCGTTTCGGTAGTCTGGACGTTTACTTTTTTTTCTCCCTCAGGTGTCGACAACGCACTGTCTTCTGTGCAGTCTTTCATTTCATTCCTTATACGCTGTATTGTTCTTGTGGATAGATTAGAGTACTTTTCTACCTTTGCTGTAGGTTTCGTAAGAGGAATGCAAAGGCACTGTTGTTCTTTTTCTTCGTCACAGAATTATTTTGCACTTCTAATAATATTCCTTTATTCGCTATAGATTGTCAATCCTTGTTTCCTCTTTGTCGACATATTTACAATAAACAAAAAACTGCTATAAACCTAAATAACAGTATACAATAACATAAATTCTATTAACTATATTATTATCAACACTATTAAGACGAAAAGCAAAGGATAACTGAAGCAATACAAGATTTGTAGTATACTGAAAACAATTGTCTTGTTGAAATTAATAAAACACTACAGTAAAAACCCCACTATTATTTTCACAAAGTCGCAAAGATTCATAGACACGTGCAGTAAATGTTTGTGAAACAGGAATATTGCAGTGAACAGCGCGGTGCGCATGCGCGACTGTTTCCCCTCCGCCCCGTCTAAGTACTTCAGCCGCCTTCTCCTGGCGTGACAACAGTATGTTTTGCCTTCCTCTTAGTCACCGCATATAAGACGTATAGACCTACCTTAATATTATGTACTATCTGATATTTTCTGCCCCGAGATAATAGCATAATAAAATCGACACTAAACAGCATGAAAATAATACCATAATAGAAAAAAAAAAGAAAGTAAAATACATTGGAATATAGTGAAAGTAACTCATTTAGTACAAATGGTTAATATGGAAAAACGTAAGGAAGATTATATCAAAATGGAATGTAATAAAATAATAATAAAAAAGAAAAGAAATACAAGAATTAAATAAAAGTCACGATAAAAAGACTATGATAATAAATTCATCGGCTGATAAAGAGAACAAAAAGGGGAAAGGAAGGAAAAAGAAATATATAGCCTATATTTTTACAAAACTATGGCATATCCCCATATCCATATTCTAAATGCTTCTAGATGTTTTTCTTCACATCGTCGTAATGTCCATGTTTCTCCCTCCATACAATGCACTAAAAATCAATACATGTTTATACTCGTACTAAAAATTTTGATTGGAATGTCATGTGTTCAAAATCATGGAAACGACAATTTCATGTTCAAAACCATGGAAACGATAACTGTATTGACGAAAAGTTCTTGTGCAAATTTTCCTCTTGACTAAAATAAATGTAGGCGAAAAGACTTTGGACGAAATGACCGTAGCCATACTGTCCGTTGACCGAAAAATGTTTATGAATTGTCTGTAGACGTATTGCTGTTGACGAAACGTCCTGGAAGCGGGAAAGATAATATGAAAAACAATTTTAATAGAAATTTCATAAGTGTTTGTTTGAAATTAAAACGACTAATGGCCAACTATTCCAAATTATGTTTGAAGATTTAGTGCATAGCAAATAAATTAATTTACGTCTGTGTCTTAAATAATAGAACAAAAAACTGTAAATTATAATATCATTCAATATATTTTTAAATAAACTCAATTGTTGCGTTATGTGTAAAACGTGTAACGAGGAAGTGTTATTTTTGTGCCACTAATTTTATCTTTATAACTACCATGATGGCTGAGTGTCAGCGTATTGAGCTTATATGTCAGGAGTCAGGATTAAAATCCGATCTACCCTGAATTTATAACTTGTGTCATGCAAGCCCGTGGAGTTTTCTCCGGATACTCCAGTTCCCTCGTGACATTCCAAACACTTCTCCATGATCTTCCATTACTAGAGCCCGGATGTTTAGGCTTTTATAACAGTTAAAATAGGCAGACAAAAAGGCAATAAAAACGTAAAAAAGGCGCAGTAATCTTTGAAAAAGGCAGTATAAAATTTTAAATGGCATAATATAGTTTAGCAATACATTTAAATTATATAACTAAATTATATCAACATAACTCACATATTTACTTCGTAGGTGACACATGTTGACTTATAAAATACTTTTTTTTCGTGATTAACTCTTTTCACAAACCTTACATAACAAAACTGTTCCATCGGTTGAAAACACAATACAATAATAAACACGTGTAGCACAAAATAATTGTAATAGTAAGATTTGAAAATATGAAATCAAACAATTGAAAATGCTACGTGACAACTTCTATGAAAACGAGCTTAATATTTAAAATTATAAAGCTGATTGTCGGTATCGTGAAGATATTATGACCATATTATATTTATAACTGTGGATTGTGTTCATTATTTATATTACACCAATAGTATTAAAGTGTAATTATTAATAGATTAAGCACCAAAATAAATTACTTTTATTTACTATTGTTAGTAAAGTTAGTCATTGTTTCAAATATTTAAATTTCATACATCTTACCAGAGACCAGAACTTTGGCAGAATGCCTTTTTAAGTGTATTAAATCTATCTTCATTTTGAAAGTAAATCTGTACGAATTATACCTTTTCTGCCTTTTTTAAATATAAATGCCTAATTTACAAAATGTCTTTTTGCCTTTATTTGATTATTTATCCATTATTTATTAATTTATTATTAGAAATTGCCTACAGGCATATTTTTAATTTATATCTATAACTCCTACAATGAAAGTGACTTCACCTAATGTATGTTATTATCTTTCAGTCAATTCATATTCTCTTTGCAACAGTGAGTGCTGCCGTGCAAAAATGTATAACAGTAAGCGTTTTAATTATCGCTTGTGTTTATTTGACAAGGCAAAAATAAGTGCGGGTCTAACGTTATTTTTAACGGTTATTTTTCTTTCAGTTTGTATTGCGACCTTGTTGTAGCTAGCTAAATATTTCATATCGTAACATATCAGTACAACCAAACACAAAAATGCTCTTTCCAAGGCTACTGGAAAGAAGATTTCTTTGCTTCCAGCAGTAATTTGCAACATCGAGTCGAAAATCTCAATTTGCATTCGACTTATGTAAAGCTTTTCTTTCTGCCGAAATCCCTTTGTGGAAAGTGCAAGGTTGTGTCTAGTGCAAGGTTTTTGTAATTGCCTTTTATTGCGTATTTTAGCTATTTATAATGCCTTTTTGCCTGCCTATTTTAGCTATTTATGATGCCTTTTTTGCCTGTCTGTTTTAATGATTCATAATGCCTAAACTTCCAATCTCTGCACATTACATTAAAATTAATTATAAAATTGTAAATAAACAATAAATATTGCTTTAAAATGACCAAAAAGACATTTATTAGTAAAAACACCTTAAAACGGCAAAATAGGCGAAATAAAAATTGGCCTTATCACTTTGATTTACCCCAAATCACCTTCATATCTATGCAAATGATTTATTTCCACCCAGTAAAAAGGCATTTTGCCAAACATCCGGGCTCTATTCATTACGAATGCTAAGTAGGTCCATCACTGTGATGCACTCTGGATAGTCTCTGACAAACTAAGTTATCTACGCTTGTCGTAACTAGCCGACTAGTCTTTGTGCTGTAGTCGTGTCCTTGATATTCCAGCGGTATAGGTTTGTACCAGTACTTACTCTCAGTCTCGCAAATGCAACTATTCTGACATGTTTCATCCAAGCAATATTAATGCGAAACTAACAGTCTTATATACTATACTAGTGTGTCCACCATTCAGTGATCACCTATTTTCGTTGTACATCCGATAGCTCCGATATAACGCTCGACACAGTAGGCCTAAGTGTAATATATTTACACAATTTTTCTTTCACATTTTCTGACCTATGACTCGTTGAACCACAAGTGTTGCTCTGACAGCGATTTAATGCGGAGTCCGGGCGTCGTGACCAGATGCACGACTTCTCATGGTGGGTGGCACAGATAAGTAACACCAGCGAGCAGCCTGTGTGTGTCACATCTAAATCTCTTATTTAACCCATGATAAGCTCCTTTAAATTCCACCTTAGAATCTAATTATACTAAAAGCATGGATTTAAAAATACGACGAATAATTTATTCGTAGCATTTACTTCATCATGTTTTATGTTCCACATCTCAGCGGAAGGACTTGGATTAGATCGTCGTCAAAAGATATTATGAATTTATCATAAAGATGCCTGTGTTGGAAATTCTCCCAGAATGCTTCAGTTTTTTTCTGGTACTGTTGTTTATTTATTGTATTACTATGTCATTTCACTGGCTCAAAGCATTAAAAAAATAAGTGTCTTCGTTACTAGAGAATCGTATCACTTATATCCAAGCACACTGCTTGATGTAATGAATCCTCTCCAGTTCTTGTAACATAACAGAATGTTATTCGTGATTGTAAGAGATGTCATCCGCAGCTTTGCAGATATCAAATTCTTAAACTCAGTGTGGAAATGTCAACGTTGCTCGTCGTCCTCGAAGATCTGGTGCCACCATGTTTTCCTTAAAGTCACTTTTCTACTTCATCGGTTCAGTTGACAGGGCGCTGGCTTACGATGACCGCGGATCCGAGTTCAAAGCTCGGAGATTGCGGAGTTTTATTTATTTTTATTTACCTATTTTTTTAAGTTTATACTAATAATAATAATAATAATAATAGTAATAATAATAATGGTTTATTTAACCTGGCAGAGTTAAGGCCATACGGCCTTCTCTAACCCTCAACCAGGAGTAAAACTGTGTTACAAAAAACACTACAAATTTACAAAGTACACTACAATTTTACATACAAAACTGAATAAAATAATAATATAATGTAAACAAGTAAGTAGAAATCAGACATAATAAATGACATATAGAAAGAAAGGAAAATGCATAATAAAATGTGAACAGGAGATCAAAATAAATGAGACATACAAAGTATAAAAATATAAGACAATAATAATATTGATAATAATAATAATAATAATAATAATAATAATAATAATAATAATAATAATAATAATAATAATAATAATAATAACGAAATAGTGAAGTACAAAGCATACAATGAACACAATATTTTTAGGTGCACACAGTAAGGAAAATTATGATTATATATAGCTCAAGTTATCACATTATAGATATATCATTATCGGGAAATATGAAACCAAAAAGATAAAATAAGTTAAATATCACTAGAATATTTTAAAAAATGTGAATACGTGCAATACAACACATTGTCATAATAGTAAGTTAGTTTGGCAAGTCGTCATAAGATAATTTTCTAACTTGGATTTGAAAGATTTCAATGTTCGGCAGCCCTTGACTTCAGGCGGCAGAGAGTTCCAGAGACGAGAGGTAACAACAGTGAAAGATGAGCAAAACAGAGATTATGTGTGAAGTAGAATTTCTAGCGTGTTATCGCGTTGTGATAGAGTATTGATATTATGATAGCGAGAGAGAGAGTATGAAAACGGGCGAATAAATGAGAGGGGGATGAAGTGTGCATAATTCGATATAAGAGAGAAAGCGAGTGCAGATTTCTCCTCTCATGTAACCTAAGCCATGATAACTTCTCGAAAGAAGGACTATGGTCATATCGTGTGTTAGGATCTGTGGGTATACAGTAGGCCGTTGTTGCTATTGTTGAGTTCCTGTTTATGTTCTGTGCTGTATATGGCTTGTGTTCATGTAATGATTAATGTTTATGGTATTGGTGACTGAGGCGGTGAAAAATCATAGTATGTAAATGTCTAATCCGGCATTTGCTTTTGTGACTGAGGATAACCATGAAAAATCCCAGTCAAATTGGCAAACCATGGGGATTGAACCTGGGACCTCCCGAATACGAGTCACAAACACTACCGTCTGCGCCAACTCGCTCGATGGAATTTTATTTGCTGTGGGCAAAGTCAAGGTTATAAGATTTTCCCAATTCTTCTTTCATTATCAACTCTGTCTCGAAATGTGGAACACCACTTGTGTTGCGTGACGCCTAATTGACAGTCCACCATAGTGGGGCTCCTTTCTGTTTGTAAAATATCGGTATATTGCAGTGATGATTTATTGTAGACAACTGTTAGATCTGTGAAAGAGGAACCAAAGCCCCCCCATGATCTCACCCCTGACGGTGACATGACGACTCTTGTAGATCTATGAGATACGACAGAACACATAATGGTAAAATAATTTGAAGCTGGGGAGGAATCTATAGTGCAGTCATGTCAACTGATGCTCATAGGGGCAAGTGCGCGCTTTAGAGCTCAGGAGAGCCTGAGCGCTTTACAGCGGAAAGGAAAGAGACAGGCGAAAGAGGTAGTAAATTCGCTTGCTAGAGCTATATACAGGGATGGCCAGCACTTATTAAAACTGTATCCATGTTAAGTTTTAGATTTTTATCTGAGAAGTAAAATTGTATGATAAGAATGTAAGTTTTAATTTTAATGCTCATTTTTTACAAGTTTACTTTTTTATTCAAAAGGAATATCTTCTCTAATTTTTTTTTTTTACAGAAAAGTGAAATTATCAGATATGTTTATTTAGTAGCCTTACAGATACTGAAACAATGCTTTCGTAAATCTAATATATCGTAAATACGTATAACTGAAGATAGTGCTGTACAAATTTTGAAAATATTCGCATGGAAAATGTTTGTAAGGAAATGAATTAAGAAACTAACTATTATTACATCATAAACAAAACATATGTGCCGATATGTTGTAAAAAAGTCAGCTCTATAGCTTTGAGATTTCGAGAAAATAATTTAATATTCTGATGATAGGAAGTTGCGCACCAATATCACCTTAAAAGCATAGTGCGATAAGAGTTTTGTTAGGTTAGTTACAGTTAAAACATAGGCCTATACCTAGGTAACTTTGCTTTTTACTGTAACATTGTTTTGATTACTTTATTGATTACTTTTATAAGGCTAAAGATACCATCAATATCAATTCCAACTTACCATGTCATACTCATTCTCTTTCTTTGGAATATCACTTTCTTTATGAATGATGTGTTTCATCCACTTAGTACAGTACAGTTGTACTACTATGGAATTTATGTGAATATTCCTTCTTAAATCTTTATTATGTTATTAACGTTTAAAACACAACTGCAATATTAAGAAATTGGTGTAAATACTTTAACTCTACTATAGTAAATAAATAAGTATATAAATGAATAAATAAATAAATAAATAAATAAATAAATAAATTTATTTATTTATTAATTAAAAAGGATTAAAGGAATAAGTCAATAACTGATTAAGTAAATAAGTAAAAAATATATATACGTATAAGTAAATAAAATTAATAAATACATATTTTTACGTTTCATTCCAACTTCTACATTTTGACCAAGTGACATAATGATGTAGACCTCATGTGTACATTCTGTATATAGGTCTTCATGTAAAATAAGAAATCTTACCTTATCTCGTCTTGTCTTGTCTAGCCTAGTAGATGTATGTAAGTAAAACGAGTTAGTACATGAAATAAACTATTTACAACAAAGAATAATAGTTATCAGTTTTTTTTATTGAAGGCACATGAGTGTTCCCTATCCATGTGAAATTATTTTCTTCCAGTCTATTCTGAAATAATCAAACCTATTGCGCATTTAATAAGGAACAGCAGTTTATATTTACTTGATGTGCATACATTAACGGAACAGATAGAGCATAGCTTACTACGGACGAGGTACGGGTTCAAATCTCGATGATTAGGCCTACAAGTGGAATATTTAGTAGACAAATGATACTTCGAATAGCTTCATTTGGAGCATTTATTTTCCTTGCCAAAATTTTACCATTTCTTCATTGATAATAATATAAATATCTATTTAACTGTTTTTCTTTTAACGAATAATGTTCCAGCCACCTTCGTAGCTCAGGTGGTAATGCATTTATCTGCTGATCCGGAGCTGCGCTAGGGCTTGCTTTCCATTCCCCCTTGGGCTCATTATATGGTTGGAATTTTTGCGAGGTTTTCCCAACTGTAAGGCGAATATTAGGTAATACCATGGTAATCCTTATCCTCATTTTACTAAATATCATCTCGCTACCACCAATTACATCGACGATAAATGACGTAATAGTTGATACAGCCTCATAAAATCAATTAAAAAAATAAGAACCAATAATGTTGATGATGGTGAGTGGTTAAAATCGAAGTAACGATCTTTGAAAAGAGAAACTGATTTAATGTTTCTATTTTTTAACCACAGGGAAGTTTAATACAAAAGCAAATTACAAATAAGTCTACAGTGACAATGGAAATTGAGTGGCGTGAGATTAAATGGAGAACTCTAACAACTCGAAGAAAATCTTTCACTAACGTCTTCTTCTGTCACAGGGATCGAGATCCGATATCTTTGTTGGTGAGGACTGTGACTTGATAAGAAACAGAAGCTCAGAGCTCAGACCTGCACAGCCACTGTTCAACGAAACAAGCAATGCGTGTTCCACGTAATATTAATTTACCAAATATATAAAACAAGCATTCCACTGAAGCAAGATGCATTAATTAGGAATGAGTGTCGCTGCAGTTGCTGTGGAGACATGACGTCTTCATGCGGTGTGATCGGCTCTGGTTTCATCCATCAGCCTGCCTGTCAGCTACACGACCCGCGCCGCTATCTGATGAACACCGTATAGTAATCGTGGGAAAAAAATAGATACACGTTCTGTAATACTTGTGTGTAAATCTATAGTGGAATCTTAACTCAAGCAACAACTGACTACAATTATTTCAACTTTGTAAGCTACAGTACTTCAGAATGTTATTTAATTATTCGGAAATGATTAAATTTTCAGTATTTGAAACTGAAACTAATACACTTATTAAACTTACATTTTGACAAAAAATTCAGTATTAGTAGTACCGTCATTTCCCATAACTATGATCCTGGAACACAACTATGGTCCACGATACAACCATTCAAATTTTGTACTTCATGTATATACCTTACTCTAGTATGTACAGTCACGAAGCTCCATACGTAGGGAATAATAATAATAATAATAGTTTTATTTTCCCTGGCAGAGTTAAGGCCATCAGGCCTTCACTTCCACTCAACCGGGATAAAATCACATACAAAAAATACATACCGGTATACAAATATTAACTTAAAAATAATAATAAACATAATTAAGTAAAAAAAGAGAGATTGAATACATATACACAATCAGTATTAACTTTAAAATAACAATAATAAAAAATATATATATAATAAAAAAAGAGACTGAATACATAATCTCAAACAGGAAAATACATCTAGTATACAGTATTAGCTTAAAAAAAAAGAATTAATACATATGAATATAATCTCACAACTAAAGGAATAGTAGAATTAGTATGATCAGCACAGCACGTGTTACATTGAGACAATGACAATTACCTTGATATAAGTGTTAATAGAAAAATAAAGTAATGACTGTGTAAAATAATAATAATAATAATAATAATAATAATAATAATAATAATAATAATAATAATAATAATAATAATAACAAATAAAAATGATACCTAAAAAACTAATTCTTTGCATTTAAAATATATCTAAACAACCTAATTTTAAACAACTGAGGACTAAGACTACCCTTGATTTCGAGCGGCAGCGAATTCCATGAGCGGGCCATGGCTATTGAGAAAGAACTTGAGTACAGAGATGTCTAATGACGTGGTATTGATAGCAACAGATTGTGCTGTGAACGTGTATTTCGATTATGATGTGAAGCTAGGAGAGTAAACCGAGAGGCAAGGTAGTTGGGTGTGGAATCATGTATAATTCGATATAGCAGGCAAAGAGAACGTACTAAACGTCTATCTTGCAAGCGGAGCCAGGAGAGTTGTAGAAAATATTCCGATATATGATCATGTCGGCGGATATTGAAAATAAATCTGACGCAGACATCATGTACACGTTGAAGTTTTTGAGAAAGTTCAGCACTTAGGTCGCTGTATAAAACATCACAATAGTCAAAGTGAGGCATTACAAGAGTCTGTACTAGAATTTGTTTGAGTTTAGTAGGAAGGAAATTTTTCAGGCGTTTCAAAGAGTGCACGATAGAGAAAACTTTTCTACAGATATATCTGATTTGCGTATTCCAGTTCATATTAGAGTCGAAATAGATGCCGAGGTTTTCTACAGTTGCACTGAAAGGAATTATTTTGTTGTTGAGAGAGACAGGCTGAAGGGTGTTCATATTAATGGAGGATAAAAGCCTTTGCTGCCCCAAGAGAATGGCTTGGGAATATGCATCCATAGATAGTTGCTAACCACTAGGATCGCTACTATCGCCTCATCACAGACAATGCGAAATAGTACCGGCACAGACTATTGTTTCTAGTACCCTCAACAACTCGAGCTTCGTGACTGTATATACTAGACTGTGGTAGTATTGTACAAGCCAAATTTAGACGACCCCAGCTCAGAGGAAAGAAGTCAAAGAAGTCACATCAACATGTATCGATGTTTATGTTATGCACTTGGCCGCGTCCGATAACTAAATTGCTTTATAACAGCGTTGCCAAACATAAACGGCCTCAGCCCGAGTAGACAGGTCAGCTTATCTTGCCGCAAGAGACAACTATTAACTTCTGTGTAAAAAAAAAAAAAAAAAAAAAAAAAAAAAAAAAAAAAAAAAAAAAAACTTCGTAATTGAATCAGCACAGCGACTGGGCTAATTCAGAGTCGTAATGTGACAACGCTGCATAACTAATTATGTTTTGAGTAAGGCACAAGTCAGCGTAGTGGTGTACAGTAAGTGAGGTCGTCTAAGCTTGGCGAGAATAGTACCTCATTTATCTATATATTTGCTGTACAGTAGCTTAAAATCAAGTCACTGCAGCTATTTACGAATGGTCTATGTTACTTCTACAATATTCTTTGAGTGGTTGTATCGTGGGCCATAGTTGTGTTCCAAGACCATAGTTATAGGAAATGACGGTATATACTATACTGATGTATCTCCTGTTTAAATCAGTTAGACTGTACAAAGAACGTATTTAATTCCACATATTCCTTTACTTGCTCTATAAAGAAAGCATTGCGAAATTTATTTTTTCCACAAAAAGTACCGATTTCAGTATTTACGGCACAGAAAAGGTTAAGTTATTTAGCGTCTCATCCATAAACATGCAGTTTCGTCGTCTAAACCTCTTTACGTACTTGTTGCATAAAAATATATACAGGGTGTTTCCGGGCTGGTGTTACAAGCTTTCAGGGATGATGGGGAAGGGCACATGTATCAATTGGAGGTAAGAAACCCTGGTCCGGAAATGACTGAGTCGAAAGTTATAAGCAAAAATAATTGTGTGGATATGGAATTGTAATTTGGCACCACGTGCCCTCCATCCCTTAACCTTTGTAACAGTCGTGGAAAGATGGTATGGGCCAGATATCTCCTACGTGGGTACTTGACCCGATACAATCTGTGAGCTTGTCTACTGTTCCCATTGGCTCATCCGTATTCGAAAATCAGGTCTGCATATTCCGCTCTCGTGTACTCCTCCATTTCACTATGACTGATCGACTGGACACTGCAACTTGTACACATACACTGCTGTCTACAGACGTGCATATAATGACCGACCATGTCCGTTACACATTACGCTATCTGCATTGCTTTAGTGTAGTTTCCTGTCCCCATCCGTCAGACAGCGCACTGAATGGAATACTAGCTATTAGTAGACAACGTAAACAACGTCAGATGAATACAGGATGTGTAAGATGTACAGATAAATGCACATGAATAAGGTGTACAGAGGAAATAAATTATTTCATTTCCACACAACTGTTTTGCTTATAACTTTCGACTCAGTCATTTCTGGACCAATTGATACATGTAGGCTACCCTTCCCCATCATCCCTGAAAGTTTGTAACACTAGCCCGGAAACATCCTGTATAGTCTATTTTTTTTTGTAAATTGTCTCCAAATTGAGGAGCTACAAAACACAATCCGTAAGTCCGCTTCCAATAGTAACTGAATTTGAAGCATATCGTCGTTGTTCCTGCAACAACTCCTATGTGCAAAGTATAAAATTTTTCTGTAGAAAGAAGAAACACATTTATTCATCCTATGGCAGCCGTACATAGGAGACTGTGAATTCTTACATTTTCGAAACAAAGAAATATAATTACATAGCCTGTAGGAGATTTTATCATTTGTTTTATCACTACTTAAGTTATTTAATAGAGCAAAAATCTGAAAACCGATATATGTCACATAGGAGTTATTGCTGGAACAACGACGATATTCAGAGTCCTGCATCAAACTACAAACTTCATTGAAAGGGAAGTAATTGCGTAATTATGCGAATGAAATTTTTAGCTTGTTATACTTCTACAGTCCTTATGGGTTTGTAAATGCGATACGACTGAAAGTGTACTTGAAGGATCTTGCGTCAGAGTTGCTCAACTGTAAGAATAATTTCAATGGTGTAAAAAGTAAGGAATTGTCATGAAATCAAGTTCTCTTGTATAAGTTATTAAGTTATTATTAATATTTGTGACAATGCGATGACGTCGTTTGGTGATCAGTCTATTTATCAAAAACAGTTGTACTTTTAATTTGTGGGAATTTAGTGAAGGTCCTGAAGGTATTGAGGATAGAGCGTTACTTTCAGCGAGATGCAGAGATTTATCTGAGCGAGAATAAATTATTGTACTCTAGTTTTGATTTTCATTTTCATGTATTAGAGTATATTATATTACATTTAACTCGAATTAAGTAACCTACCGCAGTTGTATAATGTTTCAATAGTAGTACATATTTTATACAACTAGTTGCAATGAGGAGCTCGAAGTTCGATCCCGGACCAGGTCGTATGTTTAAATACGACAGGCTCGTGTCAGTAGATTTATTGGCATGTAAAAGAACTCTTCTGGGACAAAATTCCGACACACCGGCGACGCTGATATAACGTCTGCAGTTGCGAGAGTCGTTAAATAAACCATCATTTTTTTTCCACCTGATAACGAAAATGAGCTTCCTGTGTCCATGCATTCTTCAATAGAATTTTCGATTTATAGCTCAGCGATACAACATATTTAATTCCGTTATCTTTGCTTCATTACTATTCCGAACGGCGAACAGGAATAATGTTGGACCCTGAAGATTGAAATAAAAATAACTAAAAGTATGGGATAGGTAAGCAAGGCCTTCAAGCCAAGATAAGTTCCTCGGGAGAGTTAATTCCTGCTAAATTCTGTGTCTCGTATGTCTGAGATACATAAAAAAATATTCCAACAAGCTAATAAATATCAGAGAAGGTGTAAAAGTTAAGCCAAGTTAAAATATACTGTTTGAAATCACACCTTGGTTCCGCGGACACCTTTCAAATCAATTGTAGATTCCAAAGGGTCCGCGGACCACGGGTTGGGGACCGCTGCACTAGGAGACATCGTATATCTGAGGTACTGTGTGAATATGAAGAAACACGTCGATCTTGTCAACTGTATTTGGATCCCAATTTGCACTTTCGTCATCTTTTTAAGAACAAAAATAATAACTTAACCTTACAAGTTTATAATAGCCTATGTCCTACTAATAGTTAGTTTGCAATTTTAACTTGAAAATTGTTTTTAAGTTTGTCACATTAACTGAGTAACTCATTGAACAGAAAAAAATTGTCGCTAGATAGCAACACTTAACGGTCAGTGAAGTCGCTTATGGATATAGACATATTATATAGGCTATGTTTGACCATTGAATGAGCAGGCAGTAGGCAAATACACAGCCATCGGATGCATGAATGTGTCCGAGCAGGCGGTGCCTGTGCCATAACCTAACGAAAGAACTAGGCCTACAATATTCTCATTATTTTCAATACAGGATTGATTTTGTTAGAACAGGCGGTGCCTGTGCCATAACCTTACGAAAGAACTAGGCCTACAATATTCTCATTATTTTCAATACAGGATTGATTTTGTTAGAGCAGGCGGTGCCTGTGCCATAACCTTACGAAAGAACTAGGCCTACAATATTCTCATTATTTTCAATACAGGATTGATTTTGTTAGAGCAGGCGGCGGTGCCTGTGCCATAACCTAACGAAAGAACTAGGCCTACAATATTCTCATTATTTTCAATACAGGATTGATTTTGTTAGAGCAGGCGGTGCCTGTGCCATAACCTAACGAAAGAACTAGGCCTACAATTTTCTCATTATTTTCCATACAGGATTGATTTGGTTAGATTAATATATATTTTACCGATAATTGCAGAATCTGTTGGAATAATAATAATGTGTTACTGCATGGCATTGACAAAATTGAACCTGCTCTGCTGCTATAACATTTGTAATTACATGATGGTCAGTTCAATAGTGTAGGCGTGATAGAAATTTTTCAAACTGTAGCTACGTAGACCAAGTAAGAGTTATTTTAAAGACCGAACCGATACTGAAACGGCAATTATTGTTACTTTCTCCGTCTCGCTTCAGTTGTTGGAAGTACTGGAGGTTCCCCAGCCTCGTCTTGAGCTGATCTTGTATCTGTAGCTTTCAACTGTTATTGATTGACAGGACGCACAGCGGTGGCGCTGGCGTCTACAGCAGGCGGACAATGACGAATCGCAGCGGGAAGCGCAGCCGATCTCTTGCAGAGCCTTGTCCGTGTCCAGAACAGTCTGTGTTATTTAACGACGCTCTTCAGCTACGAGTTGCATTTTGATGACAGTAATAGAATAGGTATGCCTATCTTCTTACATTTCAGGGATAAAGGAAACGTGAATTTTTATAAAACTCTCAATATCAGAATTTTTCAGCATAACAAAATGTCTTTCTATATTACTCGATGTAATGGTGTTGTTTAGGCAACTATCCGAAGACAGGTTGCAACCTCATAAATGACACCAGTAAGGTATCACTCATGAGGCAACTAAGGCGATAATGGAGTAGGGTGACCAGTTTCTTTCCTCCTCTATTGCATACATGGCTAACTAGTAACATATTTTACTAATCAGCCTTAAGGTGTATTCAAACAAGATGTATCGTCAAGTCGATGTAATCAGAAAGTAAAAAAAAAAAGGGGATTAGATGAGACGAAAATGGGAAAATGGAACATCTGGTTCATTATAATGAGAGCGTCGACTGATATCCAGAGCTGGACTTGGTTCATAAAATGTACCATGAATAGTCTCATCATAAATTGTAGATTTGAGTTCCTCGCAACTCATCGCTTTTGTTCCGAATGATGTATTTGTAAGTCTGATATGAAATCCTCTAATAGCGATAACTTAGACAGGATATAAAAAGAATTCCTAAACTTTGTACTTACTCAACGTTTCTTGCAACTGTACCTGCATCGTGAAATATTGTGGAATTAGCAACTCAAAGAGTAATTGGCCACAATTATTCTATAAAGAGGACTGTCAGGAATTTAAATATCGATTTTGAAGATCGTAATATTCACAAAGTTTTACGCTAAGTAATTGAACTCAAATTTTTAGTATACAGTATGTATATTGAAAATTTTCTTATTGTTGAACTGCACAATTGTCGCTTTTCAAGATTATTTACTAAAAGGTACCATGTTCAGAAATTCCGCCTTCGTAGTTGAGTTGGCAGAGAATTGGCTGACAATGAATTCGGAACCGGGTTAGAATACCGATTATGGCAGGGTCGCATAGCCTATGTGGTAGTCAAAACCACGGTTTCTGTGGATTACTTCGAGATTCTTGCTTTTCTTTTCGTCATTCCTCCGCATTCTCCTTTTTATTTTATTTATTCATTATCATCTAATAACCTTATCCAAAACAGTGCAGTGTGATAATGCTTCTGTGACTGGCATGCAGATGGCATCAATCATCAAGGCCGTAGAACACTTTCGGGCAGGGTGGAGGGTACTTTAGTAGAATCCCAACGGAATCGTAAAGAAGTGTAAGCTGAATCGACAGAGCGTGACTGTTCGGTCTTCAAAATTATTTATTTATTCATTTATTTATTTATTTATTTACTTACTCTGGTGGAGTTAAGGTCATCAGGTCTTCTCTTCCACACCACCTGAAATACAATACAAGTACAAGAAAAATTATACATCAATGTCATTAATCTACAGTAATAACAAGTGACAGAATGAATATGACACAAGAAAACACAACTGAACATACAAATAGAAGTTGTAAATAATAAAAATTAGTCTAACATATTAAATGATGCAAAAGAAAAAACAAACAAGTAAAAACATATACAACAAATACAGACACAAAATAACAGTGTCACTCAGCATCATTATTATTAACTAAGGGACAATAAGCTGTTTTAGTATCCTGGCACAAAAACAAGAGAAAGGGTTAATCCAACAAAAGGAAATTATTGCTAAAATATTAAAGATGAAAACTTCGGCATAAATCTAGCAACTTCTCAGAAACGGATTTCGTGAGATAAAACATACTTTTATAATTTACTTTTAAACTGTGACAGTGTCCGGCAATCTCTGACTAGATAACGAATTCCAGAGGCGAGGCAATGATACAGTATAGGAGAATGAGTATAGGAAGTTCTGTGACGAGGAATAGAAAGGAGAGATTGATGCTGATTTCGTGAAGTAGATAGGAACTGAAAGCGTGAAGACAAGTAGGCCTAATTTGGAGAAGAGTTGTGTAAAATTTTGTATAGAAGTGAAATAGCGAGTATGATTCTTCGTTACTTTAGACCATTCCTACGAAAGGAAAGATAAGACACGCTAAGTATGCAGTTCTAAGCTTTCGGCTCCTTGTTCGTAAGAAAATAAGTAGGCCTATTCATTGACACAATAATTTCAATAGTAAAGTATCAAATACTTAAAAACTTAACATTTGGCAATGAATTGTAACATTTTCTGTATCAAGTTACATCATAACTAGAGAGCGGAATTTTAGGCCCTAAAAAGTGGCATTTTAGGCACCTAAAATAGGCTCTTAAACTCCTTTATTTAGGCTCTATAAAATAAAAAATAGGCTTTTTTGTTAAAGAATGTCAATAATATAAGATTCAACATTTATTTAATGCAAAATTCTAGGATTAAAAGAAACTTCCACACATTTCACATTTTACAAGGATAGCCTACACATGCATACACAAAATGAAGACATTCTGTCTTTAAGTTAGTCTTTTTCATTCACCAAACACATTTTCATAGTTTGCTTCACAGTAGATGATCAGCACTATTGTGGCTATTGTGTCGCTCACTGCTGTACTTACAAATGGTGAGAAAAAAGAAAGGGGTTGTTATCTGTCTAGGAATGTAAGAGAATGCTTCTTCGGCTACAACCCAACGAGTTTGTGTTAAATTGCTGGCAAAGGAAGATATAATAATAATAATAATAATAATAATAATAATAATAATAATAATAATAATAATAATAATAATAATAATAATTTGTCTCGCAAGAGTTCTTTTACATGCCAGTAAATGTACTGACTTGAGTCTGTCACGTCTAAGCACACTTAAATGCCACTGATCTAGGCCGGGATCAAACCTGCAACCTCGAGCAGAAAAGGCCAGCGCTAAACCGACTACGCTACCCAGACCGACTGAAAGTTGAAATTTTAGGATTGAAAGAACGTAAGAATGAGAAGGGGTGGCCCGAAGGTACGTCTCTATTGTGTCGTTCTCTGCTAGGAAGGAGTTGTTATCCGTCTTGGAATGTAAAGAGTACAGCATATTAAGAAAAACAGTAAACAGTTACGAAAAATGATGCAAAAATTGAAAAAAAAAAACTTAAAAATAGGCACTAACGACGAAATAGGCATTTTAGGCGCTATAAAATCCCTTTATTTATAGCTATAGTTCAACGAAAAATGTAAATATTAAATCTCAAGCTTGTATGCATCAAGGAAAGAAATAGGTTTTCGCCTAAATTTCGCTCTCTAATCATAACAAACCTTAAAGGAGAAGACAGGATAGCTTCATGTCAGCACACAGCGATATATCTTTACACCGTAATTATTTTTAAACAGTTTATTATTTTGATGATCTAAGTTTGTTAATGATTCTGCTTCATAGAGATAGAAGTTGTGTTGTCTCGGGTAGTCTGCAAGCGTAGTTGTGACTCATTGATCAGAGTTTCAATGACCAACAGAATCTTTAAAGAAACTCTGTGGAACATGTAGTTTTGTCTTCCGTGACATTCAAATTATCACCATGACTACCTCTCACGGCGTACGAGTATTTTTTTTTTTTTGCGAAATAAGTCTGCGCAATAGCAGTTGTTGCTGGTAGAGGGTACCATTTATTTAACTCTGCCTCGTTTCACACGGAGGCCTGCAGGCTCGCAGTTCTAAGAACTTCGTACTTATTCACTGCAGTTAAAGTATGTTGAAATGCAACTCAGACATACAGTACTTACTTAAATATAGCCTACAGTTCTTATGACAAGTCTGAAGAACATAAATTCATTTTTCAAACTGTGGTACACAAACATCACTGGCTCGAGATAAGTCTCATGGAAGCATTAGCTATTTCTAACACGAGAAATATAGCTTTATGGTAGAGTGGAGTGAATCTATACATGAAATTGTTTTTTATCTGTTTTATAAATGTCATAGTTGCAAAAATCTATATTTTCGCTTAACTTAGGAATGTGAAAAATATGAAGTTTCTATATTCAATTTTTCAGGTGCCCCAGGAGTTTTTAAGTTTCTTAATATTATAACCTTTTTTGCCTCATTGTATATTTGTTCTATTATTTTGTTTTTCATTACATAGCTAATGAATTGCTGTAAAATCACATATTTAAACTTTATTTGGAAGACTCTAAATTGAGGGGATCCAAAGGGAGAAAATATATAATATTTTACATAAAATATGACAAAAATTCCATTTTAGCCCATTTATTTTTTCTAGTTGAAATTTATTCTTGTTTTCTTTTTCATTTCTTTCCGAGTGGTAACTAAATCAACAAATCCAATTATCCTTTCTGTTCTTTGCTCTAGGTAAAACATTCTTTCTTGTTTTGGAACACGGCGGTCTTTATCACAATTAGGCCTACAGCATTAATTTGTTGTTTGTTTTTTTTTGCATTTACAATTGCATGTATCAAATAGTTTGTTTGCTCCTTCTTTGAATTTTACAATGTTGTCATTTTAGTTGTCGTCACCATGTCGTTTCTTACAAGGCTTCATTAAGTTTGTGTATTGATCTTGGTAAGCACGAATCAGTTGTAATATTCTTGTATGACTAACTTTCGGAATTTATGCCTTTACCTGGATTTCCTTGGTTTTGATAGAAACTCCTTCTGAAATCTCTCTAACAGTAGATTGTTTTGATTTGAAGTCAGATTTTAATTCATTTTTGACCCATAGATAATATTTCATTACGTCATGATAGACAGGTAATTGTGATGGGTTCAGCCCCTCTGATATTGCGAATACAGGGTAGAAGGTCCGATTTTTTGTATTAATATTAGAGATATTTTGACTTAAATACCCTGCGACATAAGAAGAATGGATTTCTATTAATTTAATTATATTAATTATATCATACCTAAGAGTTTTGAGATTATTCCCAATTTTCTTATAAATTGAGGTTTTTGTGACATTTCAAAATGAAACAACAGGGGACCAAAAATATGCAGTCTTTTAATATATATTTTTAACATTTTTCTGGTATCCTGTTCAGATTAAATCACTGGAGAATGTTCTCTCGCTAAAAAATCTGAACCTCAAAATTTTGTGAAAATTTCAAAATATGATGTTCTTGGGGCATCTCTAAATATTAATCTAGAGAAAATATGTTTTACATTGTTCTTTATATCACCTCACAACGTTTCCCTGGTATTACATTTTGATTCCATTAACTTCATATTTTCACTCCATCCTACTTTATAGGTTGCAAAATTAATTGAAATATTTTCACTTAATTATTGTTGCTGACTGTATTAAGTTAAGTATTTTTAACGTATTATATTACAAATTTATTTCAAGATGTTTTCATACACTGAGTAAAAAGTTGGTCTTACTTCCTCTTCCTTATGGTTTAGAAAACTTACTTTTATTGAACACTTTTAGCAGACATAGCTGAACTTCAAATACATTTATATAAATTACTCGATGTAGCGGCATTCGTAAATATTAAACGTGAAATAGTTAAATAGGTCGAGTTTTTAAAACAGTGATTTTCAAAGTAAGGAAACTAGTTAATATTTACCCTGAAGCTGATTGCATTTATGCACTTCTGGATGTTACAAATTTACAATAGGCTAATTACACACAAAAGTTTCTCCTCCATATTGTAATTATCTTACTTTCTTAAAGCTGTTCCCAGAATTGAATTTGTTTCACGGAAGTATAAACATTTTTAATTTAAGTTTTAATAATAAATTGAAAAACAATGGGTGCATTTGTTCACAATGTAGGGGATTCAATTGAGCCGTTGAGAGCAGAAGTGGTGTAAGTCAAAAATGAGTAATGATGGTTAAAGTAAATATTTTGTAAAACACAGCGCAAAGTAGCAATTAATATTGAATTTATTTAAACTATTAGTAATCAGTGGATAGCACGAAGGACATATTAATTGCTACTTTACGCTGTATTTTACAGAATTTTTACTTTAAACCTTATTACCCAATTTTGATTTACACCACTTCTGCTCTGAACGGCTCAATTATTGATAGCACTTAGAAATTCGGATGTGTTGTCCAAAAATTATTTAAACCTAAATACTTCATTAAAAATTGAAGTTATAACCACATATTAAGACTTATGTACAGAATTTTATCGCACAGTCTTCTTCATGAAAATAAATTATTCGAAGAAAGTTTCTTGATATTGATTGGAATTAGGCTTTTGAATAATCCACCGTGTCCTGACGGTGGATTATCCAAAAGCCTAATTCTAATCACAGTCACCGTGAAAGCCTAAAAACTCTTATTTTTATATTGACTTTGAAGCAAATATATTGATTACTGTATGAGTTATTCATAAACAGATTTGCCAATAGAATGTTGAACAAAAATTTTAAATACAAATAGTCGCTAATTAAGCTTTGAGCCACAATAAGATTTCATCTCAAAGGCTTCATTATAATTCTGTGTGTGTCCAGAAAGTAAGTTTCCCTGGCGCAGTTTAGAGAAAAAAACACAATTTCATGGAAATATTTATTGGAACAGACACAGCAATCTTTTTTAGCCATTTTTCAATACATTCCCACCGGAATTGAGGCATTTGTCACACCATGGGATCAACTTTTGTATCCCTATGTCATAGAAGTCTACCGCCTGGGATCAGAACCATTGTGAGATAGCCGTCTGCACCTCTCTGTCACTGTGAAAATGTTAACAGACAGAAATTTCTTGAGATGTAAGAAAAGATATTAATCGCTGGAAGAGAGAAATCCGGACTGTAGGGTGCTTGTTGAAACACTTTCCAGAAAACTCCTTCAGATCTGTTTACCATCGTTTCTTACACCTCAAGAAATTCCTGTTTGGTCAGCATATTCATAGTGACATAGAGGTGCAGATGACTGTCACACACTGGTTCCGATCTCAGGCGGCAGACTTCTACGACACAGGGATACAATATTGATCCCACGGTATGACAAATGCCTCAATTACGGTGGAGCATATGTTGAAAAATAGCTAAAAAAAATTGCTGTGTCTGTTCCAATAAATCTATCCATGAAATTGTGTTTTCTTTCTCTAAATTGCGTCAGGGAAACTTACTTTCTGGACACACCTCATAGACCCGTAATAGACAATTGAATAATGATCTTAAATATAGAGTTAGAAGACTATGCTTGATTACTAATTGTTTTATTGTGATCATAAATTTACATTACACAGATTTGAATGTAACGGTAACTACCTCAATAAAAGTCATGTAATAATGAGCAATTTAGTAAAAGTATTAAAATACCGTGTGAGGATAATTTTTGTTCCTTGTTGTTTAAGCTATGGTATCCATAAAATTACATCACACAGATTTTATTGCAAGTAATAATAGACAACTGAGTAAACGTCCTAAACGCGAAATTAGGATAATTTGGTTTATTACTGTTTGATTACTCTTTGAGTTACGTCACCACAAGATTTCTTGATACACCAGTGTAAGGACATATTTATGAAAATATTCGGAAACTGTCTAGAAGACCCTACAGCGCGTATTTGCTTGTAAAGTTAACACATCAATTGCCATATTTCCTACTTACAATGATGAACATTGAAACGTGAGATTTCTGTCTCGTGTGAACTTGAACCCAGCCTCAGACTGACGTGAGATTTGTTTACTATGCCAGAGAATATGCAACTAGAAGCTGCATTCACAGCGCAGAAACTCTATAATGCTGGTGATAAATATCTGGCACTCGCGACTTCTATTCTCACAGGGATAATTTCAATTATGAATCAGTCGTGACTTGAAGCAAACGGCTTTGTTCCTCAGAATTGCAACCAGTGCCACGCTACGGACACTTAAAATTCTTATTTGCTTTTTACCCCGTATCTTTCATGAGAAATCTGTTTTTAGATTTCAGCATAATGATTTTCATGGCCACATTTTGACTTTATGTTCACTTCTGTTTATTTACCTAGGTATATGTGTGAATCTCTATTGAAATTTTCTGCTGTATAACTAGCCTATGCCCGTAATTATTCTATATTTAAGACTTGTTAATATTACCAATGAAATTTTACAGTTAAAATAAGATGAAATAAGATAAACCCGTTATTTAAGACTTGTTAATATTACCAATGAAATTTTATAGTTAAAATAAGATAAAATAAGATAAGCCCGTTGTTTAAGACTTGTTAACATTACCGATGAAATTTTATAGTTAAGATAAGATAAAATAAGATAAGCCCGTTATTTAAGACTCGTTATTCAAGACTTGTTAATATTACCGATGAAATTTTATAGTTAAGATAAGATAAAATAAGATAAGCCCGTTATTTAAGACTTGTTAATATTACCGATTAAATTTTATAGTTAAGATAAGATAAAATAAGATAAGCCCGTTATTTAAGACTCTTTATTTAAGACTTGTTAATATTACCGATGATATTTTATAGCTAAGATAAGATAAAATAAGATAAGCCCGTTATTTAAGACTCTTTATTTAAGACTTGTTAATATTACCGATGAAATGTTATAGTTAAGATAAGATAAAATAAGATAAGCCCGTTATTTAAGACTTGTTAATATTACCGATTAAATTTTATAGTTAAGATAAGATAAAATAAGATAAGCCCGTTATTTAAGACTCGCTATTCAAGACTTGTTAATATTACCGGTGAAATTTTATAGTTAAGGTAAGATAAAATAAGATAAGCCCGTTATTTAAGACTCGTTATTCAAGACTTGTTAATATTACCAATTAAATTTTATAGTTAAGATAAGCCCGTTACTTAAGACTCGTTATTCAAGACTTGTTAATATTACCGATGAAATTTTATAGTTAAGATAAGATAAAATAAGATAAGCCCGTTATTTAAGACTCGCTATTCAAGACTTGTTAATATTACCGATGATATTTTATAGTTAAGATAAGATAAAATAAGATAAACCCGTTATTTAAGACTCGCTATTCAAGACTTGTTAATATTACAGATGAAATTTTATAGTTAAGATAAGATAAAATAAGATAAGCCCGTTAATTAAGACTCGTTATTCAAGACTTGTTAATATTACCAATGAAATTTTATAGTTAAGATAAGCCCGTTATTTAAGACTCGCTATTCAAGACTTGTTAACATTACCGATGAAATTTTATAGTTAAGATAAGATAAAATAAGATAAGCCCGTTATTTAAGACTCGTTATTCAAGACTTGTTAATATTACCGATGATATTTTATAGTTAAGATAAGATAAAATAAGATAAGCCCGTTATTTAAGACTCGTTATTCAAGACTTGTTAATATTACCAATGAAATTTTATAGTTAAGATAAGCCCGTTATTTAAGACTCGCTATTCAAGACTTGTTAACATTACCGATGAAATTTTATAGTTAAGATAAGATAAAATAAGATAAGCCCGTTATTTAAGACTCGTTATTCAAGACTTGTTAATATTACCGATGATATTTTATAGTTAAGATAAGATAAAATAAGATAAGCCCGTTATTTAAGACTCGTTATTCAAGACTTGTTAATATTACCGATGATATTTTATAGTTAAGATAAGATAAAATAAGATAAGCCCGTTATTTAAGACTCGCTATTCAAGACTTGTTAATATTACAGATGAAATTTTATAGTTAAGATAAGATAAAATAAGATAAGCCCGTTATTTAAGACTCGTTATTCAAGACTTGTTAATATTACCGATGAAATTTTATAGTTACGATAAGATAAAATGAGATAAGCCCGTAAGATCTCGAAGAGAAAACTCCTCTAACTGTAGTGGTAGGGAAGATAGGACAGACATTCTGTCCTGGTGTCCATACGGTACTTGATCGGACGCCTATTAGTTTCATTTTGTTGGAAAATGCAAGAAAAAATCTTCCTGAACATTTCCCAAAAATGAAATAATATTGAAATGCGTATAGAAATCATTACAAACGTTTCTGGCATTTCCACCATTGATGGCAATACCATGTTCAATGTATTTGTATGTGAGACGTAATTTGCTAGTGTAGAAAAAGTACTCAGTGGAATAAAAAGAAGAAATAAATCCATATGAGATGGGTGGAAATGTCCCAGAATTACTCCTGTGAACAATTGTCATTCATAAACACTGCTAAAATTGTAATTACAATTTGGCTTATCCGTGCTCAGAACCGATGCTCCTGTAGAAAGAGTTCTTGCCAGAATGAGAAAATACGGATATCGAAGAAAACATAATTGAAGGATAACAAATTAAAAACATCGTTAATTACCACAGTTAATTTGAAATTTAGTTTTCTTGATTTCTTCAATTTCTTGAGGGAGAATAAGAAACGTGGTATGAAAATTAATTAATCAAAATCATTTGATCAGTGAGTAGGTTGTAATTTTATGATTTGTGGTATGCATGAATATTGTATTTTTGTTCTGTTTTTGTAATTGTATTTATATGTACATATATGATAAATCTTAAACAGTTAATACCTACATTATATTCACATTATTTTAAAATTAAAGAAATAAATTTCTACTAAATATTTCACAACTAAGAGAGGGGGGGGGTTTCCTCTGAAGCTCTAGTAGAAAGTGTCCCGTTTTGAGCACGTGGAGGATCTCGAAGCTTAAACAGTAATAAGTTTAAATTGTTCGAATTCATCGAATTAATTATTTTAGATATTTATTCAAATATAACCTATATTATTATAATTGAGTCTGTGTAAGATAATTTTGTAGTTATGATGAATCAGCGAATATTTTTCTGATTATTATGGAATTGCTATATTTTTGGCTTACATTCAAACTACGTAATTTTCAGTGACTATTTAAAGCAATACATAGCCACTAGATTTTTCACAGAATATATCAACATTAGGTACAGTTTTTGACGTCCAATATATTAGAATATAGTTACAATACGAACATTTGTGTCGATTATTGAGTCAAGTCCAGAAATTATTAATTTAACTGGAACATAATAATGGTTACATGTACAGTATTCATAAAATGTGAGCGTCATATTTCACAATGTAGGCCTATAAATTTACTAGAAGAAGAAAAGAAATATTTATTTCGATTGTCTTCACACGATTCCTTTTCATAGAATGTAAGAAAATGTTTAAGTTTTTTTTAATAGGCAGGAAATGATGTTTTTCTTTCGCCTACTTCGTCTGAAATTAACATAAATTCTTAACGAAGAATAAAATTTATTTTGTTTGCCATAGGCCTAAAGAGATAATTTCTCTTAGGAAAATATTATTCAGATCTCTTTTTTCCAAGTTACTCTGCATAGTAATGCAAAAGGAAAGAAGAAAATCATCTTATGTTTCTTGAATCTGAGAGCTATTTTATTTCTCATTTAAAATAAATAACCGTTTATTATTAATAATGGTTCTATTTCACATATACGTAATTTCCTCATAATTGTTCAAATATCTGAATAGATTATGCACACAGATGATCAGACAGATAGGTGTTATGCCAAAGTAAAATATGTAACAAAGAAGAAAATAATAAAAAAAACTTTGGGGGTCTATGACATAATGTCCTCAAAAAAGGGAAATTAGGGCTTTCAGTATGCGGTCCATACGGTTTTCCGGCCTCACCTAAGTTACAAGGCTTCTGATAGCACCGGTATCTTAGTAATACACGCCAGAGTTCGATTATAGTTCTACGAAATTTGTGAGGAAGAAGCGATTGTAGAGTAAAATTTCATCGCGTAATTCTTTTCTTCCCTGGCATTGTACTTTTTTTTATCGTAAAGCTGTAGGCCTACCCATATTTTTTTAGTGAATACTAAACATCAACATATTGAATGTAGAGTTACATCTACAATTGGTGGGAGATGTATTAAATGCGCGATTTAATCCGTAACAGCTAAGCTTGTGAAGTGAACCCAGGATTAGGTGCCGACAGCTAGGTCTAGCAGAGATGATATCTGCGGTGCGCGTGATGGATGGAGCACGGGAGTCGCCTGCTCGGACAGCCGGAAAGTCTGGTTGCTCGGCAGCGGCAGGCATTGTTACGTCGCTTCTAGCTAGTCCGACGTGGCTTTAATTACGAAGCTCTGGCTCTTCTTAAAACTGGGCCTGCACCAATCAGAATGTAAACAACGCTCAGGTACTGACTTTCGCCGTGTAAAAAGTTCAATAGCTGCATTTTTTTTTAGAATCTTTATAGAATTGGCTTAAGTTATATCAATATCAAATAGGCCTACTGAGTTAGGGTGACCAGACGTCCTCTTTTGTCCGGACATGTCCTCTTTTTTTGGCCTTTGTCCGGAATCCGGACGGATTTTAAAAAAATCAAGAAATATCCTCCTTTTCGTAACATGTAGCTATGTCTGATATTTTGAAATTATCCGATTTGACGTATTTTTCAAGTAATTTGCCTGTAGGTGCCAGTAGCATCGATGTAATATGATATACTCTTTGCCAACGATCATAACTCTCTTTGCTCCTACTTGCTATGGCCGTTGCTTTCATGTAGCTAACTGTAAAATAATTTTATATTATTAAGTTTTATCATAAGTATACTGTAATAAAATAAATACTGACATCATTTTAAGTACAATATGGGCCTAAGCCTAAATCTAAATAGATAGTTTCTGTTCCTTTTAACATATATTGTAGTTCCCTTGTCTTTCATATGTAACTATAAAATCATTATTAGTATTATCAAGTTTTATCATAATTATTTTGTAATAAAATAGATATGAACATACTTTTAAGTATGACATAAGCTTAAATTTCTATTGTAAATATTTTGTAATAAAATAGATATTGATGTAATTTAAAGTAATATAGGGCCTAAGCCTAAATCTAAGTACATTTTTTTCTGTCCTCTTTTTTTTCGAACAACGTCCTTCTTTTTAAAACTTTGTGTCCTCTTTTTTCTTAAGTGATGTAAACCTGGTCACCCTATACTGAGTTATAAGAAATTCGATGCAATATTGTCGTAATCACCACCACCACCATCACCACCACCATCACCACCACCACCGCCACCACCACCACCACCACCACCACCACCACCACCACCACCACCACCACCACCGTCTTCATTTTCTAGCTGGTCTAGCTGTAACTATGCTTGCCGTTCAGAACTATGTCAGATATATTTAAAAATCTAATTATTAATTTAAAATTTTAAATATAAAACCTATTTTAAAACCTGGAAAGTTTTAATAGAGTTTTGCATGTTATTGCTATTGGATTGTGTACACTGCTGTGTTATCGCGTAGGCCTAAATAAAGTTATTGATGTTTGCGATTTTCTACCAAATTTAAACAAATAACGCACACATGAATGAAATTAGCGCTGCTAGTGAGGAGTGCGTCTTTTGTGTAATGTTTATGAGTTATACATTCGAAATCAGCGAGTTTTTTAGTTAGCTATTTAACGACGCTATATGAACTACTAGGTTACTTAACGTCGTGGAGTTGGTGATAGCGAAATGGCACTTGGCGAGATGAGGCCGAAGATTCGACATATAGTAGATTAGGCCTACCTGATATTTGCCTTACAGTTGGGGGAAACCCTCGGAAAAACCCAACTAGATAATCAGTCCAAGCGGGAATCGAATCCATGCCCGAGCGCAATTCTGGATCAGAAGGCAAACGCCTATGCCGACTGAGCTACGCCGGTGGTTGAAATCAATGAGAGAAATTACATTATTATGTACTTTTTTGCTACAAAACATGCCGAAATTCTGCTGAATGAACCTGAATGTGGCATGTAAGAAAGCGTGAAAATTAAATTGAGACCAAAACGAAAAGAGTAGTAGACTAGAACGAGTGCGGGAATCCAAGTCAAGAAAAAGGGCATTTTATAACATTTATTCTGCAGTTCAATTACAAAGTGAACGAGTTAGTGAATGTTTCTACACCACTATTAATCGGTGAGCAGTCAAGTAGTACAGTGTGTGATCTATGATTTAGGATTAAATTATATTTCACCATTTTATAAATAATTATTTTAAATCAAGTAAAAGTGCTAATCATTTATCTGAAAGACAATTTATAGACAGCTTGGTTTTGTGTGCTTCATTTGTCAACGGCTGTGGTTTGAAATTAATTAAAAAATTCTCTCACTTAAGGGGATATTATGATGAAATAACGGTGAAAAATTAAGAAAATCCACTTAAAAATTAATTTTTATTTTTATTTTTTTACTTCGTTATTTAACGACGCTGTATCAACTACGAGGTTATTTAGCGTCGATGGAATTGGTGAAACCGAGATGGTATTTGGCGAGATGAGACCGAGGTTTCGGCATGGATTATCTAACATTTGCCTTAGGTTGGGGAAAAGCTCGGGAAAACCCAACCAGGTAATCAACCCAAACAGGAATCGAGCGCAACTCCGGGTCGGCAGGCAAGCATCTTAGCCGACTGAGCTACGTCGGTGGCGTAAAAATATATTGTGACTCTCTATTTAGACTGAGCTCGAAAAGTTAATTAATTTATATTCCCATCATTATTTTCAAGCTTTTGAGACAATATATATTAAACATTTTGAAAACTTTGTCGTAAGGAGCCTTTTTAGTGACGTCAGTATAAAATATACTGTATTTAAAAAATATAATTTCAAAACTATTGGCCTTAATGACACCAAAATATACATATGATAGTATTGTAGGCCTGTTTATGGAGTTTAATATTGATACATTTTGGATGAAAATTGTAGAAGTTTTAAAAATCACATTTGTCCCCTAAGATGTTTTCCAAATTATTCCAGCCTTCTTCGATGTTTTCATCTAATGGAAAGGTGTCAACAATAATTATCGAAATACGTTGATAGGCTAATATAGCCAACGAATGCTTGGGTCCTTTGATACACGCACAGAATATCGTTTTAAGCAATAAAATATAATATCACTGGGCTCAAAAAGCTAATTCATTTATATTCCCCTTAAGCATGAACAAATCCTTCACAGAACGTTTCCTGAAAACGATATTCTGTGCTCTGATAAAAACAAAAACAAACTATATGCTTTTGATAAGTTCGTGTGTGTGTGTTAACCCCAAAATTGCACTATCAAATTTATTTTCCTGACTAAATCGGCACTAAGTTTTCTCAGTGTTATATTTTGACTAATACTTGTCAACATTGGTAATTAATTTCAAATTAGTTCAAGAAAACATTACTTGGTTCCTTTTGTACCCGACCTTTTGTTGGCCATTCAAGCCAATATAAAATATTCACTTGACTTTCCCATTCTTTCACCCAATGGACACGCTTCACAAGTGTTACAATGTCACATGAGAGACTACAACTTTCAATACAAATCCCCCCCCCCCTTCCTAACGCTACTCCGAAACGTTCAATAATAAGATTGTCCTCGCATATGAACGTTTGACTGCTCTGTTTATTTTTTTCCTGCCTTTAATTTTTGTTAATGTATTTGGACAAAAAATATTTTGTTATCAGATGGAAGTTGCTGCTTCTTGAGTTCATCAATGCGGGCTTCTGGAATCGGACTATTATTTGTTGACATCACCACCTGCCTGCGACAAGAAGGACCCACCTCTTATGACGACAAACGCCTCTAACTTTTCGGGTTTCTTGTTTTATGTGACAAGACTGATAGGTACTGTGGGCCGCTATTGTACGAAATAAAAGTAATCAAGTTTTAAAAAATGGACTACATGATTTTAACAAGAAACGATCTTTTGATACGAATACTATCTAGAAGAAAATATATTTAATTCTACACTTTTCGGAACAATAAGACAATATCATCCTCAAGGTTTACGCCTGATGGCGTATTCCTTCCTAAGTAAAAGTGTCTCCCATTTTCCATAGGGTCTTCCAACGCTTCTGTCTCCTTTAAGTTTATATTTTTAAATCTTCTTTGGAAGTCTTAGTAGCAGGCAGAAGAATAAAGTGCGTAAGATTTGCTGATGTTATGGCATTGTTACCAGAATAGAATGTGATACTAAGGGATATGCTACTGGAACTAATTGACAGTTGTGAGAAGTATGGGATGAAGATAAATGCCAAGACGTCCAAGGCCATGATCGTAGGAAGAAAAGTAAAGAAAGTATACTTGCGAATTCTAAATGAGGCAGTAGAGCAAGTGGACAGCTTCATATACTTGTTGTCTACTATAAACAACATGAGCTGCCACCAAGAAGTCAAAAGGAGAATAGCAATGGCAAAGGAAGCTTTTAATAGAAAAAGGAGCATCTTATGCGGACCTCTGGAGAAAGAACCAAGGAAGATACTAGTGAAGTGCTTTGTGTGTAGTGTAGCACTGTATGGAGCAGAAACATGGACATTACGACGAAGTGAAGAGAAGCGAATAGAAGTATTTGAAATGTGGATTTGGGGAAGTGGACAGATATAATAAGGAACGAAGCTCTGTTGGAAATAGTGAGTGAAGAAAGAAAGATGCTGAAACTGATCAGGAAGAGGAGAAGGAATTGATTGGTTCACTAGCTGAGAAGAAACTGCCTACTGAAGGATACACTGGAAGGAATGGTGAACGGGAGAAGAGTTCTGGACAGAAGAAGATACACATCAGATGATAGACGACATTAAGATATATGTATAATATGCGGAGAGTAAGAGGAAGGCAGAAAATAGGAAAGACTGAAGAATGCTGGATTTGCAGTGAAAAACCTGCCCGTGGGCAGAACACTTGTCTACGAATGAATTTGGAAGACTTGTCTTCACTCATTCTTAAAATACGGACTTTCCAGTTTTGATTTTGATTAGAGTAGTTGTTCTGTCGTTTATGTGAAAAATATTAAATTCCATCCTTGTAGTTGTACATAATTTCTTATCTAACAGTGTGTGTTCTGTTACTGATGTTAAAAATCCAATTGTTCAATTGTTGCAGTTTATATCTTTTTCTTGTCCGGTCTATTTTATTGTCCAATTCTCGTTTCCGTTAAGTCAGCACAGGGACTACCATTACCTTATAGAATTTCAATTGCGTTGATTTCATGTTTTCTTTTTATTGTACCACATATTTTTTGGAATTTATTTATTTTTTATTGACATAGTATTTTGATTGTATGGTATATTGAATCCCATATAGTTTTTAACTCTATTACTCGCTTGCCCGATTGTTTCATCATCAGTTACAATCTTCGTTTTCAAATGTTTTTCCCCTAGAATCCCACTGACGTGATTTTTGTTTAAATATTTTGAAATAAAATCTTTAGTTATTTTGTAAATTTTATATGTTTCTAACTGTAAACCATTCTCTGAAGTGTTAAATATCACCTGGTCATCAGTAAACAAAAGAGTATTTCTATTTACGTCATTAACTTCAAAATTTTCTGTTAAAATACTTTGTCATTGTTGCATGGCATCGTTTACACATTTATATGTAATGTATGTTAAAAAGTACAGGTGACAATGAACACCCCTGTTCCACTCCATGATTTATCATAATTGATTTTTATTGATCTCCTCTCCGTTTTAAGTCTTTATTTTTGTATTTATTTACAGGCTTCATGTTTTTGGTATCTTTATTTTCCATAATTTGCTTTTTGTAGCTCTGTCGAATGTCTTTTCATAGTCAATGAAGAAAATACAGTAAGAATTACTGTATATACAATTTAACAGGCTCTATGAAATGTAACATATACTTCGCTAAATATCTTGAATTCTAAGTAGCATTTCTTACATGATAAAATATAGTTCAGTGATATGTTTTATTACAAAATACATTTTCACAAATAACTTAGTACAACTTAATAAAAGTTAAGGCTGTAAGAAGCAGAGAGTGCCGTCAAAGTTTACGAATCTGATTCGCTGGTATCTTTTGGCCTTTTCCTTTCCCCTAGCTTCAAATGCTTCTGAGGCTCTGCACATTTTGCTGTGCCGCTATGTTTGTGAACTTAAGTTCATCTAAGTTAATTGTTCTTATAAAATATCAACAAATTGACTACTAATGAAAACGAAAAAAAATACATTCATTGTTCCTTTGTTTTAGTACCCTTTCCCTCAAAATACTAGTATTCTTTATCTGCGTTAAAAATAACAACGTCTAAAGTGGCCTAAGCAGTATAAAATATGGAGTTAGATTCTAGTGAGGGAAAACAATGTCATATTTCACAAGTTTCTTCTTGTCGTGCCCTCACCTTAGCCGATTTAATTTTATTGCAACTGATTTAAAGATGAATGACGTTGATCTCGCCACATTTCGATATCCCAGGCGTGGCAGCCGTCTTGTGCCTCCCCTCGCTTGTTTTGCATTTTCTTCCAATTTGTCTCCCCTATTATTTTTCAAGAGTTGAGGCAAACGAGGCGAAACTTTCGTATTTCGTTTCAATCAACGCCCCCAGATGTTGCAAACGAAATCAGAGTCTTAGTTAAAACGAGGACTGAAAACAAAACATTTCACTATAAAATATCCCGCTCTGTGTACGACTAGTAAGTAAAATAATACCTAATCGGAATTCTCGTTGTTGTAATTCAGAGCTCTCTTGCGGTTATCGTCACAATATCACTAGATATTGAACCTATTGTATAGCTTAATAAAGTCTATAAACTTATTCGATAAATGCATTGACTGAAAGAAATTTCTGCCTGTAAATCTATGGGAACAAAGAAACTTTCTACGAGTTTTTAGACTTTCACGGCGACTGTGACCAGAATGAGATTTTTGGGTATTGCACCGTGTCCTGGAACTTGACATTTCGGAACTAGGCCTACATACAGGTTCCATTATTAGAATAAGACCAGAGAGGTCGTCCGGATTAGCCTGGCGTAACCAGCCCAACAGAATAGGCTATCTCTCTGGTCATAAGACGTGTAGTTTTAGCATTATATTTTAGCTACAGTTATAGGTTCCAATCCCACCCAGGATATATATGCTTGTCCGTTGTCAGCGTGATGTTCTGTATTGTTTTAGATCGAGGTCCGATGTTGTGATCATTTTTATCAGAAGTCCTGCATGTGTCAGTATATTGGCAGATTTAAGTCCCCACTATCCCCAAAAACGAAAAAGAATAAAATGGAGTGGGCGTGCGGAAAATTCTGGACTTGCTCATGTTCAATTCCCAGATATTCGCAAAATAACTGCTGCATTGTGTGCTGCCACACCATCCTGCTGAAAGAACATTTGAAGTTTGTCTTGAAGAGATAGTTCTGACCAGAGAATTCTGAAGGAACTGTAGATACGCGTATACGGCGGCCATTAAAATTCTTTGACAAAAGTGTGGCCCAAAAAGCGTCATTTTAAAATCATACACCATGCATTAGTATCCCACACTTTTTGATGATTGGTTTCTTCCAACTTGAGTGGATGATAATTATCGTGTTTCATAATTTCATCTACTGAACTATAGAACATGTCTGATTCTTTTGGAGCATACCTTACGGATACCTGTAGGTTTTGATCAACATACGCTGGAAGTGGTACTATATTTTTATCACGAACCAGTTTCTTATGTCCTGTTTTTTTTTTTATTTGGAATTCTTTGTCATGACGAAGATTTTGTTCTAGTTTAATGAAATTATTTTTAGATGGTTCTCTTCGTTGTGGATGACGTTTCAAGATGCAGTCTGTAACTCTCTCGTGAATTTATCCTGTACTGTCCATAAATAAGAATCATATTACTGTATATTCATCGCTTGAAAACCTGTAGCAGAGTCTCTTAGTAACAAACAGTCAAATGCTGTAAAGACAATTATTTTGTTCCCGTACAAACCTCATGATCTATCTAATATTCGTAATGAAATTTAACTTTTGGAAGATATTTTTCCATGAAATAGCTAAAAATGTACACATAATCTTTAAATTATTTTTGTTTTGTTAATGACATGAATACAAGCTCTAGCACATCATGCTTATATGTACAATTTGAATCAGGATGAAGTGTACAACAAATTTATGGAATGATTTATAGGCTGTCTCATTAAAATAAAGTTATCTTTGTGTTACAACGAGTTTTTGTAACACTCTGTATATGCCTAATTGCTAACTGCTCAAGTAATAGGCTCTGGTGAACCCTATAAAATAAATACAGAACTACTATAACATAATGTGATGTTTTATTTAACGACGCTGTATCAACCACTAGGTTATTTAGAGTCGATAGAATTGGTAATGGTGAGATGGTATTTGGCGAGATGAGGTCGAGGATTCGTCATAGATTACCTGACATTCGCCTTAAGGTTGGGGAAAACCTCGGAAAAACCCAACCAGGTGATCTGTCCAAGCGGAAATCGAACCCGCGCCCGAACACAACTCCGGACCGGCAGACAAGCGCCTTATCCCACTGAGCTACGCCGATAGCTGATATGATATATAATATGATACGATACGTGTATGTTGTTATATGATACATTTTTCAAATGTGACTTTTTCGCTGTAATTAGTGCAATTAGTTAAATTTTGTTACAAAACGTGAAGATATGTATTTTGACAATCATGTTTACATTCTTTCATATAAAGTAACTCATAATAATGTGCTAAAACTTAATTATAGCTGTTTCTGAAAAATTTTTCTTTTGTGGGATGTTCTTTTACTTGAACACTGTCGATATGATATATATGATATATAATATAATATAATATAATATAATATAATATAATATAATATAATATAATATAATATAATATAATATAATATAGGATGTGAGGTTATGAAGATGTCTTTCTCATTTTGCACGCAATCACTGCACAATTTTTTCATGTATGACATCTTGACATTTGTCGCGGGTGTGCAGGGCGCTCTGTCGTGGAGGTTTGTTACAGCGGAAGGCGTCGTTATGGCAACGGGCGAGGTGCACGCCCGGCTGACGCGGACTCATTAACTTTTGTTGCGTCGTGTCCCTCTCAAAGAAAGAGAGTCCCCCCCCCTCCAGTGGTGGCGCCGCGAACTACAGACTCCGTTGCCATGACGCCAGCACGTCTCACTCAGTTGGCGGTTCAGCGTCCCGTGCAAAGTGCCGAACCTGCAGGCTGGTTCTTTATTTAACGAACCTCTTACATAAGTGCAGAGAAAGGACTGTAATCTCGGAAAAAAAAAGTTTTCACCAATTTTGTACATATAGACTATTTTCAGCTTCGATGAAATCGAAAAAGTGATATTTTGACATACCGTACCGGCTTCCTGCCTACACGCATATCTAGCCTCCCTGTATAGCCTGTTGTTAATATTATTGGATAGATCTTCTCTGTAATCAGTAATCATTTCTAGCATAAGAGGACCCGATCCCACCGGCAGATCAATGCCAGAGTGAGAGCTTAATTATTTCGCTAAACTAGGTTTCGATCTGCGGCGATGACTGGAGTGATACATTTAGCTTTAACGAACAAGATGGGTTTTCCGCTGTTCTACCATTTGCCTAAACATTATAAATGTGATTTCATCTTCACATTTCTTACATTCCAGAACATTTCATGACGAAAAATCGACAGTTCTGCTATGCTGCATATCTTTACGTAGAACTACATGTGATGCGATCACCTGTAGACAGATGCATAGCTTTACTATGCCGCATATCTTTACGTAAAACTACTTGTGGATGCGATCACATGTCGACAGAAGCATAGCTTTAATATGCTGCATATCTTAGAACTACTTGTGGATGCGATCACATGTCGACAGAAGCATAGCTTTAATATGCTGCATATCTTAGAACTACTTGTGGATGCGATCACATGTCGACAGATGCATAGCTTTAATATGCTGCATATCTTAGAACTACTTGTGGATGCGATCACATGTCGACAGAAGCATAGCTTTAATATACTGCATATCTTAGAACTACTTGTGGATGCGATCACATGTCGACAGATACATAGCTTTAATATGCTGCATATCTTAGAACTACTTGTGGATGCGATCACATGTCGACAGATGCATAGCTTTATTATGCTGCATATCTTTACGTATAACTACTTGTGAATGCGATCACATGTCGACAGATGCGTAGCTTTACTAGTTTTACGTAGAACTACTTGTGGATGCGATCACATGTCGACAGACGCATAGCTTTAATATGCTGCATATCTTAGAACTACTTGTGGATGCGATCACATGTCGACAGACGCATAGCTTTACTATGCTGCATATCTTTACGTAGAACTACTTGTGGATGCGATCACATGTCGACAGATGCATAGCTTTAATATGCTGCATATCTTAGAACTACTTGTGGATGCGATCACATGTCGACAGATGCATAGCTTTATTATGCTGCATATCTTTACGTAGAACTACTTGTGGATGCGATCACATGTTGACAGATGCGTAGCTTTACTATTTTTACGTAGAACTACTTGTGGATGCGATCACATGTCGACAGACGCATAGCTTTAATATGCTGCACATCTTTACGTAGAACTACTTGTGATGCGATCACATGTCGACAGATGCATAGCTTTATTATGCAGCATATCTTTACGTAGAACTACTTGTGGATGCGATCACATGTCGACAGATGCATAGCTTTACTATGCTGCATATCTTTACGTAGAACTACTTGCGATGCGATGACATGTCGAGAGATGCATAGCTTTACTATGCTGCATATCTTTACGTAGAACTACTTGTGGATGCAGTCACATGTAGACAGTTGCATAGCTTTACTATGCTGCATACCATTACGTAGAACTACTTGTGGATGCGATCACATGTCGACAGATGTATAGCTTTACTATGCTGCATATCTTTATGTAGAACTACTTGCGATGCGATCACATGTCGAGAGATGCATAGCTTTATTATGCTGCATATCTTTACATAGAACTACTTGTGGATACGATCACATCTCGACAGATGCATAGCTTTACTATGCTGCATATCTTTACGTAGAACTACTTGTGCATGCGATCACATGTCGACAGATGCATAGCTTTACTATGCTGTATATCTTTATGTAGAAGTACTTGTGGATGCGGTCACATGTTGACAGATGCATAGGTTTACTTTGCATATTGCATGTGGGTGGTGCGAAAAATGGAACAATGTAATACATGAGAACAAGGGAAACAGAAGAAAATCAAGGGGAGAGCAAAGAGAAGAAGGGAAACGCAAAGGGAACAAGAGGAAGAGAAGAAGGAGAATAGGAGGAGAATAAGGAGAACAAAAGGAGAACGAGGGGAATACAAATATATAAGGGGAAGACAGTGATAATAAGGAGAAGGGAATGTTAAGAGGAAGACAAGGATAACAAGGAGAAGACAAGTTTAAGGAGATATAGAAGGAGAACTTGGAACGGGATCGCATTTTATGTGACAGTCAAATCCCTAATTACTCCCTCATACCTAGTGAGGAGAAAACATAGTTCTATGTAAATATGTATTTAAAAAAGTGGCATAAGAACCACATGGAACGATGGATAACCACATTGCTGCTTCTTTGTGAAGAACTCACGACCTTGCAGTTGACGAGTACTGCTCACATAAATGAGAATGTTCTCTAGTTTATGCATGCCCCCTGACGGCGAGCTCAATATCATACGAGGACTTTTCACACTGTCTGTCGAAGATAGAACAGTTGGCGATATTCACAAGCATTAGAGGACGGTTTATAACATAGGCCATTGCTCCAATCGGCCCGGGTTCAATCTCCGGTCAGGCAGTGATTTAATTTTTGATGAACCATGCAGATGTTGTAGAGGTTTTTTCTCGGAGTAATCAAGTTTTCCTCTTTCATTCCATCAATAATCTCCACCTTCTCATCATTTCTTCTATCATTTGCAGCAGTTTAAAACAGGCTCAGATTAAGTCTTGGGACAGCACGCGTCTCCGATGCTGATACAGTTCTAAGAGTTTGCAGCTTCGAGTCGTGGGACTTACTAAGTAGCTACTCGTCTGTGCATGGAACTGGCTCTATGAAGACTGAGACAGGATGGTCCACCTGTCAGCATCGGAACCATGAATGCATATAGGATGGAAGTAATATAACTGTGCAAATTGTAGCAGTTTATTCCTTTGATAGAGTTTTTAAGATAAAATGGACAGTTTCTTGCAAATTAAATGTAAAGATTAATACGTTTTGTTTGTTATTTGCTGCCATTGCAAAATTTGGCAACCTAGTTGCAGTGACTAGGGGATGGACTGCTGTTATTCGGACCTGAGTTCCTGTATGTAATCGTAGGAGAGCCGGCGATGCGCCGTTGTCAAACTATGTAGAATTTGAACTTAATTTTCTTACAAAGCACATAGTTTTTTTAATTTATTTCGATGTATTCTATTGCCCCCTTCAGTTTTCACAGTTAGATCACTTCCACTCTGTAGATGCCTACAGGATTCACAATGTATGTCCCGAATCCGGCCCTCGAAAAGCTTTAGTCCATAACAGTGATGTGATGGCATATGTCGTTCCTTCGTATAATGTAGTTGCTATACAATCGTTACAAAATTACTGAAGATCGTCTCAGAGATAATAATAATATTATTAATAAAGATGACGATGGAAAATAAGTTTTTTATTTTCTAATGTCAGGTTTAATGATAGTAACATTAACTTAAAGAAACTTTAAACAAAAATTAACAGATTAATAAGAATTCATATAATATTACAAACTACTAAAATTACTACATACAATATAGATATGTGAACTACAGTGGAAAGCAAAGTACGACTTACAAACTAAGTAAACAATAGAACATAAACTTACCTAGTGAAGAAAAATAAATTATTGGATTTTATGACAAAAAGAGTACAAAATTCTTAATTATAATAAAATGCAATTCTAGGAAACAACAAACGAAATTAAGAATTTAATAGTAGCTACCTTCTTTCATAGCAGATATAGAACGCAATAAAATAGAGAGAAGAGCCTACGTCATATGAGCCGTTCAGAGCAGAAGTGGTGTAAGTCAAAAATGGATAATGATGGTTAAAGTAAACATTCTGTAAAATACAACGCAAAGTAGCAATTAATATTAAATTTATTTAAGCTATTAGTAGTCAGTGGATAGCAAGCTGGACATAGTATTTTACAGAATTTTTACTTTAAACCTCATTACCCAATTTTGACTTACACCACTTTTGCTCTGAACGGCTCACATGAATATCATAAGACTTCTCGATACTAAGTTTTGAATTTTTATAAGATTACATAGCCTATGTCAATGATAAATAGAAATGAAACGTGAATAGCGAAAAGAATATGAAAATAGAAGACAAAATGAAATTATTCTCAAGAAGTGTTAAATTACACAAATATGAAAAATTAAATAAATATTTGGTAATTGACAAAGAAATACATTTTAGATATAAATGAGTACATGATTTCATAAGGATGAACAGTTAAGCGTTGATACAGATTTTTTTGTGGAAATAGAATACAACTGAGATAAGACGCATAGTTGGTTACTTTTAAATTTGAAGTGACCAAATGTATGTGCTATCGGTTAAAAAATTATGAATGGTGGTAGTAGTAGTAGTAGTAGTAGTAGTAGTAGTAGTAGTAGTAGTAGTAGTAGTAATAATAATAATAATAATAATAATAATAATAATAATAATAATAATATATAATGAACTGTTGGCTGCAGTCCTCACATTTGAAAGCAACGGATCGACAGCGTACACAGGTTTAAACATTCAAATTTCGCCTGAATGGTAGGCAACTCTCCACCCTCAACTTGTTAGCGCAGCTATGCTGTTTCTAGAGGAGTTCTTATATAAGCAGGGGAGAATTCTCAGAGGGTGAACGACAAAAAGAATCCTCCAGCATAAGAATAAGAGGGTGCCTTGGGGTGGGGGAGTTTTTTTACGTCTGACCGAAGTTCACCTTTGATCAAGTTTTCTAGCCTTAATGAACCAGACCGAGACGAGGCTTTTCTTCTGAGGAAGGAAGTTTCAAGAGGGAAGAAAGGAGAAAATAAAAACAAAGAATCGAGGACTTAACAATTCGCCCGACTTTTTTTTCTTGTTTCGCGTAGTCATTACTTTATTCGCTCATATCGGAAGAAGTAAAGCAAACATCTTATTCCCGGGACTCGGTTGCTTCTCTAATTAGGGTGGTGGATAATCCATCTCTGCGGAGAAATTCGGCGCCAGGAGCTCACAGTACAGAACTACAACTAGTTTCGATTCTAAAGCAATCTGAGAATTCTCTGAAAGAACAACCACAAAAATAAACATACAAATTATAATTGAACAAACATAGGAATGACAATTGTCGCTGTCAGTCGGGGACAATATTTATACATTCTTTGATGTAAAGAAAGCGTAACTCTTGTCTTTCTTGCCCCACTAGTTGTGAGCGTCTTCTTGCTTACAGCTCCTCAATTTTCTACAATAAAAATAATTGTTTTACTCTTCTGCAATAGAGTTGAGTGGCTGTAAAACCCCACAAATAAGAAATGAATACCAGTAAAATTAAACTATCTACTTCAAGTAACGCTCCAGTTTGAGCTATGTTCACCAGATATGGAAATCTGAACATTTTTGAGAAGTCTTATATTTCGTTGTAGAACAATTTCGATTAATTAACTATATATTGTATTAATAATATATTTAGCAATAGTTGAGTCTATATTTAGATATGGCATAATTGATTAGGAGCAAAGTGCTAAATCACAACTTAGCCTGTTACTTTTGCTTCAAGAAAGAAAAAAATTGTTTCTAGATTACCCAACACATTTTATTTTTTCGTAATCGTGTGTTCATAATATTGAACAAATTAAATATTTACCTCTGTTAAACTTTTTCATAAAAATTGATGTAAATATCAAGATGACATAAAAACATTTCGTAATACTAGACGTAATAAGTTAGCTCTTTTACTCGAACCAAAATAGTATACGAAATTTGGACAAATTCATTCTTCATGTTATGGGTCAAGATTATGCAATTAGTTTATTAAAATTAATCGAAACTATATAGATGAATGAATATTAAATGAACTACAAATGGGATTTCACCCGGTGGTAGTTGCAGAAAAAATAACGATATGATAGAAAAACTAAAGAAATGCAAGGTAGAAAAGTAAACGAAACAATTCAATGACAGCAAATAATAGTAACGAAATGAAAAATTTACGATCAAAAGCATAATGCAATCAAAAACACATAAAGAAACACACTTTATTATAGTATTAAATATTATTGTCTTCACTATTAACATTTTCAACAACCCCTATACACTCTCTAATCACCACATATTAGATGCTCTCATTTTTCAGTTACTAAAACTTATTGAACTGGCTCTTACACTAAAAAAAACACTGCATATACACTGTAACTCATATTAGTTACACTTCTACTCACTTTGCATTCACTGTAATTCGCTTACACAGTAAATATAACTCATTACTCGGTCATTAAAACTTAATGGATTGACTGTATAGCTCACAGCACTTTCACTGGAAAGCACTGTACACACTCAATAACGCGCTGCACTTATATTACTACTCAGTGCGCATTTATTGTAACTCACTTTCACTGACACTATAACTCACTGGAAGAAAGCACGGATAGAAAAGAGGTAGATAGGTCCCACATAGTTAAATGAAATAAACTACTCATTTCCTACTTTTTTTTTCACAAAGGAAATGAACTGGCCAGAGATAATTTATTTTATTTTTATTTTTATTCCTTTTTCAACCTTAAATGAAATGTATAAAATTCGCAATTTATTGTTTTATTTTAACAATATGTTTTAACAACTTATAATTATAAGTTAGGGGTGATTTTTTCTTTCTAACAGTAACAATGAAATTTAAAATGCTTTTAATATCAAGCATTGACGAATTAATTTTAAATAAAAATCACTACATTTAAATACTAACCGTGCGGGCCACCCAGACGAGATGGAGAAGCACGCATTTATCCAGCATTTTGGTTTCACCGCCAGCAGGTGCCGTTCCAAAATAGACCTACTGACAAAGAATGTTACCGTGTGAATCGCGCTTTATAACATGAAGTTTCCACCACCAAGAGTCGGCCCATCCTTTCTTTGGGAAAGAGTACGTACAGTCACAGTTTAAATTCAAGGAAAAGAAGCAATGAAAGAAAGTAAAGAAAATTCAGACGAGGATTCATATACCATTTATTGGAGTGCGGTGGATATGAAATGATTGCAAGACAGCAGTTAAGACACTTTTCGAATCGAAGCCCATGTTCTAACCACCACTTATTAGGTCAAGCTTCGCAAACGTGCTCACTCCCAGCTCCTTCCTTCTACTACCGTGGTCGAAAATATCCGTCCTCCCTCAACAATGATGTCAGGGTCGATCGCAGCCGAATTTTTATAGAGTGAAATTGGCCCTTCTGCTTGACATACTCATCCCATTTGTAGTTTTACATGATATTTCTAATGTATTAACGTAAGCATCAGGATAATCTTAAAAGAAGCGGGCGACAGTTTTATACAGTATCTCATGAGGAACTTTTAGCATTTTACATATTTTAAACGTTTATTCCTCTGGTCTGGAATTTTCGCTTACCTTTTCAAGAATCTTACAGAGATGTTCTTCAACTTACGGAGGTCTTCGCTGATGAAAATTCAGGACTAATGAGAACTATCATGCTCACCATCGCTAACAACTTCCATGTGTTCAGGCCCTGTTGTTTGACAACCTCGCCTCTATATCTTCCTCCTACCGTGTTGCATAATACGTGACGTTCATTTTTGGGCCTTTCTTCTAATCTAATTTTTCTCATAGCGACTCACGGAACGAGACAAATAGCCAACAGGTTTGAAGCTCACATAGTTTCTTACCCCTTGTCCCAAAGTCACTTCCAAGAACGCGCTAGAACACTTATTACTTCACCATTCTTCAATCGTCTCTCTTGATTCCCATTCCGCCAAAAGCCATCTCGGTATCGTCTACTGTATTGACGCTAGATAACATTGCAGACGGCGTCGTTAAATGACTTATTAATTTTTTGCTGCAGAACTATGTACTTTCCTGATATAAGTGGTGGCCTACGTACGGAGTTTCGGATGTCCGAAAAAGTGAAAAAATTGAGCTATAAGAGCTACGTTAATTATTATGGCCGTCTTTAGCGACCTTGGCAGAGCGCCGAAGTGTGATTCAGGGAGGGTTGCGTCATTGCGTCTTGAGATACGGAAGCGAGCAGTACCTGCAGTTTAAAGACAACCTATCAGTGGATAAAAATACCACTTCTCTGTGAGTTAAATTACGAGAATTATGAGATCTAGTTAGTGAGAGTGGTAGTGAACATTTCAATAATTCCCAAGAAACTCGGAGCAAAATATCTTCACGACGGCGATGGTGGCCGAAGTATAAGGATTCAGAAAAGATCACAAACGTCGGAAGCCGAACAAAGACGAGAGCATACAAAGTTCCGTTGAAAGCCGCGCGTGTGAATAAAAATTCGCTTTAGTGTGTAGTGCAAACATCATGGCTTTAATATGAAGTGATATTCTGATATTACTGTGATTCAAATTTTTATAGTTACGAGTATTAATTCCATTTTATTGTTAGCAACAGAGTAATTGATTGGAGAACACAATAGCATATATTTAATTACTTTTAATAGCAGTTAGTAGTTCCACATTTGAAAGCTTGCAGAATAGCACAATTATTATTCTTGTGATATCTTCTATAAAAATTTTTAATGACGGACACTTGACTTACGTCATTCACACAAGCGTCTCCATCTAATGGGCTACGCACCGAAACTATAGTTCTTTTAGCAGTTATTACGCGTTGCCCTTGGTGCATCATGGGAGGCAAACTGCACAGAGCCGTATAATGAATTTTTTTTAACCTTTTTCGCCCGAATGAGTCCATTTGGAATCACTAAGATTTCTGTAATCTCTGACTCATATGATTTGCCTGATGATTCCATTTGGTATCCTGAGAAGCAGTTTCGTTCTTTACAGACAGAATATAGCACCCGCCAGTTTCTTGGTTAGCTGTTTTTAGGAAGAGGATTCCTTTGTTTTTTTTTCTTTTGTTCCTCCATAGTGTCTCTATGAAAATAATTCAGGTCAGAAAGGGTTCATAAAGCAATGGTGGAATGCCGGTAGGGGAAACGGTATCTCGCGAAAATATAACACCAAGCACCATGTTTGTCCACAAATTCCAGTTAGATCTCCTGGGATTAGAACCCGGGTTACCAGTGTGGGAAATCGACCCTATAGCCATACGGCTAACGGTGAGCCGTTCTGATTAATATATGAACAATTAAAACTATCTGTAGGTTAATGAAAATTATACTTGTTCAAATATTACAGAATTGACTAATAAACGTAAAATGCAACGTAATAATACGAGACGTTAACTAGAGAGCAGTTCATCATTTATGATCTTCCACCCTCGGACCGTTTATTTGGTGCCTGTATTTGAAGACTGGAGAATTAACGCGTAAATAAATAATGCTGTGTAAAAGTTACATGGCAACGCAACTTTTCCATTTGTGATCATTCATCTTTCGGGAGGATTGTTTTTAATGCCTGCAATTGGTTGGACTCTGTTAAATAAATAATGCGTGACACGAAAATGAATACGATTTTGTTATTTATAGTATTCTACCCTTCACGCGAACCCTTTTTAATAGCATCAATTGATTGAACGTGGTCAAATAAGGCCGAACAAACAAACAAGATGGCTGCAAGCGGATACCGCTAGTGTTTTGTCACGGCAGTGTGCACCCATGGCCCCCTGGAATTGCCTCTCCATCTCGTGATGAATGGCGCGCAGCTTTCATTGTAAATATTTGGGGTCTCGTTCACCGAAAGGAAACGAGAGAGAGTCGTAAAGTTATCTATCGCTCGAGGGGGCTCCGCCCCGCGGAGTGCGATGACAGCGCCCCACAATAACTCATCGGCAGCACAATCCAAGTCGCATTCCTGTATCCGTCCGTCCGTCTGTCTATACCTGCTCTGCATACCGGTTGGCCGAGGGCTTCTTCATCCAGGTTTTCTCAGAGGACTTCGCTTTTCCGGCCATTTTCATGAAGTGCCCTGTAGTCGCCCTGTCATTGCTCTGAGTCGGCATGCATTTATTGTTCTTGCAGTTGAAATGACCTCACGATGTCATCCCGGTGTTTTCTGGCGTGAAGTTTCCCAACCTGCTCCTAATCCTGTTGGTCTGCTGATAACGGGACTGGATAGACATGTCACAGAGGTGCCCGCTAATAGATCAGGGATGTAGCGATAAGCCCGTGCATGATGGAGCGGTCGCGGGACAGGAAGCAACTGACGGCCAAGTCAAGCGAAAGCGAGGTACACTCACAGGCTGATCTCAAGTAGCTAGCCCACTATGTGCCTAATACAAAAAATCGTATGAAGTACTCTGCGCTGCCCAGTAAATGCAAATTTGTAAGGAGAATATGAACTAATTTTACGCGTTGAATTCAGCTATGGCTTCAAAGATTGCCTCCAAGTGTGAAAACGTCTCTGCTGTGGAAAGTTAATTGTCTCTCTTCGGCGTATAATTATAGGTGATTTAAATACTACTGTTCATATCTGTGGAGTAACGGTTAGCGCGTGTGGCCGCGAAACCAGGTGGCCCGGGTTCGATTTCCGGTCGGGGCAAGTTACCTGGTTGAGGTTTTTCTCCGGGGTTTTCCTTCAATCCAATATAAGCAAATGCTGGGTAACTTTCGGTGCTGGACTCCGGACTCGTTTCACGGGCATTATCACTTTCATCCCATTCAGACGCTAATTAACCTAACATGTTGATAAAGCGTCGTAAAATAACCTACTAAAACTACTACTACTACTACTACTACTACTACTACTACTACTACTACTACTACTACTACTACTACAGTGCATTCGTAGCTCGGCCGGACCGTCCTCGAAGGTCATCACTATGGCTAGGATTTTGATGACCTATAAATCATGAAAAAATGTCCTAAAAACAATGCATTTATGAACTAAAAATCTTTCAAAAATGCCCTTAAAAATGCTCTAAAAATTGATCTTACATAATTGGCTTAGTAGGAATATTAATATTTAGACTAGTAATTAAATTAAATTCTAGTACCAACATTCAAGTTTATTTAATTTTACATAATTTTTCTAAGTAGTACACTTTAATTAATTATTTTACCTGGTGTAGTTCCATGTAGTCCATCACAAGGCCAGTCTTATCCGGAACTAGCAGGTATAGAGGAGTCTATATTGAAGGGGTGGTTGGACTGATCCATTACGTTGGTGGTGTACCACGTTAAAATGATAATATTTGTGTAGAAAAACGATTAAAATAATAGGCCTATACAAAATAATGAGTATTAATTGAAAAAAAATGTAGAGAAAATATCAATGGAAATAAATAATATTTTACATTAATAATGGGAGTTCATGGCAAAATTAAATGAAAATACCCCAAAAATGACCGAATAAAACAAAAAATGCTCTTATGAGTTGAAACGGGCAAAAAATACAAAAAAAAATGCCCTAATAAATGTCTTAAAACACTCAGTTTATCACATAACATATAAATACTAAAGCAGCAATGTTTCTGGCTTTCTAGAAAAAAGATGCAATTTCATCAAAATCCTAGCCCTAGTCATCACTTTCAACATCTGTTGTGATGCAGGTAAGCCTCATGTTAGTAGAGTAGTTAGTATTCCGTACCCATGACTTGCCGGTCGTTTACGTGTAACTCTGGCGTCAGGCGCGCCAATCTTCACCCAGTCCAAGGCCGCCGCGGAACGGTCCGGCCGAGCTATGTACTACTACTACTACTACTACTACTACTACTACTAATATAATAATAATAATAATAATAAACATAGACCCTGCGTAGTACAATCGGCTGAGGCGCTTGCCTGCCGATTCGGAGTTACACTTGAGCTGATTACCTGGTTGGGTTTTTTCCGAAGTTTTCCCCAAACGTAAGACAAGTAATCTGTAGCGAATCCTCGGCCTCATTTCGCTATCACCAACCCCACCGACACTAAATAAACTAGTAGTTAATACAGCGTGTTTAAATAACCAAGTAAAAAAATACACATAGATGTCCGCAAGATTTTCCCCATAGAGTAGTCTACTAGCACTTTTTTTCACTACTGTACTGTGGTTGAATAATTATAGAAGGTGTTACAGAAAAAGGTAACTGAAGTGAACACTGCATGTGTGTGTACTGGGTGTTCATTTCAAAGTGTGTCATGACGTCACTGTTGATGAGTCAGCGATTTGAAGCGAGTTTCAGCTTTTATGTCAGAGAAGTTGCCTATTAATCAAGGCGTTCAGTCTGAACTTGAGAACGTGTACGGTATAACTTGAACGTCGTAGCAACAGATGGCGGTCTGTACGGTCTGTGTGCTACCATAACCTCTTTCGAATTGTGTTTTGCGAAGCCAAGTCGTACACAGGGTATTTGTTATCATCGGTTGCGTACGGCAACATTCCACAACACAAATCAAATGCTCCGTGTCCATGTTGACCGTCGAAGTTAATGTCAATAAATACGTAAGTAATCGTCTTAACCCTCTCCCCATATCTCGACAGTAAGAAAAAACTATTCTCAGTACAAGTTTCGAAACAGTTCACATTCCTGCCACTACCGGCGTTACCGTACGTATCGGTAAGTACCTACTCTTCAGAATGAACGCCGTACTTGCTAGGCAACTTCTCTCGCACATAGGTAATACGCCTCTGTGGAAGTGTAGGAAGATTGATTCTCTAGGCTCATCGACTAGCCACATGACGGCATACAGCGAACCATGACACACTTTGAACTGAACACCCAGTAGTCTATCTATCGTTTATACCAGTGCTGCTATGGTTACACGGATCATCGGCCGCATTGAGTATGTAGTGAACAACAACGGACGCCATATGGAGCATGTATTTGTATAAGAATGGGCAGACAAAGCTTTTTTTTACTTGGTTATTTAACGACGCTGTATCAACTACGAGGTTATTTAGCCTCGAGGGGATTGGTGATAGCGAGATGATATTTGGCGAGATGAGGCCGAGGATTCGCCATAGATTACCTGAAATTTGCCTTACAGTTTGGGAAAACCTCGGAAAAAACCCAACCAGGTAATCAGCCCAAGCGGAAATCGAATCCGTGCCCGAGCGCAACTCCGGATCGGCAGGCAAGTGCCTTAACCGACCGAGCTACGCCGTTGGTGACAAAGCTTTTAGTCTAGCTTTGGCAACTTTCAGGTAATTTTGTTTTTTGCAACATTTCATACATTTGTGGCCTCCCTGATTTTACGGAGGTCAAATTACTTTGCAGCAAAGTGCAACAGTTGCTGGTAGTTCAAAATTACAGACTACATAACAACAGATTTGTGAAAATAAAACAATTAATTGTTTTTGTATTAAATGCCACGAAATGAGACAAAATCTAAATTATATAGGGTGATCCATTTGGGAAGGTGTGAAATAAAATCGCTGTAACATGAAAAGCAAAGTGCTTTCCGGATATAATACACATTGTGTAATATCAGAACACTTTACATGAGGCAGAGGTAGCTAATTTTTGACAATACATTTATAAGTTGTATACGTAAGAGTCATCTGAGACTCTTCGGACTTGCTGTCGTAATAGTGCTAACACCTTCGGTTTTCGAGAACATGCCTACGACCACCAATGTGTGGCATGTTGACATCCACTTTCTTCAAATGTGTGATATACAGTAATATCGACTTACAATTTCGACCTCCCCGAACACTATACGAATACCCACGACAAAACGAGGTTCAATTGATGTCGCGCCTTCAAATTCTGCAAACCACAACACACGCATTTCGCTCGTTGCTGTACAGCAGACGTCTCAATAGGGCCTCCTCGGAGCACTTCCTCCTCTCCCTATTTTTGTATGTAAACGTGGAACAAGATGCGGGAGCAGTTCGTGTATCTCCGGATGACGTCATTGACCGCGACGTTTGAATAAACATCTGCAACCGCTACGATGTTGTGTCCATCTCCGAGGAAAGAATGTCCTTATTACCGCAAATGTATGAAGAAATAAAAGCTTTTATAGGAAAAGTGAAATTATTGTGGGAGTCGCAAGTTTCAGTGGGTAACTTTTACTACTTTATTAATCTAAAATTGTTATCTAATTTGAATCAAGACCAGTGTAACAAATATAATGAAGTACTGAAGGACTTGAGAAAAGAATTTGAGATCAGATTTAAGATTGTTTGTGAATTTCTGAGATGTTTTGGTTATTTTTAATTATTGAAAACATCACGAATTATATTATTTAACTATTATTGTAATTAATATATTAATATTGACGTATCATAAAATACGTACTTTAACAACCAACAAGTTTAATTGTAATGTTATTATTTAATTAAATTTTATTTCATTAAATATAGTGTAAACTTAAAAAAAAAGAGAGATACTAAAAACCATTTACTACTAATGAAGTATTGTTGTTGTTTAGTCAACTGTCCGAAGATAGGTCTGAACCTCACAAGTGATACCAACAAGGACCACTTAAAGACAACTAGGCCAGGAGATAATAAGGTGGCCAGTTCTTTGTGCTTAAATAATTACGTAACATGTATGATCCTTCATGCTTCAGATGTCCTATTTTTACTCATTGATATATCATTAGAAAATAAATTTATTATTATATTATTATTATTATTATTATTATTATTATTATTATTGCAAACTACATAAGAAATTTTATTCCTTTCGAAATAACCGTCTATTGTGACAGTCCAACTCAAAAGTGCAGCTTTGTGGCATTTCTCCCGCGACAGTTACAACTTAGGTCGCTTTTGCTTGTAACATGAATCAACGATCGGCTCTCTTCGGGTATTGAGCTTATCTCTTCTGCTGACTACGCTATCTACATTTGCTCTCTGTAACAACTTTCACGCATTGGCCTTGAGACGCCTGCTGTACAGTAAACGCAATTTTGTTTCTTCTATAGTTGCTTCTAAATGATAACATGATTTCTTTCATTCGTAAAAACAGTGATAACACTTCTGTGCTTTAATATTATATTGAAACTAAAGCAATTGTTGTATCACTACTAGTATAAATGTTACATCGATTTTATTTTAAGTCTTCCCAAACGGTTCAGACTGCACTATAACCTATTCTAAATGTGATGAACATTAATTTGATTCATTTATATAAAAGATGTTGTAAATTGAAAATACAAGTAATATCTATTAGAAGTTGACCGAACATAGGCTATTGTTTATTGGACAACAAAGCATTGTAATAAAATTGTATTCATTTTGTTACAGAATTCAGTTCTCTTTTATATTAAACCGTCTAAGTCTTTGATTGATGAAATCTAGACTTTGAAACAACTGTAATTTAATGTGAAATAATTCTGTGGTGTGTGATCATAACATGATAACTAAAAAAATGGCTTTTTTTACCTGAAAGCGCAGTCCTATATGAAAAACAGTTCTCTTTCGTTTGGTATAGTCGTGATATATCTATCTAATCTCATGTTATTTTCATTCACATTTGTATGTAAAGTAAAATTATGATTTGTATAGGAAAAGTGGAAATAAAGATTCTTGTATCTCAAAACATATTTTTTGGAGTTATCATGTTTTGACCAAACACCACAGAATTATTCATTATAATTACGTAATAAAACTATTTTATAACTTGGAAAATAAAGATAATTGCATCTTCTTCAAATACAAATTTATCTACAACTTTTTGACAGACACGGTGAACCGTTTTATTGTTGATGAGGTCTCTGTGTACACTCAGCACTCAAAGAACCGCTTCTTGGGTATTTTAACTCGACCAAGTCTTCAGGGTGCCATATTGAAAGAAAACTATCTTTGCAAAGATGACTAGGAGAGGTCGAGTGAACCTCTTGATTCTCCTGTTGGTGTCCATGATAATACAATAATAAATGAATAATCATTATCGTTACCGGTATTAACCATTTATAACATCTTGCTGCAAATTTAAATCACAGGCCCAGTTTAGTGTCTTAAAATGTCCAATTGGGCATTTTGAAAATAAAGTTTTAAGGTTGATTAAGTTCTGAATTCTTTATTATTATTATTTTTCATGTTGCCCAATTTTATTCTACGCAATAAGTGTTTAAATTTCTTTAAAATATAATACAACTCTACTTTTACATGCAATTCTTCAATATAAAATTGCCTACATATATACGATATTGAAAACAATATACTTATTAAGCTGTCAAACTATCAGGGTATCTGAAGTGGTTCCCAATCATATTTAAAATTGACTGCAGTGGTTCCAGAATAGCGTACTGTAAACAACTTTGTTTTTCTTTCAATGATTGTTTCTTCATAAATACCAGGTCGAATTTGATCCTTTCCTTTTAAAAGAAGTGTAGGAGTTTATATGACAAGTTAGAACCTAAAATATTTCAAGGCAACGTAACTCTACCAATAGGAGAGTGAGCAAATTGATAATGTCATGTAAGAGGAACCGATATATTGTAAACAACTCAGAAGTATTCGATGTGGTTCTTAAGTCTGTACAATAGAGGACGTGATGTTTCTTCATTCGATATATCGAACTTATTATGTTGGTACACTGACGTTCAAATATATCTGACCCTACTAATCGATAGTGATCGATAATTTGTTGGTGTAGGCCTACGTGTGGATTCTTCACGAGACGATAAAAGTCACCCTCGGCTCCCTTTATTGCGCATGCGCTATCGGTGAAGAAATTCCGCTTCCGGTGTGACGCTGAGCCCCGTTGTAAGCATAAAAATGTTTTATTTACCGCAGTAATTGTGAACTGGATTTCTTTTACTTTCATTCGAGATTGATGGATTAGTTTTCAAACTTCTGTAATAATGCCTGTGGTATGCAAACATTGCAGTACCATATTTAGTAAACAGTCGAATTTAAACAGACATTTAAGACATGTACATAAAATAGAGCACGTGAACATGATATCGTATCAGTAATATTATATCTTTCTCTTGTAAAATTTCCAGTTTTGGAATTACAAGGTTTTGATCGCCACCCGACGATGAGCCATTAGTTTCACTGTCATTAATATAACCCAATTTATCATTGTATTCCCGTTCACTGCACTTTCAGTGGGGACAATTTTCTTTATTAAGCATTTATCCATTATCAGTAGTTATATAGCCGTTGCTAATCAATTAACGAGCACACACCTACGACGACGATCATAACAAAAAAAATCAACCTAAAAACGAGTGTTGATAATGGTTAGTTTTAAATTTTGGGTAATTAAGTAGTAATCATCAGCCAGGCCATCTTCCCGTAATAGAGATCCAGGATAGATACATTACCAAGTATATACATATATTTTAATAATTGTGTAGAAACAAACCATCGACTGGTCGTATCGGCCAGGCCATCATCTTACTACAACAGAGATCCAGGGTGTAAAGTGGATACTGGATGACAAGTTAATCATACATATACAAACGAAATTTAATAAAAGAAAGTACATAGGATAACGAAGGTGCCCTGGACCTCTATTGCGAGAATATGGAGGCCTGGCCGATTATTACTACATAATTACCATACACTGTTAATTAACTGTTAGCTCTGTGTTATTTCCGCTTGGTAAGACTTAGGACCATTACTATTCGATCCCAATAGTTCATAGATTTGAACTGAACTACAAAAATGTGGATCATGGATAGAGAAATGGAGTCACTCTGTTGCATGTGTGAAGATTCACCGATCTCAAATTCAGGAAAGATAGCGGCATTGTGAATTGCTTTACTAACATGTTCGACAGCTGACCTCCTCTATCAGTGATTTAGATGGATAAAAACATTTAGGGCCTATAGGAACTCATAAAGTTAGTGGTATGTTTCCTAATTTACCATGATATTTAGAATGCTATTGTTCTAAGGGTGTCCCGATTTGTTCTTTTGGATGGTTCCTTGTCCATTTTGTTACTCAACTGTGGAATAATAAATAATAATGAATATAGGTCTATACCGGTAATAATAAAAAAATATATATATCTTCTTTTTTCCGAGATGTTCCAGTCGAACCAAACCACTACTCTCTATAGAGTTCAAATAATAATCTTTGGCCTATAACCTACTTCATCTTTCAAACAAATTAATTCAATTTTTGGCTAAACTAGTGCTGAAGTAGTTCCCCGCTTATATACATGTTGCATATACGAATCTGTGACAGGTTAGATTTGGTTAGTTTAGGGTTTTGTTACGCCATGCATATATTTGTCTATGATGCATATACGATCAACTGTATCTACATAAAAAGAAACCCTTATAAATTCAACAATTTTCACTTCCGAAATCACCAGAACTACTTCAGCGCTAGTTTCGCCGCTTTATTTGCATAGGAATATCTCTTCGAATTGTTAACAAGGTTGAGATCACTCTTAATTTTACTGGATGTGATGCCCCTGGTTTTATAAATTTGGACACAAAGTGTCTTGCAGCCCCTCTGAAGTTGGCACTTACGTTTGGTGATATTTATTTGCATATCACGAGATTCGTAAGTTGGTTTACAGTTGAAATATCCAGAACTACCTCAGCGCTAGTTCTTGCCGCCCCTCTGAAGTTGTAGATGGAATATTGTGTTAGCCAAGTTTAATATCAATACTACCACCAGAAATTACATACATATACATATAGCCTATCAAGACTTATGAGGAAATATTCTGGAATACAATTATACGAAAATAACGTTTGACTTGGATAACAGGAGCTGGAGTAATAATTGTGAAATCTATCAATGCACTTTTATTATAATTGCGTAACTTGTATCACCGAAATGTAAATAATATATGATCGTGACGAAGGTGAATCTAGAATGCGGTGAATAAAACAATTTTTATGTTTACAACGAGGCCCGGCATCACACCGGAAGCGGAAATACTACACCGATGGCGCATGCGCAAAAAGAGAGCCGAGGGTGACTTTTATCGTCTCGTGGATTCTTCAGTTATTATTTCTGTGAATAGATGGTGAAGGTAATAGTCACTGTTGCCAATCGTAGATAAATATACCCGTGTTATAAAATTCATTTTTTCATCCCACTTTACTGATTGTAAAACAACACTGAGTTTGAGTGGAAACAGCTGATATTGTCTATTAGAAAAATAATTTATGCTTAATCTACATAATCACTTTTCCTGACACTTTGTAACGGCTCCCAATAATAGTGCCAGCTATTTTTTACTTGCTTATTTAACGACGCTGTATCAACTACGAGGTTATTTAGCGTCGATGGGATTGGTGATAGCGAGATGAGGCCGGGGATTCGCCATAGATTACCTGACATTTGCCTTATGGCTGGGGAAAACCTCGGAAAAAACCCAACCAGGTAATCAGCCCAAGTGGGAATCGAACCCGCGCCCGAACGCAACTTCGGATCGGCAGGCAAGCGCCTTAGCCGACCGAGATACGCCGGTGGCTCGGTGCCACCTATTGAAAACTAGCGGAACTCTTTCAAAATTTGTCAATTTTTCATATCTTTCGTTCTGACTTATCCCGTGGCTGGAAAGTTCGCTATACGATCACAAAATCGTAGATCGGATATCTTTGAACGTCGGTGTACTCCAGTTTCCAAATGTTTATAATCTTCAGTTGTCAAGTTGACTTCTAGAACGTTTGTATTGGTAAGGAAGTATAAAATTATGATAGTGGCAATATGCCCATTCATTGACAATATTTCATATAATGTAACCAAAGTGTACATTTTTATTCAAAGAAGACGCTGAAATCAGACTCAAACCTGGACTGACAGGGCGTCGATAAATAAAGTGAAGTGAAGTGAAGTGAAGTGAAGTGAAGTGAAGTGAAGTGAAGTGAAGTGAAGTGAAGTGAAGTAGATCTATTGGTGCGGTGTGTTAACGTATAAAGCACGTTTAACATGGAATTAAAGGTGATGTGCTGCCACAAACTCAAGAAACGTTTCTTACTAGATTAAGTGTCTAACGTCTTCAGAACATCTTATTCAGGCCTGCAGAACTCGAAAAGTAGGGGAACTATGACGTCAGCCTCACTCCACTTCTATTGAGGATGATCGACTTCCGCCCCGAGAATGAATGTTGATACAGCCCAGCGTAACTAGAACGCCGTGACCGCACAAGTAGAAAAGGTGGGTGGGGTAAGAAAGGGGAGGAAATCAGTCATTCTCAAGAGCTACAGTTCTGAAGGCCTGACTTGTCATAACCATGAAAGAGACATGCCCTACTTAACAGTAACACATTCAGTAACATCCACAAAAGGCAGTTGGGGATACCTTAACTCTTTTTATATTTATACATTTATTTATGGGTAGTTAATCCATTTTTGTTGATTATAAGATTATATGAGCAGCCCTAAAATCATAAGATAGGAGTTGATAAAAGGGATATTGACACACTCACCGCGCAAGATAATTGTTTATAGCTTCCGTTCGTTCGGATTATGCGAATCATGTCTGATATAACGCTTGAAACTGGCAGGGAGGGAACCATCTCAGTTATTACGTTTAGAACTTTCCGGGAACCATTTAGGACATCTGGAAACAACTTCGTACGCTCTCGAACTCATGCGTGTGTGACAGTCCGGTAATAATAATAATAATAATAATAATAATAATAATAATAATAATAATAATAATAATAATGATAATAATAATAATAATAATAATGATAATAATGATAATGATAATAACAATAATGATGATAATAATAATAATAATAATAATAATAATAATAATAATAATAATAATGTTATTGCATAAGTAAATAACAGCGTAGAGTTGGATAAGTATTAATTACATTGCCATGTAGGTCTATTTTCTGAATCTTTATGTTCGACTGTAACAGATATCGTTTGTTGGGGCGTATAATGCGGAATACGTTACTCTTCCCCCCACCCTTCCTTTTGAATATAACTTACGGTAACTAAATAAATTTATAATAAGTTATTTGTGTACTTTCTAACGTATATAACATAATAGAAGTAAATGTGTTCAATTTATTCGGTTATTGGTATAAATATAAACTTATGTACATATAGAGTGTTTCAAAAATACATGGCAGAATTTCAGACTTGGATTCCACACGTGTATAGGATTAAAAAAAGGACTACCTCGATTTATATCCAGTAAAAATATATGAAAAATAGGTTATACGTACTAATTTATTTGTGGAACAGTTTTGTTATATCTCCGCATTTGCGTTAATATTATATTTCAACATATTATCTTGTAAGAAAATGTGATTTATTTAAATTAATGTGTTTTGTGTTCGTGCAGTTGTTCCACTTTTACACTGCGATGGCGTTATGATGATTTTTTAAACTGATCTGGCTGTGTAGTTAGTTGATTGGGCATTATTTTGCACGTTACGATTAGGTAAAATTAGAAGGGGGTAATAATTATCCAGGCGGACTAGTTTCGAGTCTAGGTCAAGCCTAAGATTTGTCATTGAAAAATTCATGACACTTGTGGCGGACAAGTTCACAGTTGAGGTCTTTCTCGGGATTCTCCCATTTCCCCATATTAGGCATCTACATAATTCCGTCAACATTTCTCCATTTCATCATCATTTCATAGCATTTCCTGCCACCGGTTGGTGACGCACGGAGAGGGCTGACCTAGGGACGAATATGGTTGCTTGCTCGAAACCTGGGTACTAAGCGAACCTTAGTGTAGACAGCCGGTGTGGGTTTAGGAATGCTCCTACTTTGAAGGTTAGCGCAATAGATCTTGAAAGGTCGTAGTACTGGGACATAGTGCCTTCTCCAGAAATTGCATTCCATGGCAATGACTAATAAAACTGGCAGCAGTAACTGGTTTGATTTTAGTGTGGTGCGGTGTATTTTCTATTCACTGGCTTCGTGATATTCACTTATACAATGTATGTATAAATAAGGCTAGGTGCGAGAGTAGGGCTTAAAATTGATCAAGAACGTTTTTTACAGCGTCGGCATTCTGAACGTTCAACGTTTGTTGCTATTACTCAAATATTGAGTTAAGTTTGGGTAATTATTTTCGTTAGTTAACTGTGTGTTTTCTATAAAAAATGTATTTACACTTCTGTAATTGAATTGGGTAAAATAATTAGAAAATAACGTAAGCAGTTTAGGACCAAATTGGTTATGGCAAGAAATTGGTGCAATTGATATGAATTTCATAGGTAAAATTGTAATGGAGAGGAGTAATGAGATGAGACAGGAAATGTTTAGCAATTTAAATATCTTAAATTCATTAATAGGTTATTTTAAGTGATCGTGCTTAATTTAATTTAGGATATTCCCTATTATTACTATTATTATTATTATTATTATTATTATTATTATTATTAGTATTAGTATTAATTATTTGTATTAATTATTGGTATTATTATTAACTGTATTTTTAATTAAGTTTATTATTGTCATTATTGAGTGTAATTAGTTACCACTGCCACCGGGTATATACCCATTGCAGTGTGAATAAATACATACATACATACATACATACATACATACATACATACATACATACATACATACATACATACATACATACATACATACATACATACATACATACATACATAGATTACAAAGAAATGAAAATCATATGTGGACAGAAAGAATATACAAAAGTTAACAACCGGAAAGAAAGGAAAGGACTGGATGGTGGAGACTGGGAATCTGGGGGTTAAAAAATAGAAGAGGAGACGTAGGAACAAGAACGCCAAATTTAAAGTGAATAAAAAAGAGATAACAAAACAGATAATAGTGTCGTCAACCCAATGAGAACAAAACATTGTTCGGACATTGCGTAATTGTCTTGTTGTTGGGTTGGCGAAACTGTTATCTGCTTTGTTACATTAACATTATTAAATCCAGCGTTCATGCTGGGACACTCTTTAGGCATATGTCCTTTATGTAATCAAAAAGAAGACGCGATACAAATTCTACTATCTTACTCAGAAAATTGAAAGAACAAGAAAAATATTTATTGAGGAGCCATTACTAAAACTAAATGTAGAAATAGCGTATAGGATATTGCATAGAACAGTAAACGAAAGAAAATTGAAGGAACTCGGAAAATGTTTGTATATACAAAAGGAAAAAATGGGAAGGAAATACTGAGGTATAAACAAGTATACAAATAAGAAATAGTAATTAAAGGAAAAAAGTTTTTGTTAAGAAATAACTAGAATGATTGTACGTAATACGGAATATATAGTAATAGTTATTAAGCTGGTAGTAAAATGTAGTTAAGAGTGGTTTAAAAAAAACGGATGTAACAGGACCACCATTAACGAATGATATATAAATTGTACATAATTTTGATGACAATAAATATACATATGTAAGAAGAGAAAAATACCGTGGTCTAAAAAGAAACGATTTAGAGATTTTCGCGGAAATATACATCACTGATACAGAAAGCAACAGTGCCTCTCATTGAGGCTCTGGCTGATATGTACAGACCGATTATTTAGTCCTGACAGTTCGACGACGCGAAAGAGGGGACGTAATAGGAGTAGTGGGGAGAGCTCCGGAGTAGAGATATGGGCGAGCGGTCGGTAAAGGAATGCAGTACAGCTTGACTGTACTAGAAACATACCACTCTACCGCACGCATGACATTCGATCGCTCCGAAGGCAAGCGAGTGACTAACCCAAAAACCTCTTGGCGTAACTAAATGGACTCGCCTGACCCAGGCGCACATTGCCGGCGACTGTCAGGACTAAATAATCGTACTATACATTTATTATCAGGCAGTAGCCTACATCTCACTTGACAATATGTGTCAGAGGAAGAACAATTGTTTGTATGCATCTGAAATCTGATTGGTGTAATATGTAGTTAATCGGCGATGTATGCAACGGAGGGAGAAAGGAACTGGCCACTCTACCTCATTATCTCCTGGCCTAATTCTCTCATAAGTGGGATGCCTTGTTGGTATCAATTGGGAAGTTCAGACCTGTCTTCGGATAGTTGAATAAACAATAAAGAATAGGAGTAAATCTAAATACTGTAGCTAGGCATTTCTTCAAATATAAACACTTTATATTGCTTGTAAATAATAGATTTTTATATTAGTTTATTTGTATTTGCAATAACCGAATAAATGGAATAGATTTACTTCTGTTATTTTATATAGGCCTATATTTTAAAATACGTAAAGAACTTGTTAAATTTATATCACAGAGAGGGAGGATGTCCGCTAAAAGATGACTACATAGCCAATGGTTTTTCTAAACTCCGAACCTACTGTAGTGTTGCGATGAAACCTTCTCGCTTGTCAACGCTGATTAATTCTTGAGAGCAACGAAAAGCCGCCGACAGAGTTAGTCATGGTGCACCGTGAGACTTGAGATGATGGATTTATCTGCTGAACAAGTGGACAAGACGCGAGGAAGCAGACGTCTCAATGAAGGAATGGATTTCGGCGTTAAAGTCAGACTTAGACTATTACAGAACAATACATTAAAACTTTTAGTTCACAGGATTTCTCACGATGCTCCCGTCTCCATTGTCATAATTGACTCTGACTCATATTGCCAACTTCAAATGTTCGGCAGGGTAGCGTAAGTTGTAGGGTTCTCCGGCTACCTCATGCATGGATGGAATGGAGCTCGATTCTTGTAGGCCCTCAGATTAATAATGACTATTTCGTTTATATGACGTCATTCCATTTTCGGTCAATGAAGTGTAATGAAATTTTGAATTCCAACCAATCACAGTCGTACATCGCGATAATTTCTGCAGCCCGTCCACCGTTGTGGCTGAGGGATTAGCGAGTCTAACTCCGAACCCAGAGGTTCCGGGTTTGATTCCCGGTCAGGACGAGTTGTCTGGGTGAGGTTTTTTCGGAGTTTTTCCTTCACTCCTATCAAGTAACTTTATCAGGGCGATTGGAACCCCACTCATCTTCGCCACTTCCTTCCCTCCCTCATCATCCTTTCCTCTTCATCCCGTTTCTGGTTTTTCAGACCACTCTATAGGCGGCCTCCTGGAACTACTGGCTCTCGACCGGCCTCCGTGGAATGTAGCTCAACGACGTTGGATGGCTTCTGCAACGAGCACCCGAGGCGGAGATGGGAGGTTTTCGCCTCGGACCGACAGGGGGGCCTTGGGGGAAGTTGCCGAAGCAGGAATGGTATATGGATTTCTGATGGCTGTAGGAACCAGTCGTTAGAGAGTCATGTGGTTGGGTTGGTGCGCGTAGGGGATCTGTGGCACGCAACTCATTCCATATCGAGGGTTAGCGCAATAGATCTCAACAGGTCGCAGTGCTGGGCAATCTGTGCCCCCTCACATAAATTCCATTCCATTTCATTCTGCAGTTCAATTTATCACTATCAATTTATCGCATGGTCGTTCTTTGTTTATTCAGTACCGCCAACTGTTTCCACGTAAATCGATGAGCATGAATCTCTACTAAATAAAGTGTGAAATCCTACTTCCACATCTACATCTTCATACTCTAATTCCATGTCCATTGTATCTCAAGAAAATGACACTCCTTCATAACAATTGTTCATTTAATTAATTTATTAATCAGGTTATTTGTAATTATACTATAAAATGTTTACATTAAATTACGATTTCAGCAGATAATGAAAACGTATTTCTGTTATAATAACACGAGAAAAGCTTAGTTCGTGTAATTAACATTTTTAAACCTGTATTTCGCTTTTCTCAATTGGAATTGCGGAATAACATTCAATTTCTTTATTGCAGTAATTGTTATTCAGCTATTTCGACTTCACAGTGTGTGAATAGGTTAAGTTTTCATAAGTATACAATTACTAACATTTTGTGAGTGAATTTTTGGAAATATATTATTTAAATTTTTATTTTATTCAGGAAATAGCCCTAATAAATGTCACTCGAGGTCTGAGATTACTATAGATAATTCCGCGGTAACATTTTTCAGCAAATCACTAAACTTATTCATGTTTAATTGACTACACTGATAGTTTTATGCTGCTCAAAGCTAGCAAGTGACATTTTTTCGCCATGAATTTAATTTTTTCATTCCAACATGTTGAAAAGTTTAGGAGGAAATCCTAGCAATCAAACACTTAACATGAAGCACACAAGATCAATATTAAAGTGTAATTGGTTACAATTTTACTATTAATTACTATTAAAGTGAGTTCGTAATAAAATGTATAACTTTCGAATACAAATATATAATATATATTTCAAAATAAAAAGTTACATACAAGATGTCTCATTTTATCTTGCTCACTCAAAATAAATTCTTTCTTAGATGCCAAATGAATTAAAAAATTGGACATCCCCTTACTAAGTTGATAGTTTGTGAATCCCTTAGAAATAGGCCTATAAATAATATTTTTATAAGGGACAAATTCCAATGCGAACGGTGGGTTTCATTGTATAGTCAATGTAGTCTAAATGCATTTAATTATTAAGTCTCCTAAGAATCAGGCGACAATTTTGGTGTAATAAAATGAGAGTAGAGGTAAATTATTATTCATTTTTGTCTGTTCCTTTTATTTTGTTTTTGTTCCTTTTGTGGGCATAGAGTTTTGTTTCCGTTTTTTTTGCATACCTATAGATTTGGTACTAATGTAAGAACAGATAGAAACAATAAAATAAATATTACATTCAGAGAAATGTGACAATCAATACGACTCACAAATGTATTGTTATAAATTGACATCAGAATCAATGTAAAATAAATGCATTTAATAAAACTTAGCATTTAAATTACATACTTTCAAATGCATTGCATAATATCTGCGACCGATTAACTCTGTTGGTAACGCATCTGGCTGAGGACTGGAAGGTCCGGGGTTTGATCCCGGGTGATGAAGGGATTTTCCAGTGGCTAAACTTTCAGAACGGCCTCGAGGTTCATTCAGCCTGTTATCAAATTGAGTACCGAATCTTCCCCGGGGGCAAAAAGGCGGTCGGAGCCGACCACATCACTTCATTCTAATGCCGATGTCAATGAATGCGTGAATCTCTCCATATTCCACATGCTACTCATGGCATGTACGGGACAACCATTACCTACTCTTTACATAATATTTATACCTACATATTGCCATCATGTCTGTGGCTCAAGGCTAGCGCACTGTTCTTCCATCCAGCGCCCCAGGTTCGATATTCGGCCAGGTCATGATGAAATTTGTGTTTGACAAAGCAGGCGTTGCAGAATGTTTTTTTCGGGGTACTCCCGTTTCTCTCTCTTATTCCATCAGCACTATATACCTTTCCCTCACTTAATCTATCATATCATCTGCAATAGTAAAAATTGGCTTGGGTGAAGTCTTGGGGTAGTAAAGGTTTCCGATGTTGATATACGAAGGGCTTGGGCTCCGAGCCCCTGGGAGGCTTATCAGCATAGATAGGAAGTTCGTGCCTAAACAGTAGATTTCAGTTGAGTACAGCGAGGAGTAACTTATAGATGTCACCGCGCCTCGATACATAGTATGTTCACGAAAACAACGCAAAGTGGCATTCTCTGGAGCTGTGTAGAGTCGTGAACTGTTTGAAGAATATTGTTAATTTATATTAATATTTTAGATTCTGAATAAAGTGAGCTATTCTGTTATTACTGTATTATTTACGTAATGTTAATATTATGCATGATTCCACTTTTTCTTTTTTCTTTTTTTTTTTTTTACTTTTTACTCTGTTATTTAATAAAATATCTTAACATTATGTGGAATGCCCCCTGAGCACGGGTATGTAACTTACTCTTTCTGGGGATGCTAGAGTGTTTTTATATAAAAACGCAATATATATCTTTGTTGTGGTACTAAAGTAATAATAATAATAATAATAATAATAATAATAATAATAATAATAATAAAATTAGCATTATTGACAGTGATAATAATGATGGTATCACGGTAACAGTACGCCTAGTAATAATAGTGGTAGTAGTAGCCTAATAGACCTAATAATAATAATAATAATAATAATAATAATAATAATAATAATAACAATAATAATAAAATTAGTATTATTGACAGTGATAATAATGATGGTATCACGGTAACAGTACGCCTAGTAATAATAGTGGTAGTAGTAATAGACCTAATAATAATAATAATAATAATAATAATAATAATAATAATAATAATAATAATAATAATAATAACAATAATAATAAAATTAGTATTATTGACAGTGATAATAATGATGGTATCACGGTAACAGTACGCCTAGTAATAATAGTGGTCGTAGTAATAGACCTAATAATAATAATAATAATAATAATAATAAAAAAATTAACAGCATTATTGGCAGTGATAATAATGATGTATCACGGTATCACTATTATTACTAGGTAGTAGTAATAGACCTAATAACAATAATAATAATAATAATAATAATAATAATAATAATAACAATAATAATAATAATAATAATAATAATAATAAAATTGGCAGCATTATTGGCAGTGATAATAATGATGTACTGTATCACGGTATCAGTACACCTAGTAATAATAGTGGTAGTAGTAATAGACATAATAATAATAATAATAATAATAATAATAATAATAATAATAATAATAATAATAATAAGCAACAGTTGTGGTAATGGTAGCAATAATATAAAACGATGACAGTGGTAATAAAATATCAGCAGTAACAGTAATGGGAATAACAGTGGTAGTGGTAGTGGTAGCAGTAGTGTAGTAATAGTAGCAGTGGTGTTAGTAGCAATGCAATATCAGTGTCAGTTACAAAGGCGGGGGTGGTACCTACAATAATAACGGTCGCAGTAATAACAGTAGCAGCAATAATAATTGTAGCACTAGTTGTGTTATCATGTAAATGAGGCAACTGGACGAGTTTCCACCAAAGGCTACCATACAAGTCCGTCCTCATCACAGCTGCAATGTTACAAGAAAAATATGAAGACATTACACTATCTAGGCCTACTTCTAGCAGGTCATAAAGTCATTACGAGTGTACAGTACACAACACCACGAATGATAATGGTAATAACGATAAGAACAAAATGATGAGGTCCGCGCACTCGGGTCGTGTTCTGAAAGCGGTCCGTGCTGAGCAGTCAGGTCTCGCCGACTTCATGATTAATCACTATGTGAGTGTTGGGTGTTGCCTACTTTACAGCGCCCTACTGAAAACGAAAAACCATTCATCGCGCGCATGACAGTTCGTTATGAGGCAGGGATAGAAGGCAGTGGACCGCAGGCCTTATCTGGCACTCTCAGAGTTATACCAATATAAATACACGTCAATCATTCGCGACCCAGAAAGTCGTTTATAAAAACTTTTTGACCCAGAGTATATTGAGTCGTAGGCTATCCATCCGGTTTGAGCAGGAACAGGTAAAATAAGAAATTAAACCTCCCCCCGCACAAATTTATATTTTATAGTGCTTCAGCAAAATTTTCAAGTTTAACAAAAAACTCTTTTTTTTTCTTTTTTTTTTTTTTTTCATACTTTGCACGATATTTCGTTAATATTTATATAACTACTGCTGAACAGGTTCTTCTAGGTATTATAAGGAGACAAAAGAGATGATCTCCAGGAAACACTTGAAAGCTCCAAGCCACTCATTCCACGATTCCCAAGGACAAGAGAAATCTTCAAATTCCCCTTTATAATAACTGAACTCGCAGAGTGAATAACAAAATAAGTGGTTCCTGTTTCAACTTTGCTCATTGTTGCGAATCCAGTGAGTCTTTTCAGTGTTGCCATGTCTACTTTTATATGTTTTAAACGGATTTCAATCATCAGTTCTTTTCCGTTTACTGAATTTCTTCTCGTTTTACAACTTCGTGAACTTTTTCATCTTAAAAATAATCTTACAATTCATATTGAGCATTGGTTCCGATAAGTAAAATACTAAGGCAGCTTTAATGTATTGTGAATTAATTATTTTAAAGTATCTTTTAAATGTCTGTGTTTACATTTGAACCAATTTAACTTAAGAAATTTAAATTTTCGATATCACAAAAAAAAAAAAAAAAAAAGAAAGAAAAAGAAAACCGATGACATCACACAAGTTTAATTGTTTTTAATATGGTAATAAAACAACAAAATGTACATGCTTCTATATTATGTCATTATGATTGAATATTTACAAGCAAATATATTAAAGTTGTCTTAGGAAACAATGTTAACTAACAGGAAGTGTAATCTTTTGCCAGAAGAGAGAAAAGTTACTTGAATTATATTACTATAACCAGTGTTGATTCAAGTACCTTTAATTTGTTCTCTTCTGTGTAAAAAATTCGACTTATCTAATTCTTGCAGTCAGGTAAGGATTTGATAATGCTAAAAAAACTGTGTAATTATGAATATTTATTTATTTTATTTGATAGCTTACCAAAGATTGACAAAATTATTAACCTCTAAAGGCTTTTTTCGTAAATAATGTTCATTGTTTAGTACACTATTTTAACACTTGTATTATCACTGATTAACAATAACTTCTTTACCGTGTTAATATTACAAAAATATCTGTCTGTTTCGACAGTTTTCTCAGCGCTGGACCTCACTAGGCTTCGGACAATGACGGACACCACGTCGAAACTAGTCAGCTAGAATTTTTTTTATAATATTAACACGGTAAAGAAGTTATTGTTAATCAGTAAATAATGTTGCAAACCTGCTCTAAAATATGGTTTAGGGACGAAGATATCTAGTATTGAAATATTTATTCCGTATTTTGATGCTTTTCCAAAACAAAGTTCGTATTTTAGCAAAATTGTCGAAGGCGAGGAAAATGTTGGATCGATGAAGCTGGAACAGGCTAAGAACACTGACCGTAAAAGAAGAAAGAGAAGTAATTCAGGCAGCACCTATAAAGCTATCTAATTTTGTTCGCCTTCTCAGTATCTATTAAAAGTGGATTGTTTTGTTTTTGAGATTATTTGAGATTTTAAATGTTCTGTAACCCAAAGTTTCTCACATATACAGGGCGATTCAGGACCTCTGCGACAAACTCTGGGGATCGATAGATCTCGCAATGGGGATCATTTTTCGTGAAACAGCCCAAGTTCTCCGAAGCTTCGTTTAAGACTTACGCGACATCGAAAAACGATAGAGTTTAGTGACATTTACAATTAATTATAACATTAATTATAATTTATTTCATATAGTAACCTTGCGGACAGTGTCCATTTGAATGGAGCGCTCTTCGGAACACGCTTCCACTGCTCATGGACGATGTACCTTTCACGATATGGGGGATATGTGATTCTAATATGACGTCCCAACGCAATTCAGTCTCGTTGTGCGAGTACATGTGAATAACATATAGTCTATGGAGAGCAATAGATAGGGGGAGCGGGACATGTCGCGTGGCCAGCGTGATCACCCGACTTCATGTCTAATAGTTTTTTGTTTGGGGACGTGTGAAGTGAACACCACTCGAAATGATACCAGAGAGGAACTGACTGTACGAATACTCGCTCTTTTGATCAAATTCGACACAGACCAGTAATGTTGGACAGTCCGAATAATCATTGCATTGACGGTGTAATGAATGTAATCAGGTTTAGGGTAGACAGGTTGAACACCTGTAACTTATCGGAAAACATACTTGAAAAATAATTATTTGCATCATTGTTAATGTCACTAAAACCTATCTTTTCTTTCTCTCTCGATCTCTTTTAGCTCCTAAACGAGGCATAGGTTAACATGGGTTGTTTCACGAAAAACCATCCTCACTGTGAGATCTATCGATCCCCAGAGTTTGTCGCAGAGGTCCTGAATCACCCTGTATAGCACACACAACAGACCAATATAAGCCTAACTGCAAGGAACGTGGCGAATCTAGTCCTCTTCAAGCCAAGCCAACGAGTACATCAAATGCTATTGCAAAGTATTTTCAGCTATGTCGCGTGTTATTACTCGTCCTCACTGACTGTCGTTTCATGATCTTAACACAGACTCTGACTACCATAGGGTCTTAAACAAGAGCTACCTGAGGAAAGTCTTTTATATAGTACAATGTATTAATTTTAATCAACTGCAAACTGAGTAGGACGAGGTATATTTATTCTGTGAAACCTATGAAGACGAAACCTTTGCTCAGATACTACATCAGATCTTGTTTCTCTCTTCGTTCCGGATAATGTGCCGAGCTTCGAGACTCGGCGCACGAACAGGTTCTACGCTCTATGAGATCGAAAAAGTGGTTTTCGGAATGCTGGCCTTGCTGTCTGGGATCTTCGCGTTCACACGTGATTCCTTGTGCTATTTCCATAGGTTTATTTTTGTAGGCAGTGTAGCTATTCTAGCTCCGCTAGTCTTTCAGTTTAGAAGAGAAGACACAAGGGCTTACAATTTGTGAGCGCTTTAGTCGAGTGATATTTGCGCTCGCTGAACGTACGATTGAAGTCCAAACACATTATGGACAAATGTTCCTGTTCTGTCGTATCAGCGTTGTTGAAAGATGAATGTCGAAGAGGTTGTTGCATTAGTCCGTCTTATAGTAAGGAAAAAGAAGACAGAGGAACTAGTGGGTGCACCCAATTAATAATGAGAGACATTTGTGTGGTAGGTTCTACACACTATATCCTCGATTTGTGAAGATAGGGACAAGTTTTTCAATTATTTTCGAAAGTCAGTATCTTCTTTTGATGAACTTTTGTCATGTATGAAACATCACATATTGTGTCATGTTACCAATTTAAGCTGCGATATAATATCAGAAGGAGTATTATTATTAATATGCTTTATTTTATTTTTTGTTACATTATTACCAGATATAAAATACAATTTTACTCGTAATGTTTAGATTGTGCGAGTCGTTGCATTCCAATGCAGAGCGCGCAGTCGTGTGATCTGAATCATAAAGCGCTTAGTAAAGCTATGCTACGTACGCAAAATGCACATAAAATGGACGAAAATAGTACACTCGTGTGTTTCTTGCCTAATTAGTCAGTTTCAAAGATACAATTATTCACATGAAAGTCTTGTATACCTAATTCACTTATCAATATACAAATACTAGATCCATGGTTCACTAAACATCATCATCATCATCATCATCATCATCATCATCATCCTTCACGAATTAGGCCTCTGTAGACCTTTTTCGGCCCCATCTAGCAGTCTTCTTAAAGGTCTTCCTGGTCGACGATGTCCTTCACTAAACATAAACAAGCAAAAAAGCATTAGTTTAAATCTCAGATACCGAATTCGAAGAAATTTAAAAGCATATACAGTGAAAACATTGTTAGATTTACACTCACAAGCAAACATTCTGATGGTAGCAGATAAAAAAGTTAATTTTTTTCTTCCACTATGTCAATAATGTCAAAAGAAGTGCTTATACAAATTTTGGCCACTTGACCGCAATTACGAGGCCGTCCAGAAAGTTATTTTCCCTGGGGCCGTTTATAGAAAAAAAGCACAATTGCATAGAAAGATTTATTGAAACAGATACAGCAATTGTTGAGCTATTTGTCAACATATTCCCCGCTGGAATTGAGACATTTGTCATACCATAGGGTCAATTTTTGTATCCTTGTGTCGTAGAAGTCTCCCACCTGGGATCGGAACCAGTGTGTGACAGCCGTCTGTATTTCTCTGTCGATCCCATGTTATGACAAATGTCTTAATTCCGGTGGGGAATATGTTGAAAACTAGCAGAACAATTACTGTGTATGTTCCAATAAATTGTTCCAATGAAATTGTGTTTTCTTTCTGGTAGCGGCCCCTGGGAAACTTATTTTTTGCGGCCCTCGTAATTGCAGTCGAGTGGCCAAAATTTGCATAAGCACTTGTTTTGACATTATTAACATGGTGTAAGAAAAAAAATTAACTATTTTATCTGCCCCTATCAGAATGTTTGCTTGTCAGATACAAAATTTTGGGTAAGATAAATGTATCCTTTTGGGGGGGGGGGCATTGGGATAGAGCTCCATACCCTGGCACTAAAATGAGGTGGTGTTAGCAACACACCCCGACCGAATTTTACTTTCGGGAAAGACCGGTACTCAATTTAAAAAGAAGTCAAGTGGACCCAGGGATCGTTCTGGAAATTTTGGAAATGAAAAAACTTCTGCCACAAGCTGGCAACCCGATATTGAAAACGGAACTTCTGTCCATGGCCAGTTGCTCTATCAACTGAGCTATCAGACCACCTAAGGTTAAATTAGCTGTAGATAATGTTATTTCACTTTCAAGTACTGAATTTAAAGAAACTCGATAAATTTGTATTGTAATTATCGTCTCTCACTTCAAATTTCAGTTTTTTCGATGCACCATCACTGTTTATCTGTATTAAAATCTAATGGAGTTTACTCACTTAAAAAAGCGCTTCAAATGTTGAGACGAAAGAATAATGTTTAATTATTGAGTAAGATATAGTGAGCCAATACGAACCTATCACAGAAACCTAATTTTAAGAATGTACAGTTCAGTATAGTACATACCTATTCCGATGAAAGGTTGATAAATAGACCTCGGATGTTCAGGCAAATGCATTTTTTTTCCTGTGCCTAAAAACCAACAAATGAAAATAATGTTTACATGCCAGATGTAAGAGATGCCTAAAAATGTCTATTTCGCAGTTACTGGCTATTTCTTACTATTCTACCTTAAAGTGTCTACTTAATCCTACTGTAATTATATTATTATCATTTTTTTTCTCAATTTACTGTCAACTTGTGCTAAAGTTCTTATACAGAGGAAAAATTATGATGAAATGAGAAATGTTGACAAGGTGTTGCGTGTATAGGAAGCGAAGAAAAATAGCACAGGTCTTAAATATCTGGTGAGTCGAATTCTAGTGAATTGTTGAAGTGTCTGTCACTATGGGTCTGTGAATAACCAGTGCGCTTCCCAATCAAGTGGTCCACGGTTTGATTCTTGACATGGAAGAAAATTTATCTCCATTTCACGGACTGGGTCTTGTACTGGTCCTATAATGTCTCCGCGGTGGACCTACATCGTGTTGACGACACGGTTAGGGAGGCTCGCATTGCAAGAGAATTTAGTGTTGGTCAATAGACAGGTCTATTCCTGTCCTACAAACATTGGCTTATACGTCAGACAAAATGAAGAGATAAAATGAAAGTGTTGAATACCGAGTTAGACAGCTTGGTTCATTTTGTAATGGTAATCAGCCTCATTTCTTTTTCTCAATGTAATCTTATTTAGACCTACTGTACATCGACCACTATTCGATCTAGCTAGTGAGCTCTAAAATTAACACTTAAATATTGGAAACGTGGTGTTCCATTGTACTGTGCAATTCTGCTTTTTTTTCTCCTAAACGAATGTCAAATTCCAAACTATTTTACAAATGGTTCTCAAGTTTGTGGGCATGGTAAGATGAGCGATGTAGAGAAAGACTTGTTCGCCTCGTCACTCGATGTCGCCCGGATCATCAATTCACACACCGAAATGACACAGCGTCCGTCATCGCTGAGACTGAAATGTTATAGCGAGGGACCAGGGATGACAAATGAGGTGCGATAAGGCAGACGGGTGTGTAGAGTTCGTAGTCAGAACTAACACGAACTCTATCAACATTACCATCACCGCCATGTCTAAAATACTAGCATAATATATTAGAGTCTAATAATTTTCCAAATAAAATTCGAATTATCATATCGTTCACCACCTCCACCACCACCACCACCACCACCACCACCACCACCACCTCCATCACTACACTGTCGTCGTCCTCATCATCATCATCATCATCATCGTCGTCGTCGTCGTCATCAGCATCATCACATCGCCGTCCTCACCATCCGCAAAAAAAGTCATAGGTCTACTATCCGATTAATAGAACATCTGAGTTTATTCCTGCTCTTTTTCGGCGGACATATTTTTTAAATGTTCCTTCTTCAGTATACCAAATGAATAGTTATAGTGTTATGCAGACAACAGATTCAATATTGTGGAGGAAATACATAATTCAATAACCACTGATAAGCTGGAACGTGCTTCCCAGTCTTTTGTCTACCGTTTTGTAATTTTCTTTTTTCGGCGTAGAATTAAATTCTTCCCAGAGTGTGAGTCAGGTGGTACGCACGAAGTTTCGATCTCACAAAAGTGCAAAATTTGAAACAGCCTAAAAGAGCTATGTTATTGATTTATTTACAGTTGGATAGAAAACTGAGGTCGCTTCCTAACAATACAGGGTGGAAGTGAAATCCTCGTGAATCACCCTGTATGATTTAAATGTTAGTTCATTTGCGCAACTGCCTTTGTAGGCTATGTTCTCTGAACGACAATATATTCAATAACACTATTTATTACTGCAGTGTAATGCCTTTATTAACCATAATATTACACACCGACAAATCATATCAGACTAATAGGGTTACCTGAAGCTTCAGGTCCTACTGTGCATGAATATTTTTGTGAGTTGACTGTACCTGATGCATGGCGCAGCAGTAAACAAACATAATGCTACACGTTGCGAGCTATGGAGTAAACCTTCGGACTTGAACTATCATAAAAATTCTCAGGCCTGATCAGTACTCAAACCCGGACCACCTGAGAGACAGACCGTGGGTGTAGGTCACTCAAGTTTAGTATGACTTAGTCCATCGTAATATTCGAAGCTATTGCATTCGATGTGATGATCAAGATAAAATTTCACTGGCAAAATTAAGACACCCACAAATGTTGAACTCATTCCTTTGATGTGTGTATTCCTTTGCACTTAGTAACAAAGGGGAAGTTTCATTCTCCTTTGAGCACTATAAATAAGGGCAAAATGAAATACTTTTTTCATAGAAACCAGAACTGGTGACATTCATATTCACTACCGGTATCTCTACTTTAAGAAGCAATATTCAGATATTGAACATAATTTATAGCCTACAGTGCGTTCGTAGCTCAGCCGGACCGTTCCGAGGCAATTAAATATTCAAAATGGCGCATACAGAATGTAGTGGGAAAGTTTTCCCTTCTACTTTCCATATTCTCACTACATTTTTATGATTCCTTTTCCAATCTATTCCTAATCTGATATCTAGAAAATGCATCACAATCATTTTTATAACATTTTGTTCTTGTTGTTTAGTAAACTATCCGAAGACAGGTTTGAACCTCATAAGTAACACCAATAAGGCATCACTTATGAGGCAACTAGGCCAGGAGATAATGGGGTGGGGTGTCCAGTTCCTTTCCCCCTCCAATGCATATGTCACGATTAGCTACATATTCCACTAATCAGACTTCAGATGCAGACAAACAATTGTTCTTCCTCTGACATAAGTGAGATATACTGCCTGATAATAAATATACATATCAGCCAGAACCTCAATCAGAGGTATTTGTAACATGAATAGTTTAAATAATATAAATTATTAACTGTCGTAAAAGTTACAAAAATTCATTATTCATGAAAAAAATCACAAAAATACATGGAAAATTCTGTAATATATTTTTTAGATATAGAATATAAAATAGACTGGAAAAGAAATCATACAACTATATATTGAGAAGTATGGAAATAAGTGGGTACAGCTTTCTCAAAGCTTTGATCATAGGCTCCATTTTGAATATTTTATTTCCGGTAAATATAGATTGTATATATTTCCATGTATTGTGGGTCTCTATCACCACGGCATGGCGCGTCCTCAGGTTGCGGATCGAGGTGACGGCCTCCAGATATGGAGGGTAGCTTCGAATATATTGAATCAGCAGGTCCTCCGATGAGGGGTGGTCCTCCAGCTTGGGGGTTGGGCGAAGGGCTAACAACCCATCACCGTAAAAAACACCTTGTTATGAAACCTCAAAATAAGCCTCGGAATGGTACTGATTCAAATTGAAATACAAACTGCTGAGTCATTTATACAAGAACCCACACTTTCAGAAGTCGAAATTGCGATAGAAAATCTGAAAAATTATAAGTCTCCAGGTATCGATCAAATTCCAGCATAATTAATACAAGAGGGTGGAAGCGCATTATCTAACGAAATTTATAAGCTTGTACTTGCTATTTGGGAAAAGGAAATTGTACCAGAACAATGGAAGGAGTCCATAATCGTAACTATCTTTAAGAAGGGGGACAAGACTAACTGTAGTAACTTTCGAGGAATATTACTTTTGTTGACTTCGTACAAAATTTTGTCCAATATTCTTTTGAGAAGATTAACTTCATATGTAGATGAATTTATTGGGGATTATCAGTGTGGTTTTAGGCGTAATAGATCAACTATTGACCAGATATTTTGTATTCGACAGATATTGGAGAAAAAATGGGAGTGTAAGGGTAGTTACAGTGCATCAGTCATTCATAGATTTCAAAAAGGCATATGACTTGGTTAATAGAGAAGTTTTATATAATATCCATATTGAATTTGGTATTCCCAAGAAACTAGTTCGATTAATTAAATTGTCTCTCAGTGAAACGTACAGCAGAGTCCGTATAGGTCAGTTTCTGTCAGATGCGTTTACAATTTACTGTGGGCTAAAGCAAGGAGATGCACTATCACCTTTATTTTTTAACTTTGCTCTGGAGTATGCCATTAGGAAAGTCCAGGATAACAGAGAGGGTTTGGAATTGAACGGGTTACATCAGCTGCTTGTCTATGCGGATGACGTGAATATGTTAGGAGAAAATCCACAAACGATTAGGGAAAATACGGGAATTTTACTTGAAGGAAGTAAAGATAGGTTTGGAAGTAAATCCTGAAAAGACAAAGTATATGATTATGTCTCGTGATGAGAATATTGTAGGAAATGGAATATAAAAATTGGAGATTTATCCTTCGAAGAGATGAAAAAATTCAAATACCTGGAAGCAACAGTAACAAATATAAATGATACTCGGGAGAAAATTAAACACAGAATAAATATGGGAAATGCCTGTTATTATTCGGTTGAGAAGCTTTTATCATCCAGTCTGTTGTCAAAACATCTGAAAGTTGGAATTTAGAAAACAGTTATATTACCGGTTGTTCTTTATGGTTGTGAAACTTGGACTCTCACATAGGCTAAGGGTGTTTGAGAATAAGGTGCTTAGGAAAATATTTGGGGCTAAGAGGGATGAAGTTACAGGAGAATGGAGAAAGTTACACAACACAGAACTGCACGCATTGTACTCTTCACCTGACATAATTAGGAACATTAAATCCAGACGTTTGAGATGGGCAGAGCATGTAGCACGTATGGGCGAATCCAGAAATGCATATAGAGTGTTAGTTGGGAGGCCGGAGGGAAAAGACCTTTGGGGAGACTGAGACGTAGATGGGAGGATAATATTAAAATGGATTTGATGGAGGTGGGATATGATGATAGAGACTTGATTAATCTTTCTTAGGATAGGGACCAATGGCGGGCTTATGTGAGGGTGGTCAGTAAGTAAGTATGTAACTATAGATTATTTTTAATAGCATAATGTTGCTTTTTAAACTAGAGTTAGCGAATATTTATCAGACCAATTCTGAGTTTAAAACATTTTTTTAGTCTCCGAGGAAAAAAAAAATCGTTTTCCCTATTTATAGAACTCGAAGGTAGATGTACTCTCATAAGTGTGAGAAATAGTGTGAGATGAAGTGTTGGAAAAAATTAAACGAGTTTGGTTTCATTTTAAACATGCAAATGAAATATAAAAATAGAAGCAGAAAACAAGAAATAGAGAGGAAATTTGAGGAAAAAATTAGAGAAGAAATAAGGGAAAAAAAGAATAAGAGATGAAGAATATTATGAAAAGAAAGAAAACTGAGAAGTAGAAAAGAGTGAAGGAGAGGGAGAATAGGAAGATGAAAAAATGAAAAGAACACAAAGGAGAAAATGAAGAATATAACAAACAAGCGGAAGAAGAATGAAGATAACAAAAAATGGAAAAATATGAAGATGAAAAATGGAAAGATGAAAACAAAAAAGAGAAAGCAGAAATGAAAAGAGATAAGCAGAAGAAGAATGAAAAGTGACGAAAAATAAGAAATGGAGTAGTGAAAGAGGAAGAGGAGTGAAATACTAATGGAAGAGGAAGAAAAAGAAAGGGGAAGATATACGAGAAAAGGAGAGAAACAAGAATAAGAAGATAAAGTGAAATATGAAGAAGAAAATAATAAGAGGAAGAAGAAAATGATGAGAGGGGAAGAAGAGGAGAAAATACACGAAGAGAAAATGGAAAAAGGAGAAGAGAGAGGAAAAGAAACGACGTGCAATGAAATAATGGCGTTGCTGATTGCAATTCTCTGGTCATGCTAGACCTACTCGTATCTCATTTCGTTAACAGTTCTTGGGGAGGGACTGACTTGAACTCTATCAGGTTTCATAAAATTTCCTGACTTTCCCCTACCAATCTCATGAGATCATCACTTCATCATTACCATACCATCGCCATCATAAGCACCGTCGCGTCGATAAGGGCTGTGTTGTCTATAGTCATGTGATGGTGATAGCTACAAGAAGGGAAGCTGCCTCCAGCAAATCTGTCTGTAATCTGTATCGGAGACTGTGCGACTGACCTGTCCTCTGGTGGCAACTGCAGAAGCGCTTGGGACCACCCTCGAACGACATCGAACGAACTGAAAAACGGCGGCGCCGAACGGAGTCTTTTGATTATCCCACCGCGGGCCCCTCGGTCGTTGTCCTCTATCGGCGGTCCCATCGCTTCGACCCGTGCGTGTCACTGCGGCGGTAGCTCGTCTTTTGTTTCCAGTGTCAGCTGATGGCCGTTTTATTTACTCCTGACTCGGAGAAGGCAATAATTATTACTTTTTCTTTTTCTGGCGATATTAACTTCACATCGCTGCCGCTAGATAGAGTTCCCATGCGTGGATTCCTGAAAACAAGGCGATAAACAAAGAGTAGTCGTAAGTTATAAAACTGTTGACCTGTTCTAATGGAAGGAAAACGTGATTAATGTCCAGCAGTGAGAGGTGCAAACAAACGGCGCGCACAGCCTGGCAAAATAGTTCTGACCTCAGGACGTCATAGCAGAAGAAACGCATTTATTAAGATGTGAATTACGCGTAACGAAGTAAGTACACATTTTAATATTGTAGGAATATCTAAAAGAAGATATCATTAACATGGAGAAGTGGAAAAATGAGGACGAGAAAAGGAAAAAAGAATAAGGAGAGGAAAGACGTAAATGAGAATACATATAGGGAGAAGAAATAAAAAGAGTAACATATAGGAAATTAGAAGTCTTCTCACAGTCAACAATTAAAACTGAACATAAGAAAGGCTGGAAATGTAATTTGAAAATTAGTTAAAAAAGTCTATGTCCTTGGCTCAATCCACTGAGAAGAGTGATGTCTCAGTAATTTTATTTAGAGCCTAGCTTCTCCTATAGATGTGCAAAATGTTTGATATTACATTACACAAGAAAGCTCTGTTTCCTGCTGTTTGTCTCTTTGGCACTTGCAATCTTTTTATGTCCAGTCTTCAATTCGCTAGTGTCGTAAATTGAGATAACTCATCCTCCTGTAGTTTTCGTAAGGCACTAACACAATGTTGGGAATAAATGAGCCACGGATCTATAGGCCTACCTCCCCCTCACACACACAACTTTCGGTATTTTCGAAATTATAACTTCCTAAAATAGCGGCCTTGGCTTTCATTTGTCTTCAGTACTTCAGGGCGAGTTTACTAGTCACTCGCACAGCGCAAGGGCTCGGATCCCCTCCCTCGCGAGGACTGCGGAACCCCCTCTCACCACTCGCCGTGCAGGCGATCCTCCTCTGTTGCTGCTCAGTCGCGTTTCGTCCCCTTAATGTGTCAGCTATTAGGTTACGTCCATTTTCGGCTTTCCGTTTCAAAATTCTCTAATGTTCCTTCGTATGCAACAGCGAAAATCAGAGTGACACGAATGGTTAACAGGCCACACAAGGACGTTTTTTCATTCATGAAATGAGAAAACAAGAAAGAAACAAAGGAATGATAAAATAAGAAGTAAATAGAGTAGAAGAAGAATAAGAAGAAAAGTAATGACGTGAATTGTGCGCTGGAAAGGAAGAATAGAAAAGAGTTTCGCGTAACTTTAAAAGAAGTTTGTGTTGCACATGAAATATGTTAGTGCACGTATGGGCCTCCATAATTACTGTTTTAAATCAGTTATTTAACAATGCTGTAAAAACTGCACAGTTATCTAGCGTCAGTGAAATTAGCGATAGCGAGATGAGTCCAAATATTTGCCTTAGAGTGCGGAAAACGTCGGGGAAAACAAAACTAAGTAACTAGTCCAAGTAGGATTCGAACCCACGCCTGAGCGCAATTTTTAGAACACGAATGCCGCTTGTTAGGCCTACATCATTATCATAATCGCCACATTTATTGTTTACATTATTATTATTATTATTATTATTATTATTATTATTATTATTATTATTATTATTAAGATAGGTCTGGAAGTAAATCCCGTAAAACAAAGTATATTATTATGTTCAGTGATCAGAATTAGTAGGAAATGGAAATATAAAAATTGTAAATTTATCCTTTGAAGAAGTGGAAAAATTCAAATACGTTAGAGCAACTGTAACAAATATAAATGATACTCTACAGGAAATTAAACGCAGAATAAATATGGGAAATGCCTGCTATTATTTGGCTGAGAAGCTATTGTCATCTAGTCTGCTTTAAAAAAACTGAAAGTTGGAATTATTTAAAAAATAGTTATATTACCGTTTGTACTGTATTGATGTGAAACTTGGACTCTCACATCAAGAGAGGAACAGACGTAAGGGTGTTCGAGAATAAAATACTTAGGAAAATGTTTGAGGCTGAGAGAGATGAAGTTCGAGGACAGTGGAGAAAGTTGCACAACGCAGAACTGCATGCATTGTATTCTCCACCTAATATAATTAGGAACATTAAATCCAGATATTTGAGATGGGCAGGGTATGCAGCACATATGGGTGAATTCAGAAATGCATAGGCCTATAGAGTGTCAATTGGAAGATCTGAGGAAAGAAGACTTCTGGGGAGGCCGAGACGTAGACGGGAGGATAATATTAAAATGGATTTGTGGGAGTTGGAATAGGATGCTAGGGCCTAGGGACTTGCTCAGGATAGGGACCGATGGCAGGCTCATGTGAGGGCGACAATGAACGTCCGATTTCTGTAAAATCCATTTATTATTATTATTATTATTATTATTGTTGTTGTTGTTATTAAAGCTACAGGTATTGATAGTGTAAACATAGAACTATTTAAGAATGCAAGAAACAATTTTATGACTCGCTTCTTAAAAGCATTAAATACATGCTGGAAATATGGTCAAGTCTCAGATGAATGGAATATAGCGTGAGTAATTCCTATCTGCAAAAGAGGTATAAGAAATAACTGCAATAACTATAGAGGTATTTGCCTTTTGAATAGTGGTTGTAAGATATATACTAAAGTAGGCCTAATATCCTAGATCATATGTAACAGATAACTCATCGCTATGTTAAAATCGGCAGCACTTTGAAGAGAACAACCGCCAGGATCGCCACCCGTCCGCGTAAACGAACACGATATGGCAGTACAGTCACTAATGCAATTCAAATGGAAATTATGACGTGACTCTTTATGTAACAACTAGATGTCAGCGTAGCAAAAAAACCTGACAAAAGTTAACGTCAAAGCCTATAAGGCCGACCTATCTGGGTATATATATGATCTAGGGTAATATGCAGAAGAGGGGAAGGGGGAGAGGGGGGAGAGAATTTTTATTTCCTTACCGGGTATCGAATCCTGTTCACTGAATTGATGGCAAGGAGTGTAGGACTCTTCCATGTGTTGCTTCTTATGTGTGCCAACATTTATGGAATTTGCCTGTTCATGCATTTTTTCAATGATAGAGTATAACATAATTATAGAAAAACGACTAGTGTAACTTCTACAAGACCTGAAATATCGACTCTATTGGAACTTCTACGGTTAAGAGTATGGTATTTATCACGCAAATAACTTGCACTTTTTATAACGTTGTTGTTTTTTTAATGTAGATTCCATCATAGTGGTTGTGATTTGTCATCATTTAGCGATATTGCTTCCCAATTTATTTCGGATGTTGTTATTTTATTTTGAGATTTTCTCAACCTTGTACATGTTCTTTGTCCAGTTGTTTTTCTCGTTCACACAACACGCAGTTACAGAATAAAAGAATGTTAATCCTGTTCAGGTGTCAGACATGGTTGTTTGTCTAGTAGCAATTCTGAAGATGGAAACAACTGATTTACATATACTGCCAAGAGTGATAGGCCTACTTGTATTTCTGAGCAAATAATTCCATTTCTTTTCTCTGTTTAGGTAGCTTTTCGAAATGTGTTGATTTTGTTGTTCTCTTTACATAGAAGTAGTTTGAGTAATGAGCTGATGCGAGGTTACGTTCGGATATAGGTTCGAACCCCGCTTGGACTGATTATTTGATTGGATTATTATTCCAGGGTTTGCCAAATTTTAAGGCGAATTTCAGGTAATCTAATGAAGAAAACTGGTCTCATTTTGCCAAAATACCATGCTCTATCACCAACTCTGCTATAGCCTATGTCCTTACAGTTGATACACGTCGTTAAATACTTTATGGTTTGCTTCTATGGAAATTGAAAACCATTAGGTCTATGCATTTTTATCTCTCATAAGACATTTATTTTTCTTGTTAAGGTTTGAAAGTTAGGACATAAAATTTTAGCAATTTTGTTTTCTTTTTTTGTGATTCTTCGTTCCAGGATAAGATTTAAATAACTTACTATTATCCGCAGAGTCCGTATAGGCCAGTTTCTATCTGATGCTTTTCCGATTCACTACGGACTAAAGCAGGGAGATGCACTGTCACCTTTACATTTTAACTTCGCTCTAGAATATGCCATCAGCTTCTTATCTATGCGGATGACGTGAATATGTTAGGAGAAAATCCACAAACAATTAGGGAAAACGCGGAAATTCTACTTGAAGCAAGTAAAACGATAGGGTTGGAAGTAAATCCCGAAAAGACTAGGTATATGATCATATCTCGTGACCAGAATATTGTACGAAATGGAACTATAAAAGTTGGAGATTTATCCTTCGAAGAGATGGAAAAATTCAAATACCTGGAAGCAACAGTAACAAATATAAATGACACTCGGAAGAAAATTAAACGCAGAATAAATATGGGAAATGCCTGTTATTATTCGGTTGAGAAGCTTTTGTCATCTAGTCTGCTGTCAAAAAATCTGAAAGTTAGAATTTATAAAACAGTTATATTACTGATTGTTCTGTATAGTTGTGAAATTTGGACTCTCACTTTGAGAGAGGAACAGAGATTAAGGGTGTATGAGAATACGGTTCTTAGGAAAATATTTGGGGCTAAGAGGGATGAAGTTACAGGAGAATGGAAAAAGTTACACAACACAGAACTGCACGCATTGTATTCTTCACCAGACATAATTAGGAACATTAAATCCAGACGTTTAAGATGGACAGGGCATGTGGCACGTATGGGCGAATCCAGAAATGCATATAGAGTGTTAGTTGGGAGGCCGGAGGGAAAAAGACCTTTGGTGAGGCCCAGACGTAGATGGGAGGATAATATTAAAATGGATTTGATGGAGGTGGGATATGATGGTAGAGACTGGATTAATCTTTCTCAGGATAGGGACCAATGGCGGGCTTATGTGAGGGCGGCAATGAACCTCCGGGTCCCTTAAAAGCTAGTAAGTAAGTACTATTATCCACCCAACTCAAGAGTGAAATCTGATTTCAACAAATGTATGGGTTTTTATGTCTCATAATATGCCTTCTACCACTGTATGCCTACATCTCTCGGCGCAAGGAATATAATTCGATATCATGTATTAGTACTGTTAATTTTTTATTTTGAAATAAATAATTTTTTCATTAACATTAAAATTTACATATACATTTATTAATACAATAAGAAAATCACAAATACATATTAAAATGTAATAGAAACAAATATATATTTAAAAAATATATTACATGCCGGTACATAAAACAGAAATAGAAATTAAATAAAAATTAAATAAATAAATAATAATTACTAAATAATAATATAAAATAGTAAAGTCTATATTAAACAAATAATTACATTTTAATTTCAAATACATTTACCATAAGATTACATCATTCAATATAGCGTGGAGCGCGATGTGACCTTCAGATTCACTTCCCTTTCGAATGATGTTATTCTAGAGGTGGCCGTTGAAATTATCGGTAAAAAAAAGGTGACTTATGAAAATCATGCAATATTAAGGTACGTAAATAAATGTGAACCTGAAATATGATTGTTTATTTAACATAGGTTTTTATTAATTTATGACATTAAATTTTAAAATAAAATAGATTAAATATAAAATATGATGTCGGACTATATTCTTTAGAGCGAAAGATGTACTATGATACACGGCCAATCATAAGACAATACAAAAAGTGCATTTTTTTGTTAATATCAGGTTCTACTCTTGAGTTGGATGGATAGATAATAGCTGTTTCTGCTTTTAATCTATTAATATAATTGTATTCTAAAGATATCTGTTTTTAAGAGATTATTATAGAAATAATTTCCAATTAACATGAAATTTTTAATACCTGATTCTGCTCAAGAATAGAAATGAGGACAAATAAATAATTCCTGATACTTTTGGTTTTGGATTTGCGAGCGATTCGTGCATGAATATTTAAAGCAATTCCTCCGATTAATAGTAAAGCGGTATCTGTTTCTAAGATAATGCTCTACGTAGGGCCGTCATAAGAATATTGTAGGCACCTGGGCAAAGTAATGCACTGAGCCCTGCCTACACAGCCACTCACAGGAGTAAATATGTAAATTATGCATGAAATAAACTTACATTTATTGGTACCTCCAACAAATTCAGAGTTTTTGACATTTAAAAAAAAAAAAAACATGATGCACACCAAATTTTAATCAATGCAGACATTTGGAGAATATAACATGAAGCTTGATCTTGAAAACAAAAATGGTACTTTGTAAATCATACTGACGGAGATAATACAGGCGCACATTATAAAATTACCATAAAGTGTTTATTACTAATCAAGTGTTAAACACAAGCAATTGCAAAATTTCTTTGCAGAGAATTCCTTCTGATCCGTTACATCTAGTAACCCTATACTTTCATTCAGTTCTTATTTTTTTCACATCTCTAAAATCTGAATGTGAACACCTACTTCTGGCTTTCAATTCCTATTCACAAAATTTGTCTCTAATTACCTGAATACATAAGAACAGAAGCCGACAAGTATGTTCACATCCATTGACTGCAGGACACCTCTCTCTCTCTCTGTGAGGCCGGGAGGGAAACATCCCTATTCACCGCGACGTGAGGTCTATTGTGCGCTACTGGGATGAGTTGTAGCCCAACGACCGCACTCACGCCGAACCGATCTAACTCCTAACACCCTAACGACTAGTCCCGACATCCCTCTAAGTACATGTACCATTTCACCCCAACAGCTCCCCCCCACATTCCCTCCTCAAACGGTCTGAGGTGTATGCCACTCCTCCCGTCTGGCCAACTGTCTGAGGTGTAGGCCACCCCTCCCGTCGGGAGGGGAGTGGGTTCCGCTGCTGGGTCACCAACTACCATGCTTTCACATATCCATGGAGACCGGCCGAGAGCGTCAGGAGCTTCGGAGGGCCGCCGCAGTCGCGATCTGAAAACCAAGAAAGACAACCGGAATGATAAGGAAAGGATGATGAGGAAGGAACGGGAGTGACGAGAATGAATGGGGTTTTAAGTCATTCTTTTTATTTCTTAATGTTAATCCCTTTTTCTTGAAATCTGACTTTACTCAGATATAATTAAATGCAATTCACTGAAATGGACTCCACTCTCTTGTGATCTTCCTATCGTATTTCTCAATGAATTGCATCAGAGAAGAAAGTTCCATTTGACAACTGTTCACAAATGACCACATTATACAGGTGATGTATTATTGTTTTAGGTGGTCATGTTAATATGGATTCAAGCAATGCCATCTAGCATTAACGTTTTAAATCTTGTGAAGGTTAAGGTAATTGTTGGAACTGGAATTCATATATATATATATATATATATATATATATATATAAGGTCCTATTTTAAATAATCAATTATTGATAAATTGATTTAACATATATATATATATTTTTATATAAGTAATATATATTCTAATAATTTAGATTTATATTAATATAAATCATATATATATATATATATATACAGGGACATCATTTCATTTTTACTTTAATTTTTATTGTACCTGAGTTTTTGAATCTACTTCACTCCCACCCCTTCTACTAGTAAACTTCCAACCGTTCACGACACAGAGCCGAGGGCGCGTAAGCAGTACTGAGTTAGTGAGTATAGTACGTTCCAGAAATATGTTCGCGTTTTCCAGTGACGAAAGAGCTTTCAATATTGAATCATATTTTCGTACAGGTACTGCCGTCCGTTTGCCTACGTCGCATCCCGGTTTCCCCCACCTGCTTCTGTTCGCCCTTCTGTTAAGTCTAGTAGCTGGACTATCTTAGCTCTTTTCTGAAAACATTAATTTCTGTTAAGAATTGGACGTCTACGTAATATTATACAAGTGTTTAAAATAACTTAAATAAAAGGACTTCGTTAAGTAGACTAATGTCACATGATCCCCCCCTTTCTACGACCCTGCGACAAAACCACTTGAACGGACAGTAGATAGCATTTCTGAGTAATTTTATCTTTTTGGATCGGGCAGAAGTGAAGATTGTATTTACAGTACGTAAGGTACTCTTTTATAGAGTAGGTACAGAATTATTTCAACATGAGTTACTCGTACGAAGGACGAAACTGGTAATTGGAATTAGGTACAATAGTCTACACTGCGATAATATGCACAAAAGAACTGAAGCCTGTATCGAAATGAACGGCCACCATTTTCAAATATGTGTTTAAATATTCGTATTATGATTATTTTTCAATTTAACTTCATTCTCTATATTGTATGCTAATGGGCTGTAGACAGTGTAATGTACGCTGCATAATGAATACGTCCGAATTGATAGCTCAGTTCGTGAGTGAAAACACTTATTGTTAATACAGTACTGTATTTTTATTAAAGAGAAACCTAATGAAAATTACCAAACTCAAAATCGCGATATTTCCAACTTGACGTAAATGGATGAAGTACTTTTCTTCCCTCCTATACCTAGTAAAGTGATATGTTTGTATTTTACGCCAGTATAATAGAACTCCAGTCGTGGAAGGGGGTAGCAAACTGTTTCCGGTTCTCTAAAGATATAGACAGATTAATATTAAAAATGCTAGTAAAAATAAAATGATGTCCCTGTACCGGTATATATATTTAGCTTCGAGCTGGGTTGAATACTACTCCATCAACTACGACTTGAACCAAGTGGCCAATAACTTACATAGATATAACACGTTAATAAAATGCAGTCTCCTCTACAAATATTTATTTTTCTTTCAAACTTGGCGGTGCAGAGTCAATGTTTCTGGCTAACAGCGTGGCAGACAATAAATTTGAGCGGTTTCGGTCCGTTCCAGCACAAGCTCTTCGTGTTGCGGTGCAGGATAGACCAGAAGGTCGGGTACGAGATGAACAAAGTCGTACACAACTAAATCCAATTATATACTGAGCACTTCTACGTATGTTGCGAGTGTATGTTCTCGAGTAAGGTTAACGTCATCAATTTTACGTTTCGTCTCCATTTTTTTAAAATTTATTATTATTAATATACAAAAATTTTAGCACCCCCGGGAAGAGTGATCTCGTGCTTAGGGGAGCATTCAGTACATAATAAAATTACAAAGTTAAATTACAATAAATAAAATCTTAAAACTAATGACGAAGTGCTTACATACATTTTTAAATTTAAAACTGTTTGAATGAAATAGGTGAGAGTATTTCTTTACTACATTTTTTTATAAATTCTACGAGTCTATGTCTAGGATTCAATACAATACAATACAAAATTACATGGATAAATCATAATAAATAATAACTTAAAAATTAATATTCTTCAATGACGAATTGCTAGGCCTACATACATTTTAAAATTTAAAACTGTTTGAGCTAAATAGATTATGGAATTTCTTTATTAATTTTTTATAAATGCTATGCCCAATATTACTACTATGATTCAAAGTACAATAGAGCGTCTCGTTTAGGCACAGTGAAAACGTAAACAAAATGCAGGTAACGTGTGGGAGAGGACGAGCCGTACGATAAACCCGAGGGATGCACAAGGTTTTAGTTACAGCATTTATGACGGAGCATTATTTTTTCCAAAAACACACAAAACAAAGAACACAAATTGCATAGCGTTATCATATACACATTTTAACAAGCAATCAATTGTAACGTTGAGATAATTCAATATAACAAATCAAATTTTGCTAATGATATGATGTTGCTTTCAAGCAGTATTTTTACGGTCATGAATTTTATTCTCTGTATGACTAACATAATATCACCGTTTTCTTTGGCCGAATTAACAAAACTAAAGCATATTGGTCTGAAGTAACAACACTATATCCTAAACGTAATTACAGTACTGTAGTTTTTCGAAAACTGGTATCATATTATATAATTTATCTCCAACAGCTTTTAGAATTTTTTCTGTAAAATTAAATTTTAAGATGTTAAGAGTAGTAGATAATATTCCATACTTAATGAACACTCAGTGTAGAGCGCACAACGGAACAGAGCATGTCTAAGTGTAGGAACCCGGATCCAGCACTCGTAAAGCCAAGACAAGCTTATGAGAACTTTTCACTCAGAATAGTCTATATTACCACCACATAAAATCTTCACTATTCCTCTTGAGTCATCCTGACTTCACAATGGGAAAGCCTAAGTGCGAGAATCAATCTCAGATCCGTTCCTTGAAAAGCACAGCAAAGCCAAGCCAAGTAGGTGTCACCGTAATATAGCTGACGATTCGAATGCCTCGCTACAAAAATAATTCACCTGTACTTGTCTTGTTTCAGGAATAAGGGTAAATCTCGTGTTCCGAAGCTACGTTCAGCGGTGTGTTCGAATTCCTCTTAAGCTAATTACCTGGTTTTTCTGAGATTTCTTTCATATGTAAGGTGAATGTCAGGTAATCCGATGACAAATCCTCGGATTCATCTTACCAAACACTGTCTCGCTATCATAAATTTCACAGACTTAATTAACGTCACAGTTGATGCGACGACGTCAAATAAACAATTAAAAATTAGAAAAAGCTTGCTTCAAATAAGGGAAGTAAAATGAAGCGGACGTCCTTCGTCACCGTTACTGTTGCGCGCTATTCAGCTTCTAATTTTACTCAAACACTCACCTCGCTGGTAACTATTTGAGCAACATATTCATCTTAATCAAAAATGTTCTCTAATACGTGCACTTCGCAGTCAGTATTAATCAACAGTACCCTATTATTTTTCCTTCTTTCATATTCTGCAGATTATCTTCCCCTTTTATCTGAGTTATTATTTTATTTTAGTAGGTTATTTTACGACGATTTATCAACATCTTAGGTTATTTAGCGTCTAAATGAGATGAAGATGATAATGCCGGTGAAATGAGTCCGAGTTCAACACCGAAAGTTACCCAACATTTGCTCATATTGGGTTGAGGGAAAACCCTGGAAAAAACCTCAACTAGGTAACGTGCCCCGACCGGGAATCGAACCCTCGTTTCGCGGCCAGACGCGCTAACCATTACTTCACAGGTGTGGACTTAACTGAGTTGCACACTACTTCTGTTATGGGAGCGAAATTAATCTGATCGTACACTAGACATCTCACAAATGTGGGCCTTCCTGACCATGGGATCAGCATGGCGCGGGGCCACTGCTGAGATATCACAATACAACACACACCCAGTTCCGTGGATGCCGGAAATCGAACACAGACCGCCTTGTTGGAAAGCTTGCGCGCTTCAGATAGCCACAACGGTGGACCAGTATTTTTTTAAATTATTGTAATGTTGATAATAAAATACTTAGATTTCAAGCAATAATACTATACGTATAAAAATGCGGCTAATACACAGATAATATAAAATAATCCGTGACGTTACAGCCCGTGAAGGGCCTAGACCGACCAACCGGCTGCTGGCCTCACGGCCACATGCTGAAGCAGAGGTGGATGATCATCCAACCAGAATGAAGGTATCGTGTGGTTAGCACGATGATCCCCCCAGCCGTTATAGCTGGCATTCGCAACCGGATTTCGCTACCTATCGTAGCTCCCCAAGTGCATCACGATGCTGGGTGGGCACCAGTCCCATACATTGGTCGAAATTTCATGAGAAAATTTCTTCCCCCGTGAGGACTCGAACCAGCACGCATTCCGTAACGCGAGTCCTAGGCACGATGCCTTAGTCAACGACGCCACGGCGCGGGACTAATACACAGATAATCTATTAATTAATGACAAGGCCCGACTGTGGCCTACTCTAAAAATTAGTATAAATTTTAAAATCTTTCATCGTCTTTACTCCCATTGTGATGCCACCACTCTAATTATCCTTCAGACTGTATACCTTATGGAAAACCAAACGTGCTTCACTTATCACACATAGGCCTAATTCCTCGTTTGTTATAATTTCGACACATAACCGAAGCTAAATAACACGTACAGTTGATAAACAAACAAACGAATGCAACCAATCCTTCCGGTTGCCAGAGCAACCAAGCCGCCGCTACTGGGAACATCTGTTGTCAGTCGGTGACTGTAAATTAGTATTATTATTGTTATTAGCAAGGCCGTCCGCTACATATGAAGACTTCATCCAGTCGTTTTTATAGTAACAAGGTTTTAAAAACTCGACAGGTTTCTTAATATCTCTGTTAAGACCTGTCATAACCTCAAAAAGTTACTTAACTGTTTTCGTAAAATGAAGCTTTCAGTTTCTTTTCCTTCTCCAATTGAAATTCCTTCTTACTTTCTCCAAGCGTAAAAACATCACAAGATGAAGATGTCTAACACCTGCTGGTCTTTGGCCTTCGGACCCGGGTTCAAAACATGCCGAGTCGATATACTGTTCTTGGCATTAATAAACTGCTTCTCTATTATCTTTTGTAGTCCAAGTCACCGACAAGGATAAATTTTGAATCGTTTCCTGTAGTGAATTTTCAACGCCGGTGGCATAATGCCATGTCAATAATAAATATATTATATAGAATGTAACACCTAAAAGTAAATTTCATAAACAAATTATAGATGCAACTACTGCCCTTACAATTAATTGCAATCTCCAAAAAGCGATTAATTTTAATCTATAACTATGGGTAATCGAGTAATAGTATTGTTTTATTTCATTAAAATGTATACATACAGTAGAGCGTCTCGTATAGGCACAGTGAAAACGTGAACAAAGCACAGGTAACGTGTGGGAGGAGGACGAGCCGTACGATAAACATGAGGGATGCACAAGGTTTTAGTTACAGCATTTATGGCGGAGCGTTAATTAATTAATTCATTCATTTATCTGCTAATAATTGTAACATAAAATATAATATAAACAGATTAAATTTTAGCCCACCCCTGAAAGAGTAGAACTCGTGCTTAGGGGCGGATTCCAAAATGAAATTATATTTTCTAAAAACACAAAATCAAAAGAACACAAATTGCATAATGTTATTATGTACACATTTAAAAAAACAAGCAATTGTAACGTTGAAATAATGAGAATATGACAAATCAAATTTTACTACTTATATAATGCTGCTTTCAAGTAGCACTTTTTACGGTCATGAAATTCATTCTCTGTATGACCAACATAATATCACCGTCTTCTGTGGCCGAATTAACAAAACTAGAGTGTATTGGTCTAAAGTGACAACACTATTTCCTGACCATAATTACAGTGCTGTGATTTAAAAATATCATGCACAGGCATACTTCTATCATACTCGTTCAATATTGCTCGTAGTAGTAAAAAATTCGTCTTCTTCCTCTTTGAGTATCAGTAGACGAACAACGCTGCTCTTATATATGTATTTCCCTCTCACTGACAGGAAAAGATGGTGACCCATATGGAACACTTCCAGAAGAAAACGTGAACAGTGAATGATTTATGTAATTATGTGAAGGACAAATTAGAATATTACAGGGCAGTAGTGAAAATATTTCAATAAAAATTAGAAAACTAGAGATCCGACTTTTAAATATTTTGGAAGTAATGTGGTATAAAATGTAACAGGTTTGTGCTGAAATACCGAAGAATTTTCAATGCAGAAATAAATTTTCTGGGAGATTATTACGTTCACGTAATACCACAGAATGTAGTGCTACAGCATTACCTGTCGGAAGACCAAGAAAATATTTTTCGGAAGGCAGTTTAAAAACAAGGTGTAGATTAGTACGGTCATTGGTGAAGCAGAGATCAAAAGAAGTGCATCTTGGAAGTTAGGTGTCATTGAGAAGTGCGGGGATGCAGCATCTGTAATAAAATACAAAAGAGAAACAAATCGAAAAGGGTAACAAAATAAAAGAAATCTATTTTTCACCATATTCGCCGCCAATACCATATAGGCCTATCTCTGAAGTATTGTTATTTTATTACGGTCTTACTAATAAAAACTCTATATATAGACGTTTAACTGTCTTATACTTATATAATGAGTAGCTCGTTTATAAGTCGTGTGTAAATTCCTTACTAATAATCACTACATACGTCGTGTATAACAATATAACTGTTACACAGCTACGTCATAGTTTCGTCATTACTTCATTACGAAAGGTAATAGAATATCTGAGGTTCTCTATTGGATCCGGTAGAGCGCTTTAATGTGCCGTGTTAAGTATCGATAGTACAACTGGCTCTGATCGATTGCCACACTATATTTTGGTCAAAGAGTACAAGCTACAGCAATATTATTCTACTTATTCTGTGCTCTTTGGTGTGTTCTTCTGTGGTTACAAAGCATCCATTATCATAAAATGACAGTCGATACGAACAGCTGTTAGAGGGGCGGCCATTTTTTCTCTATATACAACACTTAAACAAGGGGTTTCGTGTATATAACTACTGCAAAGCAATTCCCATTGTATAGTTACAGATTGTTTATACATCCATCGCTGGATGGTTTATTAGTAACATTTTCTGTCTCAGCGCTGCATAAGTCTCGTATAAAAACTATACACGGTATATTAGTAAGACCGTTAAAATATAAACTCACTACACAGCAATATATTATTATCTGAAATCTGTTATACAGAAGCAAAGTTATTAACTTACGGTCTTACTAATAAAAACTCTATATACAGACGTTTAACTGTCTTATACTTATACAATGAGCAGCTCGTTTATAAGTCATGTGTAAATTCCTTAATAATAATCACTACATACGTCGTGTATAAGTACAACTGTTACACAGCTACGTCATGGTTTCGTCATTACTTCATTGCGAAAGGTAATAGAATATCTGAGGTTCTCTATTGCATCCGGTAGAGCGCTCTAGCGTGCCGTGATAAGTATCGATATTCTGTGCTCTTTGGTTTGTTCTTCTGTGGTTATAAGGCAACCATCATCATAAATTAATGACAGTCGATACGAACAGCTGTTAGGGGGCGGCCATTTTTTCTCTATATACAACGCTTAAACAAGGGATTTCGTATATATTATTTTAATGTACCGAAGTACATATGATATTTCCATGCAGATATTCTGCGTCATCATACAATGAAAGAGTAATGAAACGGAGAAAAATTCCCTCCGGCGCCGGGATTTGAACCCGGGTTTTCAGCTCTATGTGCTGATGCTTTATCCACTAAGCCACACCGGATACAACCCCGGCGCTGGATATGTACTTCGGTACATTAAAATAATATATATGATATGCGTAAATCACTTCGTGATTTAAGACGGCGCTTATTCCGTCGGATCCCGGCCAACTAGTCACTCATAACGAGTGCACTTCATCACATGTGTGGACTTCGGTCCTATGTTCATAGACATCTATGACGTAGTGCAGAGGGCGGCCACTAGAGGGAACCCAAGAGTTGGAGCTTAATCTGAGACGATTCTATCCAGCGCCGGGGTTGTATCCGGTGTGGCTTAGTGGATAAAGCATCAGCACGTAGAGCTGAAAACCCGGGTTAAAATCCCGGCGCCGGAGGGAATTTTTCTCCGTTCCATTACTCTTTCATCGTAAGGGATTTCGTGTATATAACTACTGCAAAGCAATTCCCATTGTATAGTTACAGACTGTTTATACATTCATCGCTTATGCATGGTTTATTAGTAACGTTTTCTGTCTCAACTCTGCATAAATCTCGTATAAAAACTATACACGGTTTATTAGTAAGACAGTTAGCCTCAATGCACCCCTCGTAAAGGGATAGTTTCTCTTACACAAATGTAATGAGAGTTTGTACACAGAACAAATATGCTACAGGTAACTACTGTACATAGTTTCATGATAATCTGTTGTATAGGAGAAAAGTTATTAATTTTACCTAAATTAACCCTCCTATAATGGAGTAGTTTCTTTTACACAAATATCGTCATTGTCTTCCTAACAAGTATTAGGCCGATACACAAATGTAATGAGAGTTTATATACAAAAAAAAATAATACCTGTAACTATCGTATAAAGTTTGAAGAAAATCTGTTAGATAAGAGAAAAGTTGATAATTTTGTTTAAAATTCAACCCCTATAATGGGGTAGTTTCTTTTACACAAACACAATGGAAGTTTGTATACAAAACAAGTATGCCACCTGTAACTACTATACAAAGGTTCATAAAAATCTGCTTGATAGGAGAAAAGTTATTAATTTTGTTCCGCTCGATATGCGTTTTGGACCACTGTGCATTGATCTGCTATTGTCTTATTGTTTATTTGATGTCCTTTATCTGTACTGACATTGTCTAGAATCCTTACATCTTTCGAAGTTAACATTAATTTTTTTTTAAATATATGTGTTAGTTTTTGGTTTGTTTCAAAACGACGATGTTGTTTGTTACATTGTAACTTATGCTTCTATTATTTTTCTGTATTAGGGTGTGGATTCTGAAGACTATTCTGGAAGAAAAGAAGTTGGCGTTGTGCGAGAAGGTATATTGAGAACTGGCAGAGAGAAAGGTGAGCATGAGAACTGAACGTAGATTTCACTGTTGCCAACATGTCGCCCTACAATCTCGCTAACTTTTCAGCAAAAAGTAGCTAAATTTTCCCAAAGGTTGTTTAAAAAATCCCCAGAAATGTCGCTAAAAATTAATAATCAATATCACTAAATAAAAATAAGAATACACTGCACTTGATTCAATCGTTGATATCACATTTTCTGGCAAATTGTAACACTTTTTACATATATTAAAATTAGCAAAAACTACAATCTCATTTGCTTCACACGAACTGTCGGCACAAAATTCCAAAACTCAATTGCCTCGGGTCGGTTCGGAGTGGAAAATCTCCGCGTTACGAGAAAGAACCAAGATTACATTAGCTGCAGCTCGCGACTCGTCACGTGTCAATCAAAGCAACCACCGTTTATGGGTGTTGGAGCAGTAGCATTGAGAGAGAGACCTAATCCGTGAGAATCATTGAATCAGAATCTTTCAACCCTGATCATTGATCACAAATATATGAGATCAAAGCTTTCACGTATGTATAATTATAGACTACTCAGTCATGCAGCCGTGCCTCTTCTAAAACTAAGAAGTGCATGACTTCAATTGAATGTTTTAACTTAAAAGAAAGGAAAACGTAGAAAAATATAAAAATCCGCATGAAAGTCCCTAATCATATTTTACAAAATTTGTCGCCGAGACTGATACAAAATTCCATTCCCTAGATTTAGCGACTTATCGCTAAATATGGCAACTGGTAGATTTACAGTATTTTCAAAACTCAGATAGCGACGTTTCTGCACACAAGAATTAAGTACATTACATCCATTAGCTATAGCCATTTAATAAACAACTTGAGTACGGGTAGGAATTTGCATGTACTAGAAATCTGTTGTGCAATTATTTGTAATATATGTAAGAAAATGTAATACCTTATGTTGGATAAGCTTCTAGTAACAAATAAGCGTCAAATGGAGTAGCTATCAGACGTTTGAACTACGACACCTTGCAGTAGGGCTGGGGACGGAGCGGTTCGGTTCGCAGCAGGTACTGTGACGTCATTACTCGGTTGATCCCAGTACAGTACAGAGTGCAAATTTGTGGCGGTAGATTTAAAATTTGGATAGATTAAGTCGATTTTAGAACCTACTTTGAAAGTGGATCAAAGCGTGTTTTAAAAGCGTTGTAATAAAGCGCTTTCGCTTTGCCGATTGACGAGAAAAAAAATGCTTCTCTTCATTGCAAAATGGCGGTTGCAAATTTTATTTGCGTGATTACAACTATTTGCGGAGTTATATTATATGAAAGGCCTATTTAACCTTCAGTGTTGTTATATATGACAGACGAAATAAATTGATAAAATAATTTATAATACTAACAGCTAATAAATTAACATGTGAGGTATACGTTAAACCCTGAAGCTAAGTTAAAAAGAAGATAGAAGGAAACGGGTTCCATGAAAAGCTGCCTAAACCACTTAAAAATAACAGAATTATTTACTATTACGGAAAGTGGATAAAATAATAAAAAAAACATGGAATCTTGAACTGAAGAACATAATGTTTGTTTATTTTATAACATTACTAGCCTTCCATACAAACATGGTGAAGAGTAATATTATTGATAAATTAAAGTAATTACGTAACATACGAGTAAATCATAGAAATAAATACAAATAAAATGATGACTGATGAGGTAACATAAATCCAATAAATACAAATAGAAAATATAGGCTAATCACTTATTTTTTAACATATTTCAATATTAGTCAAAGACTCTAATATAATAATAAAATAATAATAATAATAATAATAATAATACTACTACATATGAATTTTAAGGAACCCGGAGGTTCATTGCCGCCCTCACATTAGCCCGCCATCGGTCCCTGTTATGAGCAAGATTAATCCAATCTCTCCCATTATATCCTACCTCCCTCAAATCCATTTTTATATTACGTCTCTGCCTCCCCAAAGGTCTTATTTCCTCCGGCCTCCCAACTAACACTCCATATGCATTTCTGGATTCCCCCATACGTGCTACATGCCCTGCCCATCTCAAACGTCTGGATTTAATGTTCCTAATAATTTTTTCCATTCTCCTGTAACTTCATCCCTCTTAGCCCTAAATATTTTTCTAAGCACCTTATTCTCAAACAACCTTAACCTCTGTTCCTCTTTCAAAGTGAGAGTCCAAGTTTAACAACCATATAGAACAACCGGTAATATAATTGTTTTAATAAATTCTAAATTTAGCTTTTTTGAGAGCAGACTGGATGATAAAAGCTTCTTAACTGAATAATAACATGCATTTCCCATATTTTTTCTACGTTTAATTTCCTCCCGAGTGTCATTTATATTTTATTATTGTTGCTCCAACATATTTGAATTTTTCCACTTCTTCTAAGGATAAATTTCCAATTTTTATTTTTACAATTCGTACAATATTCTTATCACGAGACATAATCATATACTTTGTCTTTTCTTGATTTACTTCCAAACCTATCTCTTTACTTGCTTCAAGTAAAATTCCCGTATTTTCCCTAATCGTTTGTGGATTTTCTCCTAACTTAGTCACGTCATCCGCAAAAACAGGACCTGATATAATCCATTCAATTCCAAACCTTCTTTGTTATTTTAGAATTAATAATAATAATAATAATAATAATAATAATAATAATAATAATAGCATAAGTTTCCAAAGCACAGTGCTTACGAATAATAATAATAATAATAATAATAATAATAATAATAATAATAATAATAATAATAATAAGATGCTTAGGAAAATAATTGGTGCTAAGAGGGATGAAGTTACAGGGGAATGGAGAAAGTTACACAACGCAGAACTGCACGCATTCTATTCTTTACCTAACATAATTAGGAACAATAAATCCAGACGTTTGGGATAGGGAGGGCATGTAGCACGTATGAGTGAATCCAGAAATGCATATTTATTTATTTATTTTGCTAATAATTGTAACATAAAATATATGGCGTTAGTTGGGAGACCGGAGGGAAAAGGCCTTTGGGAAAACCGAGACATAGATGGGAGGGTAATATTAAAATGGGGTTGGGATATGATTGTAGAAACTGGATTAATCTTGCTCAGGATAGGGACCGATGGCTGTCTTATGTGAGGGCAACAGTGAACCTCCTTACAAGCCATAAGTAAGCAAATAGTAATAATTTATTCTTATAAAATGCACACATTAAAATACATTGGGTTCCGAAAGGACTTTGCTCGTGTTCGGGAGTCAGCTCAATAGATAGTAAGGTTTAAAAAATCAGTGACTTTGTCTTAAAAAACGGAAACAAATGTAGTTAGATTCAGTAATTATTAATTATAATTAGTGAGCAATAAAAATTATAAAACAAAATGCATTAAAACAAAATGTGAAATCATTTAATAATTCTTAATTTATGTTTGTATCGGAATATAAAAATATAAATTTTTATTTATTTTTTTTTTTTTGTCCATCGCTGTAGGATGAATGAAATGTTATGACTTGTCGGCCAGTAGCTTTATTCGAAGCTTTCATACGCTAACACTAAAGAATATCTAGCGTTGCCTACAACCCCAGAAGGAAGCGGTAATGACTCTCAAAAATTATTGGGTACGTGGAACTATGTATGACTAGTCAGTCAATGGTGGTGTTCGGATTTCGATAGGAGGCAGATAGAACTTTTTCATTTTGAAGTCGACATTTAAGGAGTGAGTCGCCTGGTTGAAATGCAGATCAGCTTGCATCGTGCTCTTCTGCCAGGACTGGTTCCATGTCAGACTCTTGCGCCGCCTCTCAATGTGTGAACTTGTGTGAGCTCTGTTGGCTGCACTTCTGGTTTGATGCGTTGCTGCGTTAGTAACAAAATTGCGAAAAACTTTGTTTTGTTTCCTTCTAGAAACTTGTTTGATTACATATGGAAAGTCTATATTACACTGAACATCAAGGGCTGTATTCATAGACATTCTTAGCGCGGGCTTTCGGTGGATGATCAGCGAACTAACGTTTTTCGTACTCATAAACCAGTGTCAGCGATATGATATGATATGAATCCTGTATAGCACTCTCGTAGCGCGGGCTAGCGAAATGTCTATGAATAGCACCCCAAGAATTTTGCTCCGAATTAAAACAATATGTCCGTTATGGTTTGATATGCGCTGAATCCGAAAATACATCTTTTTTCTTCGTATCAAGTAAGGTTTTTAAGATATACTATGATTTCACTTTTCGATAAGCGCTCCCCCAGGAAACATCTGGCGCGGGTTGGGGGTATAAACCAAAACAAAAACTAATTTATTTTATGAGTTTATGACTTATTTATGGTTTATTATGGTTGTTGGCATGTTATTTTGTACTTCTATTAAATAAACAGATATTGGTCCCTCCTATTAAGTAAATTTCATAACAGTTCAAAGTGAGGTCTATGCAATGAAGAAACAAGGGTGTGGTTTTCAGTATATAAAGGAAATGTTTACCAGTTTAAGTGAAGGAAAATTAAAGAGGGCATTTTCATCGGTCCACAAATTAACGAAGTTATGGCTAATACTTTTTTTGAGGAAAAACTTTCCGTTACAGAAAGAATGGCATGGCGCGCTTTCAAAGACGTTTGCTCAAATATCCTTGGAAATTCTAGGGCAGAGAACTACATAGAACTTGTTGTGGAAATCATGTTAAGTGCATATGACAAAATGGAGTGTAATATGTCTCTCAAAATACACTTTTTACATTCTCATTTGGATTTCTTTCCTCCTAACTTTGGAGCGGTAAATGACGAGCATGGGGAAAGATTTCATCAAGAAATATCTGAAATGGAAAGGCGATATAAAGGAAGATCATCATCCAGCATGCTTGCAGACTATTGTTGGTTCCTTCTAAAATACAATCCCTGGTCTAGTTATAAACAGAAATCACCCAGAAAATTATTTTAAATGTAAGTTAAAATTCCGAGATTTTCTCATTATATGCATGAAATATTTTTATTGTCGTTGTGTTTTAAACTATGTTTAATCAATTTAGTATCCGGTACACATTTTGCAAGTATTATGAGGAATTTTGAATCCCTAGTGTGTTGTAATTTTATCAGTAGCAGCGAACAATTAAAAGCAAATAAGTTTTGTCCTAAAAAATTAAATTCATTTTTCCCGGAAAATGGTACATGATGGGTCAATTTGGATTTTAAATTCAAATTTAGGGCATACATGTTAGTAATATTCACCTATTTTTATTTCGGAGCAAGACAAAAAGTAAAAATTTGTTGTTCAGTGTTACCTTCTTTCCTTTTAAAAGTCTGATAAACTAAAAATATTAATTGAAAATTGGATATGGGCATGCCCTTATCATTGCCGTACTAAAATAAGCTGCTTACATGTCATACCCCAAAGTCCAGACGTGAAGTAAGTTGCTTCTGGCACCTGAAATTTAAAGATTATATTACAACTGTGAACTTCTTCATATTTACATTTTCTTCTGGTTCGTCAGTTTAATACACGGCGAGAACGAATGGTTGGGTTTCAAGAGGTTACTGTGAAGTAAGTGTATGGAAAGAAAGTGTTTTTATTTAATACAGTACCTTAAAAAGTTTGCGTTCATTTGATGTCTTCTCTGTATAAAAAGTTAGGAATTATGTCAAAATCCTGTAGCGAATATCACGAGATTCACGTCTCAGAGATAACAAACCTTAGACACACTTATTAAACATTATTTTATACCACCACTACCATCGTCATCGTCATAGTAAAATTCCTATGAAGAAATACTCTACGATGCATGAAAGAGCCATATTTGATTAACTACTCTGAAATAATAACTATGAGATAATACACCATGTCCCGCTTAGAGGGATCTAGAAATAAGTGATAATTTCAAGTGTAAATAATGGTTTATTAACATACTTTTCTACATAACTTGATGTAAAAACTCTCCGAGTTTCGGAGAATGCTCAATGCAATTCGATGCGTGTACCTTGAGTTGCTCTGCAGACATCTAAACGGTATTCAACCTCCCGCAAATTGTTCTGTAGCATTTGTGAAGTCACTAGCGCAGCTACATTTGTGATGCGTTGTCTCAGTTCCTCCAAAGTGCTAGCTCTGCCTCTTTGGTACACAGCATCCTTCACAAAGCCCCATAAAACAAATCCAAAGGGTCAGATCGAGTGACCTGGGTGGTCAGGCAAGGGATCCTCTTCTTCCGATCCATCTATTGGAGAATTTTTTATCCAAAAACTCACGTACTCGTTGATGATAATTAGATGGGGTCGCATTCTGGTAAAAAACCGATCCTGGGGGAAGTTGGCCAAAAACAAAGTTCCGCAACATGTCCAGATACACATTTCCTGTGACTGTAGCCTCTACGAAGAAGAATGTTCCAATGACTCGCGTAACAGATTTTTCTCCTGCAAGACATAGCACATAGTTAACTTTTTGTTGTGGTATCCACATGGTACTTACCATAGCGTGTTTTTCTACAGAATGACGCTAGGCTTGTTTTAATGCCCTAGCAACAAACAAACGAAAGATACGCATAAACAAACGAAACGCATGCAGCTCTTTTCAAACTTTGTTGCATAAACTTGGACAATTTCTCTATCTTGTCAGATGTAAATCACAACGATATCTTTATCTGATTTTCAGTGGTGAGCATTTTATACTCGATTCTTCTAAGCGGTACACGGTGTATATCACTTAGGCCAGCGTTGTCAGACAGAGACTAAACGGAGCGGAGCGCTCCACTATGACTTGTTGCGTGCTCCGGTATTTCCACAGACATAAGAAAGTTCACTTTCCGACTCTAGCTCCACAACCGGTTTTGGAGCTTACAACTCTGACACTACTGCCTTAGGCTATAAGAAACTGCCAACTGAACGATGCCTTGACAAGAATGGTGAACGGGAGAAAAGTTCCGACAGAAGATATCAGATGATAGACATAGATCATATGTGCAGACAAAGAGGAAGGCGGGTTTGCAGTGAAAGACTTGTCGTTGGGCAGAAAAAACTAGGAATGAATGGATGAATTAATTAATTAATGAAAATCATATATACTGATATATAGGCTGTATAATGTAGCGTTACGGTACTTGTGGATATAATAAAACATTTTGTGCGGTATTTATTTATTTACTTACTATCCATACTCATATGTTTCGTTGCACTTGCTACATACAAATATAATTTTTTACTCAGCATGGCTCATTGATTTATGGTACGAAAGTGATCAAGCATTTTTAATAACAACTTATAATCAACTTCCATTAGAATATAAAGTTTTACAAATTCCCGGTGTTTTAAGACATGTTTAAGAAAAAACGTTTTTATCAAGAGTATTTATTTTAATTCTCGGTTGGTTTATTTATTTTATTTGATGGTTTCAAACTTTTTCTTCTTCCTCCCTAAAATTTCAGTGATACTTTGCTGCTCCTATTTATTATTTTCTTTAATTCTTGTCATGTTTTATGTTTTTCACAGACTGTAGCTTTATGATTTTTTTAATATTATATTGTACAACATATTATGTATCTGTTCTTGTGTAGCCCTGAATATGAATTTACTCGTTCAGGCATACTCAATAAATTAAAGAAAAAATGTTAAATGAATATCTTCCTCTTGTTGTACAAGGAAACCTGAAATAATCGCAGAATCATTTGTTTTAATAATATTATGGAAATCAGCCTGATTTTGGCGGCACGGAAATAAAACGCATTGTTATTTTAAAGCTCGTACATCTCGTTAAATATGGGTCCTATAAAAATTTTGCCTAGAATAAAACTTGTCGAAAACATTCTCTAAAGCAACTTTTTTTATCATATATTATCCTTAGAAATCAATAATAAGCGAGATATTTCGACTTATTTACTTCAGTCACCCTTATAACCCTCCCTTTAAAGAAATTATTCTGAATGCCATATAACCTAAAATCTAAGTGAGACTTAACTTATTTTACATACTAATTTTCGTGGAAATCTGTCAGCTATTATCGCGTGAAAAGGTAACAAACATACATACAAACAAAAATTTCGAAAATGCGATTTTCGGTCTCAGAACAGTTCATTATTCATGCTAACACCAATTTAGGTTATTACAGTTTTATTATTAGTTTAGATTTATTTATTATTTGATATTGGGTTATTTTACGACGCTAATTAAGTGCTGATTATCAGGCAACGCATTTCCGTAACCAAACGTACAGCGAATCGAATAGTTTCTTCTGGTACATCTATTACGTTACATGGATCCATAAGCAGGATGAATTGCATGCAGGTACGCAAGGGATCATTCAATAACAATGATGTAATGTATTATAAATATGCTCCTGTAACGTCATATGACGTAGAAGGAATATTCTCTTAGTTTAAACAAATTTTATGTGATGTTCGTAAAGGATTTATACTTCATAACCTCAGAATATATGTTTTCGTTCAGTATATCGGGATAGGTTTTGATAAAAGGATTATTTCTACATATTGCTTAAAATGTAAATATTGCTAATTTGTAATATAATGATTTTTGTTATTAATATTTTGTCCCACAGCAGAGTTCGTATAGGTCAGTTTCTGTCAGATGCTTTTCCAATTCACTGTGGGCTAAAGCAAGGAGATGCACTATCACCTTTACTTTTTAACTTTGCTCTAGAGTATGCCATTAGGAAAGTTCAGGATAACAGAGAGGGTTTGGAATTGAATGGGTTACATCAGCTGCTTGTCTATGCGGATGACGTGAATATGTTAGGAGAAAATCCACAAACGATTAGGGAAAACACGGGAATTTTACTGGAAGCAAGTAAAGAGATAGGTTTGGAAGTAAATCCCGAAAAAAATATATATATGATTGTGTCTCGTGACCAGAATATTGTACGAAACGGAAATATAAGAATTGGAAATTTATCCTTTGAAGAGGTGGAGAAGTTCAAATATCTTGGAGCAACAGTAACAAATATAAATGATACTCGGGAGGAAATTAAACACAGAATAAATATGGGAAATGCCTGTTATTATTCGGTTGAAAAGCTTTTATCATCCAGTCTGCTGTCAAAAAATCTGAAAGTTAGAATTTATAAAACAGTTATATTACCGGTTGCTCTGTATGGTTGTGAAACTTGGACTCTCACTTTGAGAGAGGAACAGAGATTAAGGGTGTTTGAGAATAAAGTTCTTAGGAAAATATTTGGGGCTAAGAGGGATGAACTTACAGGAGAATGGAGAAAGTTACACAACGCAGAACTGTATGCATTGTATTGTTCACCTGACATAATTAGGAACATTAAATCCAGACGTTTGAGATGGGCAGGGCTCGTAGCACGTATGGGCGAATCCAGAAATTCATATAGAGTGTTAGTTGGGAGGCCGGAGGGAAAAAGTCCTTTAGGGAGGCCGAGACGTAGATGGGAAGATAATATTAAACTGGATTTGAGGGAGGTGGGATATGATGATAGAGAATGGATTAATCTTGCTCAGGATAGGGACCAATGGCGGGCTTATGTGAGGGCGGCAATGAACCTCCGGGTTCCTTAAAAGCCAGTAAGTAAGTAAGTAAGTAAGTAAGTAAGTAAGTAAGTAAGTAAGTAAGTAAGTAAGTAAGTAAGTATGTAAGTAAGTAAGTAAGTAAGTAAGTAAGTAAATAAGTAAGTAATAGTTTGTCCCTGTAACGTCATGTGACGTAGGAAGAACATTTTCTTAGCTTAAACAAATTTTTACTGGCAGTTAGAGTAGGCTAAAAGTTATGACTTTCATAATCTCAGAATATACGAGTATGTCTTTGTTCACCGTAACGGAGTTGATTTCGTTAAATGAATTAGTTGTATATATTATATGTAGGCCTATATATGGGTAGAGTATTTACAGTTAATGTGCATCATGTTTACTATTATATTGCATAATATATTTTGTATATAATAGTTCAGTATTATTATCAATCTAATTATATTTTATGCCATATGTAGCAGTAATATTTTGTACAGCGCTAGTTTCACAGTGTTAGTGCGTTCATATAGTTAAAAAGTAGCTGGACAGCTATTTCAATTTAGTAGCAATCCCACTTACAGAGTTGTCATTTATTATTATTATTATTATTATTATTATTATTATTATTATTATTATTATTATTATTATTATTATTATTATTCCATGTATTGTGGGTCCCTATCACCACGGCATGGCGCGTCCTCAGGTTGCGGATAGAGGAGACGGCCTCCAGATATGGAGGGTAGCTGCGAATATATTGAATAAGCAGTCGTGGACAGCCGATAAGGGGTGGTCCTCCAGCTTGGGGGTTGGGCGAAGGGCTAACAACCCATCACCGTAAAAAACAGCTTGTTACGTATCCCTATAATAAGCCTCGGAATAGGACTGATTCTCTGGCACGACCACAGCAAAGGAATAAGGATTTGAGATTTGGCACTTGGAACGTAACTAGTCTTTATAGAACAGGAGGGGTAACATTAGTAGCAAAAGAACTAGCTAGATATAGAATAGACTTCGTAGGAGTACAAGAGGTTAGGTTAGATGGGAATGGCATATCACAAATAGGAGATTACTTGTTGTATTATGGGGAAGGAAACAATAATCACCAATTAGGAACAGGATTCTTTGTTCATAAAAGAATAAAATCAGCAGTAAAAAAGGTCGAATTTATCAGTGACAGGTTATCATATTTAGTACTTAAGGGTAGATGGTGCGACATCATAGTTATAAATGCTCACGCCCCTACAGAAGAGAAAGACGACCATATAAAGGATAGCTTCTATGAGGAATTGGAACATACTTTTGATCAGTTCCCTAGATATCACATGAAAATTTTATTGGGGGATTTCAATGCTAAAGTAGGACGGGAGGATATTTTTAGACCAACTATTGGAAAAGAGAGCCTACACGCAATTAGTAGTGACAATGGAGTTAGATTAGTCAACTTTGCCACATCGAAAAATTTAATTGTCAAAAGTACAACATTTGCCCATAAGGATATACATAAATATACTTGGACTTCTCCAGATGGATTGACACACAACCAAATAGATCACATCTTGATAGATAAACGGAGACACACTAGTATAGTAGATATTCGAACTTTCAGGGGTGCAGACTGTAATTCTGACCATTATTTGGTGATTGGAGAATTAAGAGAAAGATTATCAGTAGCCAAGCGAGTAGAGCAACAAGTTAATATTACTAAATTCAATATTTTGAAATTAAAGGACGAGGAAACTAAGCAACATTATCAGGTCGAAATTTCAAATAGGTTTGCCGTATTAGCAAGTTCCGACGAAGTTGACAAAGAGTTAGATGTTAATAGCATGTGGGAAAATATCCGAGACAATATCAAAATTGCAGCTGAACAGAGCATAGGTTATTATGAAACTAAGAAAAAGAAACCGTGGTTTGATGAAGATTGTTGCATGGTAGTAGAAAGAAGGAAACAGGCAAAATTGAAATTCTTACAGGATCCAGTTGAGGAGAAGAGAGATAATTATTTCAATGAAAGACGGGAAGCAAGTCGTACACTTAGGAATAAAAAGAGAGGTTACTTGAAGGAAAAACTGAATGAGGTAGAAACAAATAGTAAGAATAAAAACATTCGAAATTTATATAAGGGTATAAAGGAATTTAAGAACGGATATCAGCCAAGGGTAAACGTGATCAAGGATGAGAATGGTGACTTGCTTGCAGACTCTCCATCAATCCTAAACAGATGGAAAAACTATTTTGCGCAACTACTAAATGTACATAGGCCAAATAGAAATGATCGGGACGAAATTGAAATACAAACTGCTGAGCCATTTATACCCGAACCCACGCTTTCAGAAGTCGAAATTGCGATAGAAAATCTGAAAAAGTACAAGTCTCCAGGTATCGATCAAATTCCAGCAGAATTAATACAAGAGGGTGGGAGTGCATTATATAGCGAAATTTATAAACTTGTACTTGCTATTTGGGAAAAGGAAATTGTACCAGAACAATGGAAGGAGTCCATAATTGTACCTATTTTTAAAAAGGGGGACAAAACCAACTGTGGTAACTTTCGAGGAATATCACTTTTGTTGACGTCGTACAAAATTTTGTCCAATATTCTTTTGAGAAGATTAACTCCGTACGTAGATGAAATTATTGGGGATCATCAGTGCGGTTTTCGGCGTAATAGATCGACTATTGATCAGATTTTTTGTATTCGACAGATAATGGAGAAAAAATGGGAGTATAAGGGTACAGTACATCAGTTATTCATAGATTTCAAAAAGGCTTATGACTCGGTTAAGAGGGAAGTATTATATGATATTCTTATTGAATTTGGTATTCCCAAGAAACTAGTTCGATTAATTAAAATGTGTCTCAGTGAAACATACAGCAGAGTCCGTATAGGTCAGTTTCTATCTGATGCCTTTCCAATTCACTGCGGGCTAAAGCAGGGAGATGCACTATCACCTTTACTTTTTAACTTCGCTCTAGAATATGCCATTAGGAAAGTTCAGGATAACAGGCAGGGTTTGGAATTGAACGGGTTGCATCAGCTTCTTGTCTATGCGGATGACGTGAATATGTTAGGAGAAAATACACAAACGATTAGGGAAAACACGGAAATTTTACTTGAAGCAAGTAGAGCGATCGGTTTGGAAGTAAATCCCGAAAAGACAAAGTATATGATTATGTCTCGTGACCAGAATATTGTACGAAATGGAAATATAAAAATTGGAGATTTATCCTTCGAAGAGGAGGAAAAATTCAAATATCTTGGAGCAACAGTAACAAATATAAATGACACTCGGGAGGAAATTAAACGCAGAATAAATATGGGAAATGCGTGTTATTATTCGGTTGAGAAGCTCTTATCATCCAGTCTGCTGTCGAAAAATCTGAAAGTTAGAATTTATAAAACAGTTATATTACCGGTTCTTCTGTATGGTTGTGAAACTTGGACTCTCACTCTGAGAGAGGAACATAGGTTCAGGGTGTTTGAGAATAAGGTGCTAAGGAAAATATTTGGGGCTAAGCGGGATGAAGTTACAGGAGAATGGAGAAAGTTACACAACACAGAACTGCACGCATTGTATTCTTCACCTGACATAATTAGGAACATTAAATCCAGACGTTTGAGATGGGCAGGGCATGTAGCACGTATGGGCGAATCCAGAAATGCATATAGAGTGTTAGTTGGGAGACCGGAGGGAAAAAGACCTTTAGGGAGGCCGAGACGTAGATGGGAGGATAATATTAAAATGGATCTGAGGGAGGTGGGGTATGATGATAGAGACTGGATTAATCTTGCACAGGATAGGGACCGCTGGCGGGCTTATGTGAGGGCGGCAATGAACCTTCGGGTTCCTTAAAAGCCATTTGTAAGTAAGTAAGTAAGTAAGTAATTATTATTATTATTATTATTATGTACCGAACTAGGTTATAACTTTCGGAGCGTCCTGACGTAAGCATTTAGAATCAAGAGTTTGAACTAAAATTCCAAGAAATACTAACCGATAGCTTTCCTAACTTGTTTGGGAACGAAAATGCGTTGCCTGCTGACTATGTAGCGTCTGAGTGAAATGAAAGAGATAATGCCGGTGAAATGAGTCCAGGGTCCAGCGCCGAAAGTTACTCAGCATTTTGCTTTTAATGGATTGAGGAAAAACTTCGGAAAAACTTCAACAGTTAACTTGTCCTAACTACAATTTGAACCCGGGCTCGCTAATTTCACGGTCATACTGCTAATCTTTTTTTCTATTTTACGGACAGGAACACGAAGGTTTGAACCTCAGCCTGAGGCTTATTGTGCTTACCACTCCTGTTCTGTGAATGATACTTGTAGCCGAATGGCCGCGCTCTTGTGCAAGTACAGCACTCCTCACAGTGAACTTAACCCGATCTATAGTATGGATGATGATATTACCTGAAAGATGTGAAAAGAGTTGTAAATTATGTTTTATTTAACGATGTTCGCAACTGCCGAGGTTATATGAGCGTCGCCATTGTGCCGAAATTTTGCCCCGCAGGAATTCTTTTACATGCCAACCTAACATGAGCATTTCAACACACTTAGGCCTAAATGCCATGGACTTAGACTGGGATCTAACCCGCAACCTTGGGCACAAGAAGGCCAGTACTCTACGGAGTGAGCCACCCAGGCCGACTCATGAAATACTGATGGCGAAATGAGTCTGAGGTCCATCGCCGAAACTTACCCAACAATCCTGCTTCATTTGGTTGAGAGAAAACCCCAGAGGAGAATCCAGATAGATAAATTGTCCCAACCAGGATTTGAACCCGGGCTCTCTCGTTTCATATATGCCAACCGACAGCAGTGTACTTTATATATATATATATATATATATATATATATATATATATATAATGAATTACAGTTCTGCAACAAATAAAATAGACATAAGTACCTACAATGTACTGTATAATACACTCGTATGTTGAATATGTACCCTTGGGCGTAGCTCGACTGGTACTGTTCCAAGTTGCTCTCGGACGTGAGTTTTAATATTTCTGGGGCTGATTACCGTGGCTGTTTTCTTTCTGAAGTTTTTCCAACTGTAAATCAAACTTTAGGTAATACCATGGTGAATTCTCATGATTACTAAATACATCTACTGTAGGCAATCTCGTGGTTGACACAGCGTTATTAAATAATTCATTTAAAAACATGAATGTACGTGTAGCATATTCATTTCAAAACTTCCCAGTCTAAATAACTAATTTTAAATTGAATTAAATTTAGACAAGAAACATGTCAATTTAGATATTGAGGGGAAGTCTGAATCCAGGCTTAATTGCATTTTATAATTCACCCCCCCCCACCCCAAGCCACACCCACTTTGAAATTTCAAATGGCATCTCTATATTTTTATACTTAAACTAGCCATACCCGTGCGCTCCGCTGAACCTGTTAGAAATAAATATAAAGTAATTACATAATTAAAATAGGACGTTTGATCCAGGGAACATTCGTGTTTGATAGAAGGATAAATCGTTTAATACGTTACTTAATTGAAATTGTATTTAAATAATTAAATTGCGATCATTTTGGTCCAGAGAGCACTCATTTGGTGCAATGACAATAACTTTAACATGTTTCTTATTTGTTATTACATGCAACTATAGTTTAATGAAGATTGACATATCATTTAGTTTTAATGTGTAAACTTTATATTACTTGCTATATGGTTTCATTGAATTATGGTAATAACTTAATTTTAACCATTGTTTTCTACGTCTTCAGTAAATGGCGCTTGGCCCACTATGGTTCTGAACCCTTCAAATAACTTAAATAGTGATACAGCATAAACAGTGATATGTAATTATATTTCTTTCTTTCGAAAATGTAAGAATTCACGATCTCCTATGTACCATTGCCATGGAATGAATAAATGTGTTTTTTCTTCCTACTCAAAAATTTTATATTTTGCACATGAGAATTACTGCAGGAACAACAATGCTACAATCTGAGGCGGCGGTGAAAACGTATTGTATTGTTATTTTAAAAGTCTATCAGACCTACCAAATTTTGCATAGAATAAAACTTATCGGAAATCATTTTTAAAGAAACTTTTGTTATGTAACATTTTTCACAAAAAAAGCAATAATAAGCGAGATATTTCGATTTATTTAATTCAGGCCCCGTTAAATGAGGTATTTTGAATGTCATATAGCCTAAAATCTAAATTACAACGAATTTAATTTAAATTTCAATTTTCATCGAAATCCGTTAAGCCATTATCGCGTGAAAAGGTAACAAACATCCAGACAGACATACAAACAAAAATTTCAAAAAAGCGATTTTCGGTCTCAGGATGAATAATTATACATGTTAACACCAATTATTTTTGGAAAAGCGAAAATTACCAGAAAATTTTCGGTTACATATTTATTATTAGTATATATTATATTATATTATATTATATTATATTATATTATATTATATTATATAAAAAGTGCGTTGATAACGGATGTACTCCGATAAGAAAGTTTTTAATTTGTTGTGGGGGCTCTTGAATCTCAGAAGCAACAACTTTTACAACAGCGCAACATAATCTGCTTGGCTCATTGCCCAATTTTTTTGCATTTCATTTATTGCATATATAGTCTATTTTAACACGATTCGATTGAGCATAGTTAAAATTTGAATTATAAAATAATGGATTGCTAAGCTAACGTACTATTACTGCATACTAAATCAATACACTCTCGTTGTTCGTTAATTCTCTGAGATTAAAATGAGTGTATACGTAAGTATTATTTTAAGAAATACAGAAAACGAATGTACAAAATAGCCTATCAAATTTTCTGTGCGTAAGAAGCTATTTTAATCTTACCTGTCCTCGATTTACTAAGAAGTTACTGTAATAACATTACAGTATAGCAGTATGTCCATCAGAGAAACTACACTTTCCAATGGTGAAATAATAATTAATTATACAAATCGGTTAATTTAGCTTCCGATATTACTTCATACAAACACAGAAACATTCTCTGTAGGCTAAGTTCAATAGCTTTCGATTGTTGCTGTCCAAGGCCCCTTTTTCGATTGTTGTTGTCGTCCAAGGCCCCTTATAGACGAAGTCATTTGTTATTTCATTGCACCGTCTTAGATGTTATTTTAATATTAAAACTCATTTATCTCATTAAATATCAGTCCTATCAAAATTTTGTAAAGAATAAAACTTATCGGAAATCATTTTTAAAGAAACTTTTGTTATGTAACATTTTTCACAAAAATCAATAATAAGCGAGATATTTCGATTTATTTAATTCAGGCCCCCTTATAAGCCCCCTATTAAATAAAGTATTTTGAATGCCATATAGCCTAAAGTCTAAGTTACAACGAACTTAATTTATATTCCAATTTTCATATAAATCGGTTCAGTCATTATCGCGTGAAAAGGTAACAAACATACAGACAGACATACAAACAAACATTTCAAAAAAGCGATTTTCGGTTTCAGGGTGGTTAATTATGTATATTAGGACCAATTATTTTTGGAAAATCGAAAATTACCAGAAAAATTTCGGTTACAGATTTATTATTAGTAAGTATAGATATGAAAGAGCATTCAATTGTTTATACACCTCATTCATTTGTTTTCGCAGCTTTTGTTTTCCATCGTCGCCTGGCAACCTGTATTTGTGTTATTATCGGTTGATTGTAGGCTGAAAACACAGATTATTTTGTGTAATTTCCTAAATTTAGTCAATAAGGATGATTTATATTCTCTCTTGAAGGTTATACACCATTTTCAAAATTCACAAACACAACTATTACGTACATGAAATGTTGAATACGTTTTTGTAGCTTCTTTCTCTTCAGCGTTAATCAACAACAATCCAGGTTACCAGGCGACGGTAGAAAGTAAAAGATGCAAAAACAAATGAATGAGGTGTGTAAGCAATTGAAGACATTATTACAAAAACAACCCTTGTCAAAATTGCTATTTTTCAGGAGAAAAATAAAAGTAAATAGAACGCTACAAGTCAGCTGTTTCCGTACAACTGGTGTTTATTCTTGTGGCTATTGCACCTGATATGGATCATTTTTGGAGTCTATAAACCTTTTTAAATAGTAGAAAATGTGTCCTTAAATCAATTTCATTAAAATGACTGGGGCTGTTTTTGTAATAATGTCTTCAATTGAATACTCTTTCATATTTAAGTGTATAAATATAGGAGTGCCATTTGAAATTTCAAAGTGGGGGTGACTGGAGGGGGTAAAATCTAAAATGCATTTAAGCCTGGTTTCAGACTTCTCCCTCAATATCTAAATAGACGTGTTTTTGTTTAAATTAAATTCAATTTAAATAATTAGTTATTTAGACTGGAAAGTTTTGAAATGAAAGCCCTGTATACATGCCAGTGAGTAACAGATAAATGTGCTATGCATGCGTGTACTGTATGTAAAGCTGCGGTTGGTCCGTGTCTTGTCAACACCTGTCCCTACTGTCCCTGTAGCCACTCCCTGCTCTTTTATTGTCTTCCACCTGCGCTGAGCTCATAAAGCTGAGGAATCCGAAATCGAAACGACGAGCTGCTGCTGTTATCTGGCGGCCATCTCACGAGAATCGCGGGATTCCACGCGGCCCATTAATTCCCGTCCTCCGCCCCCTCTCCACACTTGACTCACATGTTCCATGGCTACTGGAGGCCAGCCTAACGGTGCGCTTCCCGCAGATCAGTCAGTAGTGTGAGCTTATTGGACAGAGCGCCTGGAAGGCAACTTTGGTCTGTGTACATCCTTCTCTTTGCCATGATTATTCCACCACTGCACCATAAAGGCTCATTCACAATGAAAATTAAACATAACGTAAGCGCTAACTTCAGAATGTAAACGTTACGGTAAAATCACATCATTCATGATGGGGACATAAACATATCCGCAAAGATATTTGATAATCATGGAAACATAACAACGATGCCATTTCCTCATATTCTGTCTTATATTTCTGCGCTCCACGATTCTGTACTGTTTGCAAATCACGTAAGCATAAACATGAAAGTTTGGAGTTCGCAAATTTTCATGTTAACGTCTAACGGTAATGTTAATGTCAGTATTTATGTGAATCATTGTGAATGATTCCATTTGATAACCTGGCCGCAAACTTCTGTGTTTACGTTACGGTTATGTTTAATTTTCATTGTGAATGGGCCTTATGTCTGTTGGCTCTGTATTTAATTAAGAATTATGCCTGTAATAATGTAGCAATTTAAATCAAATTGTATGGATGTTATGGGAAAAAGGGTATTTATATTTATACATACATTTTTGGCTGCAATTCCAATGATTATAGAACGGAAGAAAATTTAATTTCAAAATTCTTGCTTAAATATAGCCTCAAAGAATAGAATTGAACCAAATAAACGAAGGTTATACCAGCTTGAATGTTACATTATACGATATAGAGTGGAAGTGGAATAAACTTACAGATTGAAAGGGACGATAGGGTATACTTAAATTAATAGAAAACCTATCCTATTACGTTTTGTGATTAAATGCACGGTTCATAGGAAAATTAAGTTTGAAGTTTCAGCAGTCCGGCAACATCGCCGCTAACACACTATTCGTGATACATATGTAAGAGGTCAACGAACTTGATGTGTCTCGGTAGGTGAGCTGCTCTCTGTCTCGACCTTGCCACTTATCGCATCGTGCAGTGGCTTGAAATTAGAAGTTTTAAAAATTAAATTTACACGAAAACCGTCCACGCTATTGAAATACGCCAGAGGGATAAATTATTCTTTATTAGATGTTCTATCGATATGGACAAAAACCACGATCCTACTCGCAATAGTTACCGAAGAAGATATTGTTAAACATTTAGGAAAAAACTTTTTTTCTAAAAAAACTATGAAATTTCCACCAATATGATATTATAGTTTTTTGTTATATACAACATGAGCTATTCGCTCTGAAAATCTGCAGTGTTATTCCACTTCCACTCTGTATATGTATGATCCCATGAAATTGGGACAATTCACTATGGTTAAAAATTGCAGATGATGTCGATGGTGATTTATTTATTTATTTAATATGACCTATTGGAAAGGGCACAGGCTAGCTGTCCATCAAAGCACCTTTCTTACATAAATATAAAAGAACAATTTTACTTTACTTACAATAAACTGATAATGATTTACATGAACGGTAGTTATAAAGTAAGAATGCAGCTCAGCCATTTTCAACCGGTGTGCCGCGGGAAAATGAATATAATAAAGGTTGTTGAAATCAATTGGACGAATGAAAGTGAAAACTGTAGTAAAAAATGAGCCCATAAGAGTAAACATTCAGCGAATGCGGTACAAGTGATCATTCAGTATAAACACATTCCCTCCTAAAACGGTAGAATGGATGAGAAGGTCTTTTAGCCTTAATCCTGTCAGATTAATTAGGCTAAATAAAAAATAAATAAATAAAATAAATAAATAAGTAAATAAATAAAGTAAATAAATAAATAAATACGTACATACGTAAGTAAATAAGTAAATAAATAAATAAATAAATAAATAAATAAATAAATAAATAAATAAATAAATAAATAAATAAATAAATAAATAAATAAATAAATAAATAAATAAATAAATAAATAAATAAATAAATGAGAGGTATGGGTTTTTATGAATCAGTATTGAATTAAAGTAAGAAATTTATTGAATCGATATATAAATTGTAGGATACCTTAATTTGTAGTAGGAGCCAACAGCAGAAAAAAATTTAGTTATTCCAAAGAAAAACAAAGCTTAGCTTCCTTGTTATTGACAAAATTCTCCATAGTTTTTCCGGTTGCAGAAAATGTATTTAATTTTTTGGTATTATTTCACTATACTGCTTCTACTCTTTCGGGATACATTTCCATTTCATTGCCCATTGTAGTATCCAATCAGGCAATCACTCATTGCCAGCATTTGACTCTTACGTTATAAGCTTTATCTTACCTTTTTATTTTGGTTTCGTTTTGAGATCCCAAAATTTATCTGCTTTTTATTTAAATATGTAGTTGCCATTATTTTTTATTCTTGCTGTGTCACTTCTATACTTGTAGTTACTACAGAACAGGCGAATCCTGAAATTTACTTCTCTGTCAAGGTAGAGCAACGATAGCAGTTTATAGCCGGTATTTAATAATACTTACATTTGGTGTTGCTAACAAATAATTTTTATTTACACATCTAATTGCACTCGTAACTAGCGGTTACGGAAAGCAATTTAATCCATGTTTACAATCCTAAATCAGAAATTTGTCGAGACCAGATTCCAGTATCAACGGAAACGGAGATATCCACTGCGTTTGTCGATGCTGCCTAATGAAATTACGAAGGCCGATGCTTTATTGCAATGCAGAGCACGCTCGCTGGATAGAGACGTCGTAGCAATTTATGGATACTGCGCGTAGAGCCAGTACTCATTATTCTCAATTCAGAGGTGATAAAATGACCATCACTGCAAAGAAAATTTATGGAACTGGCAAATTACGATCCCGGAAAAGGAAACTGATGTAGGATACTTGGGGTTTGCTTTCCTGACCTACTGAATGTTGATTTCACTGACCGTAACATAAGGATATATTGCTTTAACAGTAAAGGTGCTCGTGACAATGCAGTAGTTCCTTTCCGAAAAGCAGATACGGAAAATTCATTCTCAGTATGTATGTAAGAATTTGAGCTCTCATACGCAGAAGTAGAAGATATTTCTTAATTATTCTGCAAAATACAGTGCTGTTTCCCATCTCTGATAACGAATTTGAATGATTTCATGTGCGTCAGGAGGCATATGACAGCTGAACTGTGGCGCGAGGTGACAGACCAGTAGTGAGTGATCTCATAGCCAGGGTGCACGGAGCAATAATTTCCAAGAAAATCGAGCCTTTTTGAGAGGGGTACATAACAACCCTTTCCAATGCCAAGTATAGTTAAGTGAAAATAAAAGAAACCTGCAATAAACGAGGTTTCGTTATTTCCTAGAAAGATATCTTCTGTGTACTTAATAAGATTGGTAAAGTTCGAATGGAATTAATTTGTATCATCTCGTGGGGTGCGGCGACTTGTGACGGGGGGTGGATTTGCTTGCTTTTTCCACTTTGGCAAAACTCGGATGAAATTAATTCTAGACTTATTAGGCACATACAAGATACCTTTCTTGGAAATACCGAAACCACGTTTCTTTGCAGACTTCTATGATTTTCACGTAACTGTATCGGAAAGATTTATGTACCTCTCCCAAAAATGCTCGATTATCTTTGGCATTGCTACTGTGATACATCGTGCACTCTGATTATGAAATCACTCAGTACTGGCCTGCCACCTCTTGCCGCAATTCAGCTGTGTGTGATTACTGACGCACATGACGTCATTCAAATTCGTTATCAGAGATCGGAAACACACCTGTATAAAAATATTGTGTTTTGAAAAAGAAATAAAATACGAAGGTTATCCGGAAAGTATCTTGCGTTAGATCGTTATGAAAACATACATGTTGTTGCAGACTTTTTTGATACACAACTTGAAACAACATTAAATTATTTTTTAAAATAATCTCCAACTCCATAATAATAATAATAATAATAATAATAATAATAATAATAATAATAATAATAGTAACTTGTTACGTTGGGTGGACTCAACACCACAATTAAGAATGGGCACTGGGAATTCACCTGCGTTTTTTTGCTCTTAGGGATTTCCGCAATTAATAAACAATGGCATACCGGTACTTGTTACAAGTTTTTCTTGCTACCAAGACGTCTAGTGCTGTTTTCGAACTGGATAGTGTGCATAATCAAAGTGAAGGCAACTTACTTTTTGATTAATATTTTATTAAAGCTATCAAAAGAGAAAATGTCATTTAGGATCTCTTTGGAGATAAATTTAAATAAATATAAATTTAAACGCATAAAAATTATAAAAAATATACATTTTCAATAATTTTACGATAAGCATACTTAATTTATTGAAGGGATGAATATTTTCTGGTTGTATATGGTTATTTCCATCCATTTCATAAACTGTAATTAAGGACTACTTTAGATATGGAATCAAGGAAAAGGTAATGAATTTAGGAATATTTCAAAGGAAATAGCTCCGTTAAAGTCAAATGTAAACTTCTAAGACATGTCGGTTATGAGTGGGCACCATAACTAGTCTAAGATCGCAAGTTAAAAAACTAGCAGCTACTTCAGTCAATTAAAATCTCTACTAAAGGACGGGGAGAGCCCATATAAAAAATCTGTATACGGCACGCATAAAAGCGGGGTTTCATTTGACTACAGTAGAATAATTTTGGTCCTATTTTACACAAAAATAATCATTACAAAGATATTGAAATATGCTATATTTTGAATAATTTTAATGATCGTATCAGATATCCAATAAAATTAACGAATGCATAATACAAATGTATCGAATGAGCCATATAAACATCGTAGAGTAAAAAATTAATTAAACTAGTGTATTGCTTTTATGTGACACTAAGAAGTAGTAAATGATCGAATTGTATCCCTTTGTGATGTTCGTTTCATTCTTATTTGAAGATGTAATTAAGAAAAAAATAAGAGCATGCCTCAAGTATAATCAAAGAAAATATTTCTTCTTATATACTGTATATGTTTAAATGTTAAAAAAATCTTGCTTCTGGTGATTTCGAAATGAAGCATTACTCTAATGTATTAAGTACGGTTTCAGAATTTTTTTTTTGCTATGAAGTTAAGTACACATACAATTTAAAGGAACAGTTAATTTGTGACATCACCTTACCACGCCCAACTCCTCTCCTTTCACAACCCTACCGAATCGATTTTTTGCTAGAACATACTATACTACGCTCATTACATGTAGCGTAACTGTATCGTAATGACATACATTAAAGTTCTGCTATTCATTATGTTATTGCAAATATCGATTTCCAACTAAGCATAGCCTATGCGATATTGATTAAAATCCTACGCGCAACATCCCGTAAGGCTTGAGAGCACCAATCCAAAATGACAGGCGCGAGTTTTGAAAGTGACATCGATCGAATCACTCAAATGAACATTAACCCACTTCAAACATTCCAGTGGGAGCCATTCCCCAGATAAATTTCAGAAACTGCATAATCAACAATATGTATTGAAAATAAAATACATTCTGTTCATGTTATTTTAATATTATAATAAATTGAGTTCATTTCTGTGTTTTAATGTGTATTGCTTTTAGGTTAAAATCCCCATACCAAGCCCTGAAAAAGTCAATAAATACGGCGTACACGCCTACCATCTTTTGTACTATTCGGAAACATGCTGAAAAGACACTCACACTTATACCATCTGTTGCAACAGTCGAGAACACGCTGAAAATACGCACATGTTCACCATTTTAGTATCACTAAAGTAACAAGGTAAGATATGTGTAAAAACTCAAAACTTAGGCATTTAATTATGGTCGAACAAAAATAGTCTTATGCATCTTGCCTATAATAGTAGTTAAAACGCTCTGTGAAAATTATGAAACTCGCTTACTTACGTTCGTTTCATAAACATACTCACTTCTTAATTAGTACCATTATAGGCTCGTTGCATAACATACTATTGTATTCGCCTTTCCCAATGCCAGCGTCCCTACCAACTCCCATATATAGTTACAATGCAATACAACTTTTCTATACTCGTATTTCTGGAAAGGTTATACCTTCTTTCAGTTAATATTTTCTTGTACGGTAAAAACTATGAAGTTGCAAAAACAGGAAAATGAAGTAGACAGCAAAATTGATGCTCGAAACCCATTTGACACATTTATTTATATGTATATAACTAGACATTGGAAACACTGAATAGTTTTTCAACGGATTCGAAAGAATGATAAAGTAGTGAAATGAGTACGGTACGACTTATTTTGTTTTGGTTTCTCGAATTCACTGTCGCCATGATTTCAAAAAGGGAATTTCGATATTTCACTTGCCTTTGGGAATCCCAGAATATTGATGAAATAGGTTACTTGGGTTTATCGAATATTTCCTAGAAAAGATCTCTATTCTATTGTATTTTCTTATAATATCTGGAAAATCCGGTTGAGTGGTAGTTACAGAAATTTTAAAGGAGGAGAAATATGGTTCATAATATAAAAACAAGTATTAAGATTTTTATGAACAGGGGTTGGGTAACTCAGTTGATAGTGCAAGACGCTACGGACTGGAAGGTCCTGGGTTCAAGTCCGTGCAGCGGCTGGATTATTTTTGTTGCATAATTTTCAGAACGACCCCGAAGTCCACTCTGCCTCATGTCAGATTGAGTACCGGGTCTTTCTTGGGGGTGGAAAGGTAGTGGAGCGTGGTGCTAACTACACAATTTCGTTCCAGTGCCTAGGCCATGGAAATGTGGAGCTGGACTTACCTTTTTCCTATTGTGACCACAAGATTGCATCAAAAACTTCGTTTTAAATAATAACAAACAGTTCATGAGAAATCTTTGATACTGGATTGCAAGAAGAACGCTTAATAATCACTGTGTGATGGGAAGAGATCTGCACTGTACAGGACTGAAATGACGTGCACATTTCGTGTTTGCGTAATCGGTTTTCAGCCGAAGCGGTGAGGATGAGTTGAGCAATTAAGAATTAGCGAAAATGAAATGAAATAAACCACGTATGTAATAAGTAGTTTTAAAAGTTAAAAAAATTAAATTATTTATACTGTATGCATTTTCATTTAATTGTAAATATCTGACCTGGACTTTTAAAAAGAACAGAATAAAGGAATGTTTGTTTCAAAAATAAATTAAAACATCATTTAGAATAAGTCAGCCGAGATAGCTCTGTTGCAGCGCGTCTGCCTTCACACTAGCCGGCCCGGGTTCGATTTCCGGCGGGATCAGAGGTTTTTGTGTAAAATTTCTACTGCAGTGGCGGTGTATAACTTCTAGTCACTAAATTGTTCACCAATATGCTTGGGTTAAATCCAAAATCTCTTCGCAGTTCATATGAAGAGAAGGCTTATGTCACTGTTGATAGTGTTTCGTCCGTCGAGTTGGGACGTTAAGTCTGGCGGTCCCTTGTTGTTATTCGACTGGAGTAGGTTACTTGCTGACACCGGATTTTTCTTTCTCCTTTCCTCATCTATATCATCATACTCACCCATTCCCTATACTACAATAAATTACACGAACACTTAAACAAACACTCACCCTAGTACACGACATAATTCTCCACAGTTACACAACATGAATAGCGTGACCCGCCGAAGTGGTGTACAACTTGAAAATGGGTCACAGTCCTGCCATCTATCCACAACATGCGGAACCCGAATCACAGAAGTAGGGTGGACGTTGGATACATACAATTTTTTAGAATAGGCTAAAGGTGTCTGATACTGCATTAAATATTCATTGTATACAGTAGAAGTAAATAAACTGACTTCTGTCTGAATGTTGCCATTACAAGGATCATTCAAGAGGGCTTCACGATCCACTTCTACGACGTGTCCATTAATGATTTATATGATATGTTTTATAATGGGACTCTAAATGGAATTTTCTAAGAGTTGTTATAGGCCTATATTTTTACATAAACTGAACACTGTGGCCAATTTTCTTCCCATAGAGGATTCCACTGGGACATTGAGCGTTATTTACGGAGGAATGGAATTGGATTTTGGATGAACATTTTGATTTATATATATATATTTTTTTTCGATTTATTATTTGTTTTTTCCTCTTTAAAATGATATAATAGATATAACTATACTAAAGTTGTTTCCGTTTTAATTTTTCGATTTTCTGAGAAGATGAATACAAGTTTCAATTTTAACGCTCATTGTCCAAAAAATTTAGGATTTTGGGCCGAAAATTATTAATTATTTTATTTTCGAACATATTCTTTGATTTTTCTTCATTTAAATCGTAAATTACATATCATTATACTAAAATTATATCCATGTTCATTTTTTGTTCAGTTTTTTTCTAAGGAGAGGGCGTAGTATATTTACAGGCGTATAGGGTAAAGGTTGGTAAATTGTGATACTAATAATATTACGATAGTTCTTTTTGAGAATTTTTTACAATTTTACTGAGCGAGAGAAAGACCGGTTTTGTGCAGAAACTTGTCCATGAACATTCCCTTAATACGTTGACGCAAAAAACCGATCTTCCTCTCGCTCAGTAAAATTGTAAAAATTACTCAAAAGTAACTATCATAATATTATTAGTGTCACAATATTACCAACTTTTACCCTATGTATTATTTGTATGTTTTTTCTATAAGTTTAGTTTCTTCACACAAAAACCGTATTTCCTCAGCTTCAATTTAATTTAGAAAGCTGAAATTTTCAAGAATTGTTCATAAGATATTTTACATGTACTGAAACATTTTTTTTAATTTGTTAAATTTTTGGAAATGTAACATGGGGAAATCTACTGAAAATCGTCGAAAAAAATATAAGAACGGGGAAAATTGTTTCTTAATAAGAAAATAAATTAAAGCAATACTACTGTTTCTGCATTAAGTCAAGTTAAATGTACATGAGCTGTTTAGCTGCAACAGTCTTCGAGATGAAGTTCCATGTGACGTGATTTAAAATTGTTAAAATTGGAAGTTTCGCTTTCCCTTAATATCACTCGCACTTGTCGTACTCTAACTGACTCGCAAAACCTCTTCTTCTATAAAATATTAAATGATTATGTACTTTAATTCCCTTTTTAAGTGCTGTAACCGATATTTATCGGACCACTGACTTAAACAAAACAAGAAATTCAAGAGCGCCTCCAGGTTAGGTAATCTTGAGAACGTTGCACACGATTGTTTTCACTCAATGCACACAATGCTAATACACACGAATGTTCATCTTTGGATTACAAGTTATCGTTACCACATATAGAGTACATTGAATCAATGTTACAAAATAAATTTCCGATTGAAATAAGTTCTTCTATTTTTTTCCATGACAATGTGTTTGGGATGGGAAAGAGGGTTAAAAATAAATAACTTTTAGTCACGTGTTAATCGTTTTATTCGATGCGGCGGTGAATGGAGAATGCACAACATACACAAAAGTCCTCGCTATTAGTGTCTACGTTTGTCCGGTGCACTGTACTGACTAGACTGGGCTACCTACACCGTGTCAGATATAGGTTCCTAACTATTGCTTTATTACATAAATATAGGAAAAGATACAGTTTTTATTTAACAATCGCTTTAATATACAATATCGTGAGCTTGTGGAAAGACAAACATGGAGCAATGGTGAAATAAAAATGACGCGTGGGACCAAGTGTCAGATGACGGCTTTATCGACATACTCTGCTATATATTTCAACTAACTGAATCTCGGTTGCCTTTGTAGTCAAAAGGGCAGTTAAATAAGAACTTTCTACTAACTTAGAAAACACTCGAAGAAAACTTGCTCCATATTCATCTTTTCCATTAGTGAGAAGCCACAAAGTATTAGACATAGTAAGTTTAAATTTCATTTTGTTGCACATCTGCTATTCATGTCAGTCCCTGTGCAGGTATTGAGCTTCGCTATACATAATGAACCCATATTACAGACCTTATGTTATCTCTCATCCAAAGAAGACACAAGTTGGATGAATTAAACACGGTGTAAGTACCCAAAATTTTTGTATGAATATTATCACCATGACAACTTGAAGTGTTGTGTAACGTAATGGAATTGATCTCATGAACTCTCTGTTAACAACCCACAGTGACGTGATCAAGTCACGATAAAGTCAATATAATCGTCAGTGGTAGTACTATGAGGTCTGAAGTAAGCAGCTTCAAAACCGCAGTGTATTGTTTTTTTACAAAAATAGTCCTTATAATTGTTATCTTTGTAAGAGAGAAAAGCCGGGAGGTCTCTACTGTAACATACGTTTTCAGTTTATATGTAGGCATATAGGCCTATTGTTTCATACAGAGACGATAATGACCCAAATTTATCAACCATTTCTCAACTATTATAAATTCAATCTTTGCTGACCATTATCTTCATATGCAGGTATGTTGGTATCCCAAATAGCAGAGCAAGATAAGTTTTATTGAGCAGTCTGTTTATCCATTCTAAGCAGAAGAACTAATATACTTCGTTTGCTATAAAGCAGCGGTCGGCATTTCTTTACTCACGAGTCAACCCCTTAATATGCAAGCAGGGCGGAGGGTAAGGCATGATCTCCTTTCCCTTAGATATCACTTGTTCTTTCAAAGTTAAGCAGTTTGAGCATATAGGGTGGCTTCCGATCACTGATAACGAATTTGAATGAGATCATATGCGTCAGAAGTTACACGACAACTGAACTGTGGTGCGAGGTGACAGATCAGTAATACTAATGAGTGATCTCATAGTCAGAGTGCACGGCGACTCACAGCAGAAATTCCTAAAAAAAAATCGAACCTTTTTGGGAGGGGTACATAACAACCCTTTCCAGCGCCAAGTACAGTTAAGTGAAAATAAAAGAAACCTGCAATAAACGAGGTTTCGTTATTTCCAAGAAAGACATCTTCTGTGTACTTAATAACATAAATAAAGCTGGAATGCAATTAATTTGTATCATCTCGTGGGGTGCGTCAACTTGTGACGGGGGGTGGATTTGCTTGCTTTTTCCACTCTGGAATTAATCCCATCCGAGCTTTGCCAATCTTATTAGATACACACAACATATCTTTCTTGGAAATAATGAAACCATGATTTTTGCACGCTCCTATGATTTTCACGTAAGTGTACTTGACATCGAAAAGAGTTGTTATGTACCCCTCTCAAAAAGGCTCTATTTTCTTGGGCATTGCTACTGTGATACACCGTGCACTCTGATTATGAAATCACTCACTACTGGTCTGTAACCTCTCGCCGCAATTCAGGTGTCGGTCGGTGTGATTCTTAACGCACATGACGTCATTAAAATTCGTTATCAGAGATCAGAAACAACCCTGTATTCCCTGTCCGTCCCTGCGCACTGAAAACTTGCAATAGTGAAGTTTGAATAATTTCAAGGAAAAATGTCTATGTTCTGTTCATATTTGTCGAGTATGGCAAATTTCGATATTCGCCGATTTTCGCTCTGCAAGAGGAGGCCTGTCGTGTTTGTGTTCCGCCTTGTTATAAAATATTGGCTGTCCTCACTCCTTCTCCTTCAGGTTTTAACCGCTTAAGAATTTTAGAACTGATAATGCGATTAATTTTTCATCTAAAATAAGACGAAATTCGTAATATATTGGTTGTCCCTCTCATGTTCGAATATTGCAGGACACTAAAACAAACAATGTTAACATCACTAAATGGAACTGATATGCTTTATCTTTCTCATTGTAACTATTAACCATTATGTTTTGTCTTTCCATTTTAATCTATTAAACTTTCGCATGATTTAAGTCATTCACCAATTTTTAATCTGTGTCGCTTGAAATACGTTCATTTGGTTTAAGTTTTATTTCGACATACACTTTTGAATTCCTTCATACAGTTATCCTACATCACATGTGTCTAAAGCCAAACTTGTTCTGCAGTAGTTATTCCACCAGCAACTTGCTGTCCTCATCTAGTGAAGTGAAGAATTCCACCCTTGAGGGGAGGATTCGTGAGGGAGAATTCATTTCCTCGATAATGAGATCGTGTGGGAATGGTGGTTAGCAGAGAAGTGGTCAATAAATTTTGTCTCGTGCCTACTCAAATAGAGACAGCGTTGTTTAATATGCTGTAAAACTATGACACGAAAAAACTAGACTTTTCTTTCTTTTCATAAATGATTGTAGCTCCTGTCAGCATTTTGAACTCGCGAGCCTCAGATCCTATGGTAACCACTAACTAGACCACAAATATTTTCTTCTCAAGAACAATTCTCTGAACAATAACATGGGTCACGTCGGAGCCTATCAGTTCTCTTCTGCTTGCCCTGTGCTACATTTTTGCCACTTTTCGTTTTACTACGTAATATCTATACTCGTTAAATTAATATAATAAATAACAGGAAAAAAAACCATAGACTTGGGTAGATAGACTGCATTCACCCGATGGAGGAATTTTTCAGCCGTAGTACTGTTTTACTGCGTACTGACTTAATTTTAATATTCAGGAGATCTCGAATATTTAAAATCATGTTCTGAAACTGCAGTGAATTCAACTGTTTCCGTAAGCATACACACCCTGTACAGGGTTGTTTCCGATCTCTGATAAAGAATTTGAATAACATCATGTGCGTCAGAAGTCACACGACAGCTGAACTATGGCGCGAGATGACAGACCAGTAGTGAGTGATCTTATAGTCAGAGTGCACGGCGACTCACAGCAGAAATTCCCAAGAAAATCGAACCTTTTTGGGAGGGGTACATAACAACCCTTTCCGACAGTTAAGTGAAAATAAAAGAAATCTGCAATAAACGAGGTTGCGTTATTTCCAAGAAAGCCATCTTCTGTGTACTGTACTTAATAAGATTGTTAAAACTCGAATGAGATTAATTTGTATCATCTCGTCGGGTGCGGCGACTTGTGACGGGGGTGGATTTGCTTGCTTTTTCCACTCTGAAATTAAACCCATCCGAGCTTTGCCAGTCTTATTAGATACACATAAGATGCCTTTCTTGGAAATAACGAAACGACGTTTTTTGCAGGCTCCTATGATTTTCACGTAACTGTATTTGGCATCGGAAAGAGTTGTTATGTATCCCTCCCAAAAAGGCTCGATTTTCTTGAGCATTGCTACTATGATACACCGTGCACACTTATTATGAAATAACTCACTACTGGTCTGTCACCTCTCGCAGCAATTCAGCTGTCGGTGTGAATCCTGACGCACATGACGTCATTCAAATTCTTTATCAAAGTTCGGAAACAACCCTGTAGTTACAAGTGTAGCTCCATAGTTGGTTGCTAGGCATCGCTAAATATCTAATGTTTCATGTTTAATAAACTAAAACATTAACTCGCTTCATGCCTCGTCTGTGACTCAAGTGCTAGCGCGCTGGTCTTCCATCGAGGCGGCCCGGATTCGATCCTCGGCCAGGTCGTGATGGAATTTATGGTGGGGAAAGTAGACGTTGCAGAGGATTTTTCTCGTGGTATTCCCTCTATCATTCCCTCTATCATTCTGCAACACTCCCAATCTCTCTCTCAATTCATCTATTATTTGCAATAATCTGGGATGAAATTTTTGCAAGTAGTACGGGATTTCCGATGCTGATATAGAAAGGGCTTGTTTCCTTGTTGGCCAGCAAGCTTGGTGCTCTGATGGGTACGCTGCTGGCTACCGTGTTTGTTACTACGTTAGTTACTGTTCATACGCAGCTGGCTTTTTTTCACAGTTCAAATTGGAAAATCATCTGTTGCTTCATCTGTTGCCAACACTCATGATGAAAAATAAACTAAACCGTGAGTGGAAAACAACTAAAGTCCTACATTAACAGTAGTAAAAGTCGTAATAAAATAATTAAACCAGAAGAGTAAAACAGCTAAAATCCGATATTTAATTGCTGCTTTGTAGAAACTAAGGAATACAGAAAAAAAAAAAAAACAGATTTGGTTGGAAAACAACGAACATGGCAACACGATTCCAGCGGTGATACTATATTATCATCTTTGGTTCCAAGCATACAAGCCAACACGAAAAATAGCAAGCAACATAATCTCTAAGTTCAGCATGATAGCTAACAAAACAGCCTCCAGCATGGCTCAGTCGGTTAAGGCGCTTGCCAGCCGGTCTGAAGTTGTGTGTATATATATCTATATCCTTGTTGCCGATTTAAAGTCAACTGAACTGTACGTACACACTATCTCTCAATCTTTTTTAATATTGGTTGGCCTGCTTATTCTCCAGACTTAAATCCATTGGACTTCCGTTTGTGGAGTCACTTAAAAACAATTATTATTTATTTACAACCTATTCCAAATATTGAATTACTTTTTGGCGTATGGCTTGCAATTTATCCAACATACCGCTGATATTTTTTTAAATAATACAATAGTCTACGACACGATAAATACAGGTTTCCAGTCAGGCTGAAGGTGGGCATTTTGAGCACTTCTTGTTAACTGTAAGCAGCTCCATATTACTGAAGAATAAACATTGAGCTATAACTTGAAACCAAGATTAAAAGGAGACAAATGAGTCGTCTGGAGTCAAACTGTATACTTTCTCCAATTATGTTATATGGGAGTAAGTTATGTTTCAGTGCAGAATTTCGCAGGAAATGTGATAAACTGCTCGTTTGGAGTCAAACTGGAATTTTCTGCCTTAACTTTAGTAGGATCTGGAGTCTAACTGCAGTAGTTTCTCGTCTTTTGTGACAAATCAAATGTTTGGTAAAGTGCAGTTTGATTCTAGGCGACTCAAACGTCGCCTTGCAGACGAAGAGACGTAAAAAAAGGTAAAGGTAAAGGTAAAGGTAAAGGTAAAGGTATCCCCGTAACATGCCATGAAGGCACTTGGAGGGCATGGAGGTAGAGCCCCATGCTTTCCATGACCTCGGCAGACGAAGAGACGTATCTGCAAAAAATAACTTTTAGAGATACGCCGGTTTTGAATACAACCTACATACGGAAGTATTCAAGACGGGCATATATCTCTAAAATCGATTTTTTTTAAGTCACATCTCTTTGTCTGGAAGCCGACAAAATGTTTATAGCCTGTATGAACTTTTATATTTTTTCTATCTTTTGTCCACTGATGAATTGGGTCTCACATGTTACGAAACACTATGTTTGGGTATAGGCTAATCTTTTTAGATCAATCCTCGTATGTGCGTACGTATTTATTTATTTGACATTGTTTATGTTGATTCTGGGACAGGTGAAGAGAAAATAAGTTCGAAGAAGTCAGCTACTGCCTGTGAATGCCATTGCATTAGTCTGATGTAACTGAGGAAAAAAATATCATGTAAAGGGGAAGGAGACCCAAACGCTGTGCAGTCTATCTACTCTAGTCTGTGTTGGTGTTGATAACAGAGAGTGCGATGTAGGAACTCGTTGCTAGTACAGGTCGCCGAAGCTCAGAGTCTGCGTCGTCTGCGCGTGGTGGTGGTGATGGTGGAGCTCGTCGGTCGCCGGCAGGCTGTTGCTGTCGCCCAGGATCACGGAGGCCGAGCCCACCGACGGTGGCCCGCCTCCACCGCCCCCAGCGCCGCCGCCCGGTGCCGACGGCTGCTGCTGCTGTTGACCACTCTCCTGACGCATCAGGTTCCGTCGCCACTTGGCCCGTGCATTCTGGAACCATACCTGTATCAACCGACAAGTTAAACTGTTTTCACTTCTCCTGTCTTACTGTCGTTTGTTAGTTTCGTCGTCGATAATCAACCTTCACTTTTTGTCACCCTCATCTGTCAGAATTGTCTCTACTTGTGTATAAAACATTGTGTGCACACCTATAGAGTATTCCACCTTAAGAAAAAAAGCATTGGTCTTACGGATCTTGGCTAGTACGCTGTTGCCGCAAGATGCCTCCGTTAGTAGAATGAGTGAGGTATAGTATCTCTATCTCACTCTCTTCCTGATACGTACAGTCTCAAGCAAGTTTATTGCACAACATAGGTACGTTGAGTCCGTTGAAATGATAAAAGCCTATTAATGCCACAATGATGCCTGCAAAAACATACATTATATTTTATATACATTATAACTAGACTTCGGATATTTAGGCCATTAACCAACTTTCAGAGTCCTCAACTAGGCTTTATAATGATCGAAAGTACACATTAAAATACAGTTTTAGGGACCTAAAAAGTTACTGCAATTACAAATAATAATAATAATAATAATAATAATAATAATAATAATAATAATAAAAGATTTTATTGGGTTAAGAAATGTTTATAATACAGACTTAAGATTATGTGCAGCACACGTTTACCGTTATTTAATGTTAAGAAGCGCTTATAATAAAAAATTGAAGATTATTTGCAGCATACGTTTTCTGTTATTAAAAATGTTAAGAAGTGCTTATAATACAAGTTTAGGATCATGTGCAGCACACTTTTTCCATTATTAATTTCACACTATAATCAAACAAGTACCTAAGATATATACCTAATGCCTTTGTTGTTTTGCTGACAGTTAAATTTTGTGTACTTTTTCAAATAAGCGTGATTTAACAGTGTACCACCCCTACTTGTCAGTTATGTTTTTCCGGAAATCTTTGGCAAGAGAGCGGAAGACTATTCCATCAATTTAGCTGTTACCCCGTTATTCGTAAATTAAATACATATGGTAATTTTAGAGGTGTAATACAATTTTAGCATACGAAATCGATCTAGTTCTCAATGAAATTATATTCTATGAATTAAACGATGCTAATTAATTCCCAGTTCTCAAGAAAAATACTTATAAATAGTTGCTAGCCTCCATATGTTCAATGCCATTTTCTTAAAGTGGAATCCTCTGTAGCGAAGACTGTAACATATCATTTTCTGAAAAGTATATGTTGGGATGGAAATGAAGTACAGAAATTATATTTAAGGCCTTCGCGATTATTAAGTTGCTTGGAATGAATTATAGGGACATTAGTCGCGTGGGGAGAATAGATGTTTAATATATTTTTTATAAATATAATTTTAAATATTGGGGATTCCACTGTATCCTGGAACTCAACACTTCCAATGTCTGGTTCCTCAAAACAATTGAAGAAAGATAATTCTTTGCTATTTCATAAGTATAAGACAAGCAATAAACTACAGTAAAATGAGACATCCGAATAATATGTACAGGATATTTCAGAAATCAATACACAAGCTTGAAAGAGTAGTCGAGGTGGCCAAGACAAACATATTTTGTCTGGAAATATAGAATCGGCGAAGAGGCATTATCCCGCTATGCAAACGACCAATTTATCAGCGAAGTACCTGAGTGTGACATCAGTCAGTTGATAAGGTTGTGTCTGTTTCAGCTATGGATTCCATCTTCCTACCAGTGCGTCTCAACGGTGATATTTACTTCCACATTTCCGGGAAAATCTCCCTTCTTTGCTTGAGGATGTGCTTTTGGTCGTGAGAGACAACACGTATGCTACTAGTACGATTGTTGTACAGATCATTGACGCATTAATGCTCGTCATCGTTTTAATGCCACCTTTCCCAACCGATGGACCGGTAGTGCTGGACCAATTGCTTGGCCACCTAGATCACCAGATACTACATTCTTGTGCTAATTTTTGTGGAAGTAAATAGACAATTTGGTTTTTACGCCACGGAAATCAACGGCGAAGAAGGCCTCCGTCACAGAATCAAAGCAGTAGCAAGTAGCAAAACAATCCGCAATACTCCGGCGATGTTGGAAAGAATGAGACCACCCTTGGAAAGCACTATGAGCTTTATTTGCAGATGACTGGAGGACATTGTGCAATTATAATTAAAAAAACAATTAAATTCTTGTGTTTTCTTTAACATTTTTTTTTATCATGATACGATTTGATCGTGATAACGAGCGACCACATGCTGCCAAACAAAATATGTCTCCCTTGACTTTTCAAACTAATCCTCTTAACTTGTATATTGGTTTCTGAAACACCCTGTGTATTAGTGTATTATAGTATAAATGTACTATGTAAAGGAGAAATATAAATAATTTATTCGGAATTAAAAATACTTTTAAATTAATAATAATAGAACTGAGAAGAAAAGTCCAATTGTTAAGTTATAAAATGAGTAGTTACAAGTTCTACGTAGTTGTACTCACGATGCTTCAGTATTTGAAGCCAGCGTGCGAACCAATATGGGGATAAGTGAAGGGCGCTGTAGTAACGGTGAAGAAGAAATTATATTAAAAGTGCTACGGTTGAACTAAGAGTATTTCAATGGTAGGATGTATTGAGTTATTGTTCATATTATTTGAGTATCTCCAGCAATTAGTTTCCATATGTAAGCAATAGCGAGAAATTATCTTTGCTCAGTTGTTTGGACTTGCCACACTTAACGAGCCTAACAGAATCGGCGATCTCTTTGCTCATATATAATTTTCCCTGATAATGGAATCTGTAAGTGGTTTCGAAACGTTGAAAATGTTAAGTTAGAGGGGACGGCGTAATATCCAAAAGTATATTTCTGATCACAGGAATACCAATCGTTACTCCACAGCGGTGGACTAGTTTTGTTATATAATTTGCATTATTCTCCCCTAATCTTGCAATACATTATAGTATAGGCATACTATGAAAAATATATATAGTGAGATCAAATAAATAACAAGATTTATGGAAAGCTATGTGATTACCTATTTCTGAGGAAATTTATTTAGAATAAAAAGTAAATTATACCAGAAAAAATCACCAGTGAGTCTTTGTAGAAGACTGTTATTGGTTGTAGAGAAAAGACAAGAAAATTCATGCTCTATGAAACTGGTTGCTATGCGGGTGACGGCAAATATCGAAAGAGTATCAAATGAATGTGGATTTATGTCGGGTCACAAGTTCCATGTGTTTGAATCTCTCGATGCATGCAGAATCACGTGAGTACAGGAGTTCATATTTCACCAATTCCTTGTTCCGCCGCCCGCGCGCAGGCATTATAATTGGAAGTCTGTATGAAAAATGAGCCACTCGGCCCATCGATCGCCAGTTAATTGGGAAGTCGCGCCCGGGGCCCGACCTGCTCGCCGTGTGGGAACCTGCCGTGTTGCTCCCGCTTGTTTACTTATGCATTTATTTCAGTTTCACATTGTTTACTGAGCTATTGCCGGTCAGACTGTGAGGCGTGACAGTGACATTCGATCCGCCATAGTCGCTATGTAACAGATGTGGCTGAGCCTTGTTAGTTAGAATTAGTTGACTGTATGTACAGTATGTATGCATGTAATGGTATGTATGTATGTACATATGTATGTATGTATGTATGTATGTATGTATGTATGTATGTATGTATGTATGTATGTATGTATGTACAGGGACATCATTTTATTTTTACTTCAATTTTTATTGTACCTGAGTTTTTTTAATGTACTTCACTCCCACCCCTTCTACTAATGAAGTTCCAACTGTCCTCCACACAGAACCAAGTAAACAGTACTGAGTTAGTGAGTATAGTACGCTCCAGGAATATGTTCGCGTTTTCCAGTGACGAAAGAGCTTTCAATATTGAATCATATTTTCGCACAGGTAGTCATCCGTTTGCCTACGTCGCATCCCGATTTCCCCCACCTACTTCTGCTCGCCCCACAGTGAAGACTAGTGGCTGGGCTGTCTTAGCTCTTTTCTGAAAACATTAATTTCTGTTAGGAATTGTACGTCTACGTAATATTATACAACTGTTTAAAATAACTTATATACAAGGGCCTCGTTAAGTAATTAACTGTCACGTGATTTCCCCCCTTTCTACGATCCTGCGACATAACCAGTTGGACGGACAGTAGATAGAATGTCTAAGTAAATTTATCTGTGCGGGTCGGGCAGAAGTGAAGATTGAATTTACAGTACGTACGGTACTCTTTTATAGAGTAGGTACAGAATTATTTCAACATGAGTTATTAGTAATAATAATAATAATAATAATAATAATAATGATTTATTTTAGCTGGCAGAGTTAAGGCCGTAAGGCCTTCTCTTCCACACAACCAGCAAAAAGTGTATATACATATGCATGAACTTACAAAGAATTCAACAATTTGATTTAGATGAGAGTTACATGTATACAAGAGTTATTTACGAATTAAACAACAAAATACTATGAACTATTAATTAAACACTGAAATAAATTGGGTAGCAGAATTAAACTAAAATACATTGCATGTTAATATATTTCAAATTATATTAGATAATAGAAAGAGATTATTATGAGACAATTTTGAAAATGCAGCACAATCAGGATGATGTCTAAAGAAAAAAAAGCAACAGTGTAGTCAGTAATATTTTAAATCAGTATGATTGGAGTGAAATGGTAATAAGGTTATCTTTTAAGCTGTTCTTAAAGGTGTTTGTTGTCTTGCAGCCCCTAATACTTTGTGACAAGGAATTCCATTGACGCGAGGTGGATATTGTAAAAGATGAGGAATAACAAGATGTTCTATGAAGAGGTATATTTAGCGTGCCACAGATAAGTGATCTGGTATTTACGTCGTGGTTAGAGTATAGATAAGAGAAACGAGACGAAAGGTAATTTGGTGTTGAGGTGTGCAGAATTCGAAAGAGTAAAGACAAAGAGTGTAAAGTTCTGCGTTCTTTAAGTCGGAGCCACGAGAGACTTGCGAAGGACGGTGATATGTGATCATATCGTCGGATGTTGCACACGTATCTGATGCACATATTCTGAGCTCGCTGTAACTTGACTGACAGTTCAGAACTTAGATCACTTAACAAAACGTCACAATAATCGAAGTGCGGCATTACTAGGGTTTGTACTAGGGTAAGTTTTAGTTGCTGGGGCAAGAAGTTTCTCAAGCGACTCAAAGAGTGAAAGGAGGAACAGATTTTCTTTATCGTTTCTTTAACTTGAAAATTCCAACTTAGATTATTATCAAAAAAGAAGCCAAGATTTTTTACGACAGATGAATAAGGGATTAGCGTGTTGTTAAGGGTAACAACTGAAAGATTACTGTTATTAAGGGAGTTAACTACACGCTTATGTCCAATAATTATGGCTTGAGTCTTACTTGGGTTAAGTGCGAGTCCGAAATTGGCCGCCCAAGTGGAGACAGTGGCTAGGTCACAATTTAACTTGTCAATCGATTCATTGATCGTATTGGGTCTGGAATGTATGTAAAGTTGTAGGTCGTCGGCATAGAGGTGATATCGGCAATACTGTAAGTTCTTTGATACGTCATTAATGTAGATAGAGAAAAGTAGTGGTCCTAATACGGAGCCCTGCGGCACTCCCGCCTTTGTGTATCGCCATTGGGAGAATTGATTATCAAGTGAAACACACTGTTGGCGGTCCCGTAGGTAGGAGTCCATCCAGCTCAAGGTATTGTCTGATAGGTGCAAAGTTTTCATCTTTGCAAGAAGCAAGTCGATATCAACAGAACCAAAGGCATTGCTGAAATCGAGAAGAGTTAGTGCAGTTACTTCATCCCTATCCATAGCTTCACGGATGTCCTCGGTCACTTTAAGTAGGGCTGTAGTAGTGCTGTGTCCATGCCTAAAACCCGATTGATAGTCATCGAGGAGTTTGTGTTCGTCGAGATAGTTCGTAAGTTGTCCGTGTACAATATGTTCTAATGCTTTTGAAAGAGTGGGAAGAATTGATATCGGTCTGTATTGGTTTACTGTAGAAGGTGTGTTAGATTTAGGTAAAGGTTTCACTAATGCCATTTTCCAGAGTGAGGGGTAGGACCCAGTCATAATAGATGCATTGAATATATGGGTGGCGGTCGGCAGAATCACATCTATTATTTTATACAGGAGAGTGATATTTATATTGTCTACACCTTGGGCTTTAGATTTCATACATCGCAGCGTCTTCATTACGTCAGTCGGGTTAATGTATTTAAAGAAGAATTTATCCCATACAGGTTGGGGGCAAGATCTGAGAAATTCAAGAGTCTCTTTTTTATGTAATGGTTCAGGTGGAGCAGTGACGAAATGTTCATTTAGGCTATTGAGTGACAAGTTGATGTTATCTACCCGAGGCTTTGCTTTTGTTAGACCCAGGTTATTAAGGTTACGCCACAATTCTTTCGCACTGACCGAAGGTATAATAAGGGAATGTGCATGGCGTAATTTAGCATTTCTTACTGCTTGATTACATTTATTTCTTAAAACTTTGTAAGTATTAAAATCTAATTCGTCCTTGCTCCGTCTGTATTTACGATAAGCAGTGTCTCTGTCTGTCATGAGTAATTTTATGGCATCGCACATCCAAGGCGCAGGGCGTCTACCAACTCGTCTGGTTTTCAAGGGTGCGTGTTTATCGTATAACTGGATTACTAGGTCGTTAAATTTTTCGATTTTGTCGTCAATGTCTGGTAAATTCCACACTTCAGTCCAAGGCAGGCTAAGTGCATCGTTGATTAATTTATCATGCTCAATATGCTTCAAGTCACGGTATGATGTGATGTGAGGTTTATATTTTGGACAATACAAGGAATATTCTAGAAAGATTATGTCGTGTGCTGAGATACCCGGCGCTGGTAGTTGTCCATTCGTTAATGCTAACTGAGGATTAGTCGTGGCAATAATGTCAAGAAGTGTCTCCGATTCCTGGGTGTGGTGGGTAGCTGCGGAAGGAAGGATGGATATATTGTAAGACTCAAACATGTTCTTAAGTTGAACTGTAGCGTAATTACTTGAATTTAATAAGTTTGTATTGAAATCGCCTAAAATAACAGTATGGTCATAGTGAGGCACAAGATTAAGCAAAGGTGTTTCAAGATCACTTAAGAATCCTGAAGGACGAAACTGGTAATTGGAATTAGATGCAATAGTTTATAGTGAGATAATAGTACGCACAAAAGAACTGAAGCCTCTATCGAAATGAACAGCCATCATTTTCAAAAATGTGTTTAAATATCCATATTATGATTATTTTTCAATTTAACTTCATTCTCTATATTGTACACTAATGTGCTGTAGACAGTATAATATACACTGCATAATGAATATGTTCGCATGGATAACTTAGTTCGTGAGTAAAAATACTTATCGTTAATACTGTACTGTATTTTGATTAAAGAAGAACCTAATGAAAATTATCAAACTCAAAATTGCGATATTTCCTAGTTTACGTAAATGGATGAACTACTCTTCTTCCCTCCTATACCTAGTAAAGTGATTTGTTTGTATTTTACGCCAGTATCATTGAACTCCAGCCGTGGAAGGGGATAGCAAGCGGTATTTCCGGTTCTCAACCGTTAATCCAGAGGTATAACCAGGTTAATATTAAAAATGTTAGTAAAAATAAAATGATGCCTCTGTAAATATACTGTATATACAATCATGTATTTCTGCATTTGTTTGTGTTGCCAAGGAACGTATGTTTAGTCAACTTTCCTTGCGTGAATAAACTCTTTTCACAAATAATATTCTGACTGCCTCCGTGGTCTGTTGGTCAGCATGCTGGCTTCCAGATCAGGAGGTCCCGGATTCGATTCCCGGGCTAGGCTCTCGGTGAATTTTTCTTGAAGAAGAGGAATTCCCTTGGTGTCTAGAGTCTGGAAATTTGTATGAATGTGATTGTGAGTGTGCCGGGTTAATATAAATTAACCAATCATCACAATATAAAAGTACATCAGGACTGTCGCTGGGCAGTAACCTGAACACACCTTTCAGCGTCACATTGTTGACAAGTAACTCCATCTGTTAGCACGTCCGTAAAGCATCTAATAGGTGCTATAGAGTTACCAACAACGAAAAAAAAAATTAATAAAATAATATTCTCATGCGTTTTACTGTATAACGTGTTGCATTTTACTGCCATATGAAATATGAAACAGCCAAAATACGAGTATCTGAAATACCTGAAATCTGTGTGGATAATCAGAGAAAAGTTGAAAGACACATATCTTGATACAAGTCTGATATTTAGTTGTCCTATTTTTGTTTGTCATACGAGCAACTTCATGTTGGTGGAATTACTCTTCTCTCAATGTTAATCGTTTTAATAGTGAATTCAAGTCATATAAGTAAATAGTCTACCTCATTCTTATCCTTGGTTGTCTGTACCTGACTTTTGTTCGTCCTTGACTTTGTGATTAAGTTTTTCATTTCACAGCCGTGAATGTTTGGACTAACAGATTCCATTTTCAGGGAAATAATATTATCATAAACATCGAATTACAAACTGATCCCAAAAATTGTTTGACTCAAGTTAAATTGGATGGACAAACACGAATATTTAGGCAGGCAGTAATGGCACTCACCTGCAGCACCCTCTTCGAGAGCCCCGTCTTCTGCGCCAGCTGTTTCAGATCTTTGGCATCGGGGTTCTGATTTATGGCGAAGTAGGACTTCATGGTTCGAAGCTGGTGGTGTTTGAATGACGTACGCATACGTTTTGTACGCTGCTGCTGCCCGTTGCCCGGCGACGACACCGATGCGTCATAGGCCAGCGATTCCATAGACGAGGATAACTCGCCCGGATGCAGCATTTCTGTTGGACACATTCGCTGGATTACTAGATATTCTCATACTAATGCACAACTGTACTTATTAGCATGATTATGAATGACTAATCTATCTCTTACATTTTAACAACTTCAATTAAATAGTCTCACTAGTTGAGTACCTAAATAGGTAGACCCTCTACCTCAGTACTGGGTTACTGCATGCTAAGAATCTTCTCACCATTTTGTCTATTAAAGAATCTGCGTCAAGGCTATGGATCGGTGAAAATAACGAAAAAAAATATTTAAAAACGTAAATTTTGTTTTTAACTCTAGAAAATAAAATAATGTTTCAGTTTGCTAAATATGTGCTTATTTTGGCTCCTTTGACAATTTAAAGTTCCTCAGGACGAATTTAAAGGGACCAGCGAGTGCATGGAGCTTCAGCTCTTTAAACTCACACTCAACTGTCATTCTGATAAACTTTGTTCTTCATTCTAACTAATTTTCCTTTTTATTCAGTTCATATTTCGCGATGTTATGTAGGACAAAAATGTGTGAGGTGGATCTGTATAGGAAGGATATCGATGTATGTATTTTATTTTAGTTGGTTATTTAACGACGCTGTATCAACTACTAGGTAATTTAGCGTCGATGAGATTGGTAATAGCGAGATGATATTTGGCGAGATGAGGCCGAGGATTCGCCAGAGATTACCTTGTCTTCACATTACTGTTGGGGAAAACCTCGGAAAAAACCCAACCAGGTAATCAGCCCAAGCGGAGATCGAACCCGCGCCCGAACGCAACTTCAGACCGGCAGGCAAGCGCCTTAACCGACTGAGCCACGCAGGTGGCACTCGATGGTATGTATCATATACAGTACATGCTATATTTCGATACCCGTTTTCTCAAACATTTTGTAACATTCAAAATGCTCTAATGAATGCAGTTTTTTTTCCAATCTCAGTGAAATTTTGTAATTTTGTCGTGTAAACTGACACATGTGTTTTCCTCTGCTATTGAAAGCATTGAAATCACCATGTGTTGAGTATGTGATCAGCTTTAAAATTTTGAAATATTAACAACTAAAAGGGTAAATATTTTTTTCTCAAAAAGTATTTGGAAAAACATGAAAAGCATGTTTCACATTTTACGCACATCTATCAGGAATAAATTAAATATAAATTTAAAGAAAAACTATGTAAACTTTGAAAATTGGGACAATTATAATTCAAATAGAAAATTATAAAAACAAATATTAATAATTGAACTAATTCGAATATCAAAGTGAAAATTTGTGTATGGCATGTCCACATTGTAAGAAATATGTGGTAAAAGTTTCAGATTAATTAGTGTAAAAGTGTAGAAGTTAGAAATTTCACAGGTCCATATCACTGATTCCTGATTCCCCACAGAAAACTGCATTAGATTAGTTTATTTTTTTGTTACGCGGCCTCTGAGAGCTGATGTCGCCATTGTTTTTGTATACAAGACATCGTAGGCTGTTACGGAGCGAGGGGCATTGAGGGGATCAAAGCATTCGTGGAGGTAGTTGACGCACTCTGCTAGTTCCTAGAAACAACACCGGTCAATTTACAACGGACGGGTAGTAGTATTATAATAGCGGCATTGATTAACTACTTAAGCGAATAAAACGCTATTCCCTGTTTCAGATCTAAAATGGTTTGGCCTTAAGAAGCTTTCTCGTGCCACTCGGTCTGTTGCTACAATTTCACATAGCTTTGCCTGGATAAAACGCCGAGATTAATCTCTTTCAGTTGCTCGGAAAAATATTCAATTTTGCTATTAAATACCCTATTAGGTATTAAGACAGTAATTTTACGAATATACAGAGTGTACCAGATGTAAACCGACAAATTTTACAAGGGTATTTGGGAGATCATTATAAACAAAAAGTTCATATATACAATTCGCCTTTACATTCCTTATTGCATTACCATCGATATTACTACCATAACGTTGTTTAAAATGTCCATCTCCTACATCTAAACATGCTTCTAAGCATTGTTCCATCGATAGCATCCACTGAATATCGACGAGTTCACTTAACAGTAACATAATTTATATGTTAAATATCAATTGCTCTCGTGTTTCCAGTTTGCTATTCCAGTATACTCTTGGCTTTAAATAACCTCACAGAAACAAATCTAGTGGGGAGTAGTCAGGTGACCAAACAGGCCATGACACTGGTCCACCTCTTCCTATCCAGCGATATGGAAAATGCTCGTTGAGCGATTTCCGCATTTGACCTGACATCAATAGATGTGGTTCAGTAAGTGAGAGTCTAGCTCCACTATCTTCACCACTATGTTAGCACTGTCTATCACAGTGACGTCATAACTCCAGTGTGTTTGTTCGAACAAAGTGGTGAAATTCAAAACAGTGCAGTGTCGGATTGATAAGGACACTAATATAAAGTTTTCATTGCTCCATACTCAAAGTATGTAGGTTCATAATTATATCGATAAAAAGCCGAATTGACTCATAGTATATATCATTGGTCGTCACGAGTCAACCCCTTCATACACAAGCAGGGCGGAGAGGTAAAACATGATCTCCTTTCCCTTAGCCATCACTTGTCTATTCAACGTTAAGCAGTTTGGGTATCCTCCTCATCCCATCTTCCCCATTGCTGTGTATTGCAGGCTGCATTTTATATTGCGTAATCTTTACCGACCTGGTTGAGCTATATGAACATTTTTTCTTAGATTGACTTCCGCAATTTGTCGGTTTACATCAGGAAATTCTATATATGATAATGCTTAAATTATTTCTATCTTCAGCAGTTTTTATTCATATATTTTATTTTTAGAACTCACTTAATGAGTCTCCCATCTGAAAATACAACAAAAATTCCACATACGAGTACGTGCGACTGAGGGCTTGTGTGTGTGTACGTGCGTGCTCGTGCAACTTCTTTTAATGAGTTGGCAGCGATTTAAGTAAAACACATTCTTTCTAACATCATTTCATTGTTTCCATTTTGCACCGCCATCGCGCTAGGCTTATAAGCAAGGAAGCACGGATTCAAATCCCGGTATACCCTCTGTAAATTTGTAACTTGTGTTGGGTAAGCCCATGTTCCAGGCAACACAGGGGTTTTTTCCGGATACTACGATTCCCCAGTGATACTCCATCATCATCATCATCATCATCATCATCATCATGAATGTAATGTAGATCCACCGCCTGTGATGCACTCTAAAGAGTAGTTAATGAACTAAGTTGTCTACGGTTCTCGGGACTAGCAATATCTATGAGCCACGCTGCCAAGGTCGTAGTGCGTTTTCGTCCAAGAGGGCCCATACACTAGCTAGCCTGAGCTGCAAACATGCATTTTTTTTGGCTGTATTTTATTTTTTTCATTATGATACCTTTTCAAGGATTTTTTCAACTTCATTATTTTCACTCCTTCTCGTGCACAATCATGGAAACCAAGCGTAGCTCACCATCTATAGCCTGACTGTAAGCTTTAAAAACACAGGAATATATTCAAAAAAGGATATAATTGGCAACGGTGGCAGATTTCGACAACCTGTAGGCCTAAGTATTGTATGCAAACAATATATGTATTCAAGTACAAATGTCTGTTGTAATGTAAACTGTACGTATTACTATAATAACTGATGATACTACTATTTCTTTAATCACAGGGATCTAAACATACTTGTAAGTGAATCATTTCTATATCAATCAGAAGCAAAAACATGGTTTAATGCAAATGGTCTAGTTTTGAACGAAAGTAAAACTAAATCATTCATCTTTTCTTTACCATCTTGTAATGAAAATAGATATTTTAATATATTAGGCATTGTAATTGGCATGAAACTTACTCGGGAATACCATACTGAACACGTCTGTGGAAAATTGTCTAAAACTTCGTTTTATTGAGAAGCATGAAAGTTTTTTCCTCTTTAAATTAGGCCTATATCAAGACAGCATACTTCGCATATTTTAATAGCATTATAACATATGGAATTTTCTTTGGGGGAACAATAGGCTACTCAAAACAGTGTTTAAGCTACAGAAGAAAGCTATAAGGATCATCACCAATTCCTGTTTAAACGAACATTGCCGTACTCTGTGTAAGGGAGAAAACATTATAACTGTATGTGCATGTTATGAGGGGTGACTTTAACAATTATTATAACACATATTTAAAGATTTGTTTAATATGCCTCATCACAGATTGACCAAGACTAAAGACAACTTTGAAATTATGATTTTAAGAGTATCTAATAAAATTCCCCATTAGGCCTATTTGTTTTATATGAACACGGGTGAATTTAAAATAATTGTCTCTGGTTAGCCCATAGATAAGTCTTTTTAACATATTATTGAATTTTTAATACTAATTTGCAAATTTTAATATACATTTATTTGTAATATTTATTTTGGACTAAGTCTAAAACACTTTGTGTGCAATGACTGTAGATAGGTAGAATAGAAATACGCCTACGTAGTATTAACTTTGTAATGGAGCATGCTGAATTACTGAATAAAAACGCGCGTAGCTCAGGCAGCTGACAGACTTTAATAAAGGTGTCAATTTCCGGTAAATCTGTCGGAGCTGTTTCCCCAAGTGTGCAGTAAACAGCCCGCTTCACCGTAGTTTACCAACATGGTTCATTTATTTCCGTTTTAATTGAAGCGCATTTTGTCTTAGTTTATTAGAACGCGCAAATACCAAATCCACACAATTTAATTGATTGTTAATTCAGTTCGCTGGCCAGTATTGTATTACCCAATAATGAAATATAAAATTGCCTTCATTACAGCACATGTTTGTTAGTTAAACATTCTGACAGAGAAGGATTGCACGTTTGCCGGGCACGAGGTCGGACATAATCTGAGTTCACGGATAAATGGCAAAAGAAAAATTTATTTTGTATATTTAAATGCGTTATGGTTGTTTATATATTGATGTCTGTAAGTCTGTGATGAATATTGTGACCATGATAATTCAAACAGTTGCCTAATTAAGTAAACATTTTCTACCTAGATATTTAATAGCTATATTTACTGCGAACGAAGTGGCAAATTGGCTAAAAGAACAGCGTCCAGCAAGAACAATTTTACATTTTAAAATGTCCACTATTTCATGCAAAAACTAAATAAGAAATGCAAATAATATTCACCTGAACTTGATAAATAATAATAATGACTCCATCATCTTATTACACCTACATTTTATTATAACACAATTTACGTCCAACCGTGCTAGTTTTTTTTTTTTTTTTTTTTTTTTTTTTTTTTTTAATTCCATAGACTATCAACGCCGAGAGAATACGTTCGGGTGCACTTGTGGAAATGAATAAACAGTTAAATATCTATTTGATTGTCCGTTGTTCAGACAAGATTTTTCCTTGACACACTTAAAGCAATGTAACATTACTTACCAGAAACCATTGTTCAATACACCGTGCCCCTTTCAAACCTCCCTCATTTTAATTAAATAATTGCTAACAAAGAATGCGGAATTATGAAATGAGACTGGTATTAAAAGAAAGAGAAACTCAAAGAATTTTCATTGTCACACACTAATACACCTCTACATGTGCGCCATTGGAAGCACGAACAATATAAAGTCTGTATTCGATTTTGTTCCACGTTCTGTCCAACATGTCCATTGATACTGTTGCAATTGTGTAATGGATACGGGTTCGTAAATCTTGAAGATCTTGCACTGGAGTCGCAAACACACGGTCTTTTACATAGCCCCAGATAAATAATTCCAGTGGAGTGTTGTCTGGCGAACGTGGTGGTCACCAAATTGGTCCGCCGCGTCCAATCCAGTGATCTGGGAAGGCTTCTGTGAGGGAATTCCGAACATCCAGGCTCCAGTGTCGGGGGGGGGGGGCTCCGTCTTCTTAAAAGATTACTTGAGGTTACAGATCAGTTACCACCTGGTGATACAAGAACTGTTCCAACACGTCTTGGTATACCGGGCCAGTTATTGACTCCTCATGGAAGAAGAGTGGATCGATAATCCTGTTCATCAGGCCGCACTAAACGTTTACTTTTGGGATATCCCGGGCATGTTAACGGTATACGTGTGGATTTTGTGTACTCCAGATCCTTACATTGTGCCGATCGACAGATCCTGATACATGAAACGTTGCTCGTCTGAAAACAAGACGTTTCCAGGAAATTGAGGGTCCCTGTCAATACGATCCAGCATTTCAAGAGCGAATGTCCGTCGTCGTGGCCTGTCATCTGGTTTTAATTGCTGAATAATTTGCACCTTGTAGGGGTACAAACGAAGTTGCTTATGAAGCACTCGATGCACAGTTAATTTCGGCACATTGAACTGCCGGGATGCAAGGCGAATTGATTTTTTAGGACTTCACTGAAATCCTGCTCTAATTTCTTGAATCTTCTCTTCTGAGACACGTCGACGAGAACCTTCGGATTGTTTATTCACACTTCCAGTCGCCAGAAACTTCTCACACGATGCCTTAATGGTTTTTCTATCACGTACATTTCCTTCATATTCTCTCTGGTAATTTCTTTGCACTGTAATTATTGATTTCGTTTTTGCATACCAGAAAACAGTTTGTGCGCGTTGCTGCGGAGTCGCCATTAAGTTTTATGCCATTGTTGCCCAACATGTGGCAGATGAATTACTTCAAACGAATGAAATAACAGTTATAATTTATCTTTATTTTAATACCAGTCTCATTGCATAATTTCGCATACTTTCTTAGCAATGATTAATTAAAATATGGGCGGTTTGAAAGGGACACGGCGTATATTTATCAGATTATGCTGTCAAATGATTTTCGTTAATTTGTCGTTTTAGAGATGGTGTTCAAACTGCCGTCCATTGAAGGCATTGCACAACTGGTACCTTCGTACTATGGAGTGTCTGCAACGCTAAAAAAGGCCAACATTGTCTCTAATGACATGTGCAACTTCAACAACGCTATCAACTAAGTCTTCTGCCGTATCGATCGGTGTCTCATACACAAAACGTTTCACGTCTCCCCACAATCCAGTGGGGTTAGGTCCAGTGATCGAGGTGGCCACAGTACCGGCCCACTCCTGCCAATCCAACGATCGGGGAATGTAGCATTTAGGTGGTTCCTGACATGACGATCAAAGTGTGGAGGGGCACCGTCATGCTGAAACCATATTCGTTCTCTGATGTTCAATGGGATATTTTCTAAAAGTTCTGGTAGGACGTCGCATAGAAAAACAAAATAATAATCACCACGAAGACTGTTAGGCAACAGATAAAGCTCTACAAGATGGTCGTGCACAAACAGAACTAACCAGTGTGTGTTGTGACGGAAGTCAAGTCATCTATTCTTCAGGCCATCTAGCGTCAAAACGGCGCATCTGCTAAAGTTTTGTCACTTAAAACAGATGTTTGTTTTTACCTCCTCTATCATCCCTGAAACGTTGTAAACGTTATTTTCTAACAACCTGTATATTTGTTTACAGTACAATGCAATGTTGTCATCTGGCATTCCATATTGTGAACAGACATTCTGCATAGTATATAACGAGTTTTCTCAATTTTCCATTCTTGTAAACTTTAACCCATTTGTAAATAAAAGAGAGAGGCTGAAATTCTCAATACTTGACTGACATTATGTGACTGTAAGATAAATTAATTACGTAAGTGCCAAAATTAATTGACTGAACTAAATAAGTAAATGTTTAATTTAAAATTGAAAAGAATGTGGCCTAGATTTTATGATTATTGCACTCCTGGCATGAAATGAACAGTATGAAGAAGCATTATTGGATACAGCAGAGACATTAAAAAGGTTCTCTAAAAAGTAAGAGTTGTGCAGAACAACAGGAAAAACTAATTCAAATATAACTGCAAGAGTTACCTAACAGGAAACAATAATTCATTTCTGGTAAAGTGTTGTGAACTGGAAGGATATTAACATATAAATTAAAGTTCTTTCAAGAGGAAACAATGTCATACAGCATGCAACGTGCGATAAACAAGTGGATGAAGTAAAATGTTTCAGACATTAAAACCGGAAACTGAAAAGTCCTTTGATCTGATAAGATTAGGAGCTCTGGTACAAAAATACTATATAACCATGCTGTTTCAACCAAATACCTCAACAATATTCCTCATTTGAGCATATATTTTACACAATTGTACCACCTTTGTTACACTTCAGTTAGGATAGAAGAAGACGTAATCCGTCGAAAGAGCTTTTATATGCTTATAAACCTTAATAAAACTGTTAAAATTGGTTATAGCCTACTTGAAGCAATGAAACGTTCAATATTATAATTACACAATAAAACATTAACGGCTGAAACGAAAAGTTCAATGTCATAATTAGGCTACATAATAAGAAATTAAGGGCTGAAAAACAAAATGTATTAAACTTTAGGAGAGTTTCAAAATTCGAATTATTATTGACATGTAAGTTGCAATGAAATCACCTGTAAATGGTTAGTTAGGCCTACATGCAATGTCTATACACCATTAACAATAATTTATATTCTTATGCTTACATATTTAGCAATCATCCATATGACAAATATCACATAATTACTACAAATGTAGGCCTATATATTTGGGGTAGCAATTATTTCAGCTGTGTAATTTATAATAGTTGAACAAGTTTTCACGAGCTCATGTTGTTGGTTAAAGTGGATATATTATTTTTATCTCGCTTTTAAACATTTTCTTGGTATCTCCCGTCAATATCAAAATACTCTTAAAATCGTATATGGAAATAGTGATTTTACATTTCTGCTACCGGATATTACTAGCCTATATTAACTGCAGAGCCAATTTTTATATAGGCTAAGGTAATGTTCGGGCAGTTTCTTTAACTATTTTAGTTCTTTTCAGATCCCATCATTTCTACACTGTTCTGTCTTAATGTACAGTGTGTATAGTTTAAATACGTGACTCAGTGAATTAAAAGTTAAACACAAAACGAAATCAAGGAGCCATTTTAAAATTCCTTTCTCATCTTTATTGAAAGCTATAATATATAATCCAACGACTCTCTAAAGAGATTCTTGTAGAGATAGTTTTATTTCTTTAGACTACAAATAATTATATTGCCTTTCTTGTTCATTTATTGTAATTTGGTTTTCGTCAAGGGAAAAAAATATATATATTTTTTAAATTATCTCTTTATCATAGTTATTTTACTAGAAATAAGCATTGTATAAATATACCACAGTTCAGGTTAAGACAATAAATAAGACACCAGCGTACCTCAGGGCGTAGTACGTTTGCCTACTGATCCGGAGTTGCGCTCGGGCGTGCGTTCGATTCCCGCTTGGGCTGGTTACCGGGTGGTATTTTCAGAGATTTTCCCCAACCGTAAAGCGAATGTCAGATAATATATGGCGAATATTCGGTCTCATCTCGCTATCACTAATTCCATCGACGCTAAATAACTTAGTAGTTGATACAGAGTCTAAATAACCAAATAAAAAAGAAAGCAAATAGTCATAATTACATATTTACAGGTTAAATTCTTCAACAATTTTCCGCAAACTGTAAGAGAAATACTTTTATACACATTTTGTAAAATCATTTCCAAAGAGTTAAAAACGAAAAGCTTCTTATGCTATAAATTAATTTTTGTTATGTAAGTTTCCAGCCACTGAATGTCTTTGAAATTTCAAATTGTAATATTTTTATGTAGGCCTATCATTGGACAATGATAATACCTGTTTCTTATCCATGTAGGCCTAATTGATTGTCAGAAATAAACATTATGGTAATAATAATTAATAATAATAGTCTAATAATATAATAATAATATATAATAATAACATTAATAATAATATATGTCTGTAAGTGAACAAATTTATTATAACGATTTCATGGAATCAAGCGAAACAATCGAATGTGTAACCTAAGTAACTAAATTAATTAATAGGTGATAAATAATTGAATGAATATATAGATATGTGAGAAAGTTAAAGAATATGTAGGTAAATAAATAAATAAATAATAAATAAATAAATAAGTAAATGAATAAGTAAATAAATAAATAAATAAGTAGATAAATAAATAAATAAATTAATTAATTAAATAAATAGGGGAATAAGTAAAGGGATAAAATATACGAAGAAATAAATAAATGAATACATGGGAAAATAAGTAGGCCTACTAAGTGAAAGAGTAAATAGGTGACTAAGTAAATGCAAAATAGGAACAAGTAACAAAATTGATGAATATTGAAGTAAGTAATAAATAGGTGAATAGGTAATTAAAGAAATAGATGTGTGAATAAGTAAATTAATAAATAGGTAAGCGAGTAAGAAAATTAATTGGTGCAAGGTAAATAAACAACTGATAAATAGACGAATCAGTAAAGAAGCACATTAATAAATGTGTAAATAATGAAATATAGAATGAGTATGTAACAAAGTAGACAAATAAATGCATAAATATAATTTCAGGATTCAGAAATGTCAGTGAGGAAATACAGAATATTTGTATCCCGACGCATAATAGGCCTACCTATAACTAACAATTCACTACTTTACAACGTTTAATGAAAACGTTGTTCCTACGAAACTTGAGATTAATTATGTGATATGTAAAGATACTGACCGCCAGCAAAGTCAAGTTTGAATGTCTGTAGCCTATAAGCTCGGTCGAGTGTTGCCATGGAAACGTGGGATCAGCTGAGCGCTGCTGACGGCTCCCCGCTATCTCCCACACGCTGGGGCCGGGAGTCCCCCACTTGACGGGTCGGATAATTGATCACGCATTAACGGATTCCTCTAGTTTAAATGACCTGAAGACTTATAACGGCTTCCTCGCTCGATGATGAATGAAGCCGCTAACTACATGCAGAATAAAACTGTAATATGCTGTTTCCACAGCACTATGTTCACAGCTTGGTACAGTGGCGAGAACTTCGTAAGGAGCAGCAATCACGACATAGGGCCAAAATCCAAGGACTGGGACTCTGAAGGAATAGGCCCTAATAGTTGCGACGAGGAGAGAGAATGCTTAAGGAACAACTATTACGTCGGAGAGACCGAACTTATCACGGAAAAGCAAAAGGATTAATAAACCAGACCTCTCAAGAACATCAATCACAGCAGAGGACCAGAAACTCTATAGAAGAATCACAACGAAGGACCTGGTCCTTGAATGAATGAAAGAAATGGGAAATGGGAGTAAAAATGTTATAAAAGTACGCGAACACGTGTCCCTGGAAGGGAAATCTGGGCTGAGAGAAGGTGTCTATGTGACCTCCAAGCCTTTTGGCCACTTGTCTCACTTCGATTTTCTCCGTTCCAGTTGAAGGGGAATTACAGAATTAGTCTATAACAAGAGAAAGTAGAAAATTGTCGTAACCTGATAGCTACCACATGAGTGGAGATATCGAAGGACGACAGAAGAGCAGCAAAATCGTCGAAGATGTTAAAAGTCTGGGCTGGGCAAACAGGGATAAGGGAGGGCGCCACAGTCCTCGCAAGATAAGGGATCTGAGCACTTACGCTGTGCGAGTGACTAATGGAAAACAAGGCTCCGATTATCTAAAGACTTTAATTTTGGAAAATACCGAAATGTTAAGTGGAAGAAGACGTAGACCCGTTTCACATTTCCTTTAGGGTTAATCCCGACATTTTGTCTTAGATCCTTAGGAAAACAATGGAAAATTGCAGTCAGGATGAGTTGTCTCAATTTACGAGACTAGCCGACTGATTGTGAGACGATTCTAATAAGATACGGCCCGATGAACCCTGAGGTATAATTTGGAGAAGACTGGGTATTCTTTCAAGTAACCAGACCTCTGAAGGTACATCAATAACAACAGAGGACCAGGCGCTCTCTAGAAGTAAAAATCACGACAGAACCCAAAGCTCTCAGGGTTCATAAATGACAGAAGACCGGGACCTCTCAGAGAACAAAATTCGAGTCCGGTCGTCTCAGAGAGCAACAATCACAACAAAGGTCAAGCAAGGGCTTTCCAGCGAATAACAATAGACCAAAGGACCAGGACATCTTAGGAGACTACTATCACCAAGGGGAAATGGAAGCCTTCTGGGAACAACATTTGCAACAGAAGGTCTGAACGTCTCAGGACACAACACTCACGACTGTCCCGGACATCGCGCAAGAGGGGTGCAAGGCCCCGGGCGAGGATACCCGGTTGAGGCGCGGCCATGTTGCGCGCCCGTCCGCGCGCTTTATTGGCCGCCACTTGCGTCCTCTTATCCAATGAGCGGATCTGGACGCGATGCTCGTCTGTCAGTGTCGGCCCACCCACCGCTCGGCGCGCCGCGACCCAATAAATAACGCAGATAGGACCTCTCGATTGTTTGATTGGGAGGGTGGGGGCGCCGGTGACTTCCTCGGTGCATTCCAAGAGTGACCAAACTTCGGAGCGCGACGCGAGACACGGAGTACAGACGGCTTATCAGTCAGTTTGTGAGGCAGTTAGTCAATGAGCCAGGCAACCAGTCACTCAATAAGTATGTGGGCGAGTCTGTAAGTCAGTTAATAAGTTTGTGAGCCAATCATTCAACTAGCTATTGAGTTGGTCAATGAGCTAGTTAGTCATTCAATCTGTGATTTACTGTTTCAGGCACTGAATCTGTGGGTCAGTCTGTCAGGCAGTCTATGAGTCAGTGTTTCGGACAGTCATTCCGTGAGTCAGTCTGCTAGGCAGTCAATCCATTAGTCAATTTGTTTGTCAGTCAGTCTGTATGCCAGCCTCTCAGGCAGTCAGTCCATTAATCGATTTGTCTATCAGTCAGTCTGTGTGTCAGCCTGTTAGACAGTCAATCAATCCATTAGTCAATTTGTCTATCAGTCAGTCTGTGTGTCAGCCTGTTGGACAGTCAATCCTTTAGTCTACCAGTCAATCCGTGTGTCAGCCTGTTAGACAGTCAATCCATTAGTCAATTTGCTTATCAGTCAGTCTGTTAGACAGTCAATTCATTAGTCAATTTCTGTATCAGTCATTCTGTGTGTCAGCCTGTTAGACAGTCAATCAGTTAGTCAATTTGTCTATCAGTCAGTCTGTGTGTTAGCCTGTTAGACAGTCAATCAATTAGTCAATTTGTCTATCAGTCAGTCTGTGTGTCAGCCTGTTAGACAGTCAATCAATCCATTAGTCAATTTGTGTATCAGTCAGTCTGTGTGTCAGCCTGTTAGACAGTCAATCAATCCATTAGTCAATTTGTCTATCAGTCAGTCTGTGTGTCAGCCTGTTAGACAGTCAATCAATCCATTAGTCAATTTGTGTATCAGTCAGTCTGGGAGCCAGTCTGTCAGGAAGTCTGTGAGCCAGTGTTTCACGTAGTGAGTCTGTGATCCCGTCTGTTATGCCGTCAGTCAGTCAGTCAGTCAGTCAGTCAGTCTGTCTGTCTGTCTGTCTCTCTGCTCTCCACTTTTCAGACAGTAGATTAGACTGTTCGTCAGCCAGTGAGACAAATAATCTGTGAGTCAGTCACTCATTTCTTAGCTAAGAAATGATGTGTAAATTCCTGGAGAACTCGATATCTTTACAAGCGAGTGAGGAGTAGGTTTTTTCTTAAAATTTAGATTTTCACTATCATTTTCGTATCGCAATGCTGTAACATATCTATGACTTTGATTATGTGTATTTGAGTATTTAAAAGAAAAGACGAGATCTTTACTGGTACATAACACACATAAAGGTCATATTGTGCTAACTGTAAGATGAGATTTATTTATAGCATGTCAAATGTTCTGAAACTTCAGAATGTCATGTGCGATGCATAAAAATCGGATTTGTAACAGTCTTAAGACTTTTCCAGCTAATTACCATGCCATGTTTGAGAAGTTTTTTACGATTGACTGAAATATAGACTACTACTAAGCTTAAAGAATTCCGGTGCATTGCTTTTGTCATTAGTAAGGTATGCAACCCTTACAGATGATACGTGATCACCAAAACCTGATCTAGGCGGTGCAATGAAGCTCCTAAATACCAATGTAGAGGAATTTTTAGTAGCTCCTCTTTGAGCCCTCTTACCAACAATATACCTTGACCAGACTCATTTTTAATAATGGATGAGAACAGACCTTCCTCTATAATTTACTGTAATACACTGTTTTTGGGTTAATAAGATCACAAGATCCCGTCACACAAAATTATTGGAGTAGGCCTACTAGTTAAAAGATTTAAATGGTAACTGGTTTAGAATTTTATTAAAGTCTGTTTTAGATACCGTAACTTTAAGATTCCAACACACAAATTTCATTGCAGTCATATCTCAGTAAAAGTTTACATACAAACTTAAAGGAATACTTATTAATTAATAATTAATTATTAACTATCGTAATCATAAGATTCTATCACAGTACATAGACACAATTAGACATCACTTACTTACCTATTTACTTACTTACAAATGGCTTTTAAGGAATCCGCAGGTTTATTGCCGCCCTCACATAAGCCCGCCATTGGTTCCTATCCTGTGCAAGATTAATCCAGTCTCTATCATCATATCCCACCTCCCTCAAATCCATTTTAATATTATCCTCCCATCTACGTCTCCGCTCCCCAAAGGTCTTTTTCCCTCCGGTCTCCCAACTAACACTCTATATGCATTTATGGATTCGCCCATACGTGCTACATGCCCTGCCCATCTCAAACGTCTGGATTTAATGTTCCTAATTATGTCAGGTGAAGAATACAATGCATGCAGTTCTGCGTTGTGTAACTTTCTCCATTCTCCTGTAAGTTCATCCCTCTTAGCCCCAAATATTTTCCTAAGAACTTTAGTCTATTCTCAAACACCCTTAATCTCTGTTCCTCTCTCAAAGTGAGAGTCCAAGTTTCACAACCATACAGAGCAACCGGTAATGTAACTGTTTTATAAATTCTAACTTTCAGATTCTTTGACAGCAGACTAGATGACAACAGCTTCTCAACCGAATAATAACGGGCATTTCCCATATTTATTCTGCGTTTAATTTCCTCCACAATTAGACATTACTGTCTGAAAATATATTGTTCAGGTACCTTAGACATAATATGATAGATATTACGTATTTAATGATCAGTATAATATTTTCTCATTAAATTATATCAGTGGCGTATACTGGTTAAAGGGTTTGGGTTACCGCTGACCCTATTATTACACAAAATATATCTAACAATTACTTTAATTTTAATTACTATGGTAAAACTAATAATACAAAATTATTACATTATGTTATATTATAAACTTTTTCTTTTGTAATTTCCTTGGGCTACCGCCGGTAGCCCCGGTAGCCCGCAAAATACGCCCCTGAATTATATTCGCATTTCGCAGTTATTCTCTTAGGCTAACGTATATCACAATACGTTGTTACTGGCTGATGATGAAATTAGGCTATATCTTTTAAAGAAATAATAAGGGAATAACAGCGTCATAGAAACGAAGTCCTAGGAAATCTTGTCGCATAAAATTTGTCACTTATTCTGCAGAACGTCAAGTATATGTTCGTTTAGCTTTCGTTTGTGGTTCAAGAGCTAGCGCGTTGTACTATTCATAAGGTCCGTGCTCGATTCCCAGCCACATTGTGATGGAATTTGTGGTGGACAATGGAGACGTTGTAGATGGTTTTTCTTGGGGTTCTCCCGTTTCTTTCTTTCATTCCACTAGCACTCTCCACATCCTACTCAATTCATCTATCATCTGTAAAAGTTAAAAATATTGTAGATTGGAGTGTTCCTATTTCCGATGCTGTTATAGGAAGGGTTTTGAGCTCCAGAAGCTTATCAATTATTTATTTGCCTGAAGTTGAAACCTGACTTTCTTAAGGTTGAGGTAGGAAGCCCATCTCTCAACATCGGATTCACGAATGCTGGATTTGAATAATAAGTTAATCATATAGCTACATAAAGCACACAATATACCAAAACAAGCCTAATGAAAGCATTCGTTCCGAGTAGGCTACAATCATCGAAAAAGCCAAGCTTGGCCATCTGCTCATTGGGTGAGCAATCATCAGCTGACTAAGCTCCGACTGTACTATTCACACAGCAGCGCTCGTATGCAAACGCATCTGAAAATAGTAATCGATAAACTTGACAGACGGAGTGCGAGCTGTAGTACTGGATGCAGACTACTTATAGGCTTTCAAAGCTTTCAGTTTTCAATAGCCTAAATAAAAAGCCGGAATTCGATGCTTCGCGTAGTAAGGTAATAGTAAGAATCCAGAAGATATGTAACTTAGAACTTTCATATTGCTAGTGAAGTATACAGGATGATTCACGAAGATGTACCGTCACTTACGGAGCTTATTTCCGAAGACATTCTGAGCAAAAAATGTCCTAGGCCTGATTGTATAAAACTCCCTGATTAAAGATCAACTTTGATCGAAGATCGGAAAGTGAACCGAGTTCAGACACTTCTTCTATTGTATAAAACTTTTCTGCGATCAAATTACCCTGGTTCAAATGCAATCTAAGTTCACGTGAAAAAGATTTGGCAACATCGCATAAACAGGTGAAGTATGTGATGTGCGGATCATGTTGTACAGGTTTTTTCAGTGTTGCCAATCTAGCGACTTTAACTCTTTTTCAACGACAATTTCTTTTAACTTTTATATTGCTTAAATAGGGATTTAGCGACCTTTTTTAGCACCCCTTAGTGACAAAATTTATTATTTCTTTGTTGATAATGAGAAATCTAGCAACTTTTTAACTACTTTTTGGCGACTTTTCGTACACTCTGTTGGAGACACTGGTTTGTTTTGTGCATTGTAAATAATGACGGACAATAAGAAAAAGTTTGACTGTTCTCCAAATTGTTATCATGTTATGGTGTTTGATACTGCTAAACATAATAATTCTTTATAAAACGACAATTTTCGTTTAGTAATACGTTAATTGAAAATTTATGAATGTACTTATCATATCCATTAATAATTAATGGTTGTTATAAACATAATATAATTATAGGTTATGTTATTTGATACTGCTGAACACGATAGAGCCTTAATATAGGAATGTTTGTGTATTAAGGCAAGAAATTGGAAAAAATATATATAAATGTACCTTTCATATCTATTAATATTAATAATAATAATGATGGATATTTTATTTGCACAATCTGTCACTCGTATATTTCAAACAGAAAAGAAATAACTGAACTTGGATCATCTAACTTAATCGGAGAAATTTCTTCAGTCAAAGTTGACTTTAGTTTAAGACAAATTAATCTCAGATTAGACTTTATACAACACAAAATTTCAAGTTCAGCTAGAACGAGGATCAATTTAACCTCTGATCTAAGATTAAATGGTTTATACAATCGGCCCCTAATCTCACTATTTTCGAAGTTACATTAATTTGAAGTTGTTAGTAAAATACTTTTTTCTTTAGTATTACGTATAAAAAATATTACAAATACAGAATTAACTATTCAGAGATGTCATTTCTTTAATTGGCTAGTGTTCTGAAGCTAAAAATGTGTTGTTAATTGCTATGTACAGATTTTATTTTTCAATTTTTAACTAAAAATGACATCATTCTTACGTACTTACCACAAAAATTGTTACAAATCATACGACTTTAGGAACTTGATTCTTTACAGATTAGTTATGGATCCTAATGTACAGCCTTAAATAATTTACGAGAGTGCGTGGCGTGATTTGTAACAATTGTTGTAATAAATGCATAAGATAATATAATTTTGTAGTTAAAAAAAAAGATCTGTACGAAGCAACTATGGAATTGACAACACATTTTTAGCTTCAGAATATTAGCTAATTAAAGAAATGATACTCCTGAATAGTTCATTCTTTATCTATAATATTCTTTTACCCTTAAAACTCAAGATTAATGGTATTTTACAAACAACTTTAAATTAGTGTAATTCTGAAAATATTGAGATTATGACAAATGTTTATATGACATTTTTGCTCAGAATGTCTTCGGAAATAGCTCCGTAAGGGAGGTAAATTCTCGCGAATTACCCTGTGTAACAAATCTGATATCATTTCGAATGTTGCATCCGTCTACATCTTCAGGTGATCAAAAGAATGAGAAATTCATTGCACTCGTTGGATTTGCTACAAATCATAAAATCCACACCGTTCTGTAAGCTTATCTGAAGACTCAACTCTTTCACCTGAAGACGATAGCAGATCCAAGTTTCGAAAACTTGTGAGTTCTTTCACATAAGAATATGCCAGTAGCAATGAAAACGCTCATGCTGTATATTTCTTCAGGGTGATCCACCAATGATTTTCTCTAATTTAGAATGATAACAAGGACGATAGGTACCATGTAATTATGTGACCCCACAAGGGAAAATTGATTGATACATATTCACTTTAGCAGTTTCATTCTAATCCATTCAGACAACGCTTGTCACTCAAATTTACAACATGATCATGCCTTAATAATAATTATTATAATTTTAATAGTTGTATCATACATAATAATTGCAATAGTTTTTAATAAATATATTAATCGATTCTTATTCGAAGGTCAAATAATTGAATTAGCAGGAACAATTGTTACCCCATTATTATTTTCCTTCTGACCGAAGCTACGCTAATGCCTTATACCTAATGATAATCTATCACGAGTGTCCAGAAATACTGAGAGGGAGTGCTGAATTTTCGTTTTCTAATTTTTCAGGATTTTCAGCTTCATATTTTGCCCATTTTTACTTAAAGTTTGAAGATAATGGATGGGGTGTTACTTTGAATACGACCTTGCTTTTGTTCTGATTTGCCATGTTACTATGGTCATAAATGTACTATCAACTCACAGCCGTAGCCGCGGCCTTTGTAATAATAATAATAATAATAATAATAATAATAATAATAATAATAATAATAGCAACAAGAGACATAATAGTGATAATAATAGGCCTAATAATGATGATGATAATAATATAAAATAATCATCATAATCATTATCATTATTAATCCTTTGTGTCATTGTCTTCATCGCAACTACAGCCACAAATTTGCACAAGGTTTGTTAAATTGAAAATATAGATGAAATATATTATTATGATATCCTGAAAGAGGAAATAAATAAACGATGAGAAGTCGTAGGTGGTCCCAGTATCATTCTCAAAGTTGTTACGTAGTTGTTTTGCCGAGTGAACGTACTTGAATTTAAAAGTTGATAGTTTTACTTCCATACTGTAATAATACACCTCTGACTGATATGTACAGTACATCTATTATCAGGCAGTACATCTCACTTAACTATATGTGTTAGAGGAAGAATAATGTTTACAGGTCCTATTATGTTTGAAGTCTGATTACTGTAACATGTAGCTAGTCTGCGATAGAGGGGGAAAACCTGACCACATTATCTCCTGGTCTAGTTGCCTCATAAGTGGTGTCTTGTTGGTATCACTTGTGAGGTTCAGACCTGTCTTTGGACAGTTGTCTAAAAAAACAATAATTACTGTATTTCGACAAAAGTTATTTAGTACGTCTCAAAGCAAATAATCACAAACGAATTCTTAACTGTCTTCTGTTTCATAAATATCATACAGGTAACATACCTTATCTGTAACACTGGTGTAATGAGTTAACGATATCTTTAAAAGTAATTAATCTAAAAGTAAAATTACACCACGGCGTCCAAGCTTCCGTCTTTTCCTATTTTTCCTATCATTGTCTTTCGTATTCCTATCCCTTACTACTTTTCTTATTCTATCGTTCCATCAGAGTCGGAGTCTTCCTCTTTTCCTGGATTTTAATGAATTCCAAAGATATATTTTTGAAGGCCACCTCTCTTGTCTCATTCCTCTAAGGTGTCCACAACAATTTTGACCTCGGCTCTCAATTGTATCAGTAATATTTATTGTTATTTCCATTTTTTGCTCTCGAAGACTATCATTTCTTACTTTATTTGTCCTTTTAGCTCTGATTGAGGTACATCTGTTATCAGGCAGTACATTTCACTTAACGAAGAACAATTGTTGCACACATCTTAAGTCTGATTAGTGAAATGTGTTACTAGTCAGCTATGTATGCAATGGAGGGGGAAAGGAACTGGCCACTCTACTCCATTATCTTCTGGCTTAGTTGCATCAGGAGCGATGTCTAACTGTGACCTATGAGGTTCTAAGTAGTCTTCTTACTATTCACTATACATACATACATACATACATACATACATACATACATACATACATACATACATACATACATACATACATACATACATACACACACACATACACACGCACGCTCGCACACACGTCATACCACAGCTACACCTCCAGCAGTTCATATCCATTGTTTTTATTTTTCCTTCATTTCTTTTTTGAATCTTCCATATCTCCGAGCTATACAAAATAATACTCTTTACAATTGTTTTATATTTTCTTCTTTTAACATTGTGATGCTGACTTATTGAAACTTTCCCTTTACCAATTCGTTTCTTATATTTTTCTTCATTACCTCCTCGACTTGATATGATTATTCCTACATATTTAGAACTTCGACAGCACTTAGCTAAGTACAGATCCATCTTCCATTGCTAAATCTCTTCCTGTTCCTCCTACAACCATAGATTCATTATTTAAATCTAAGAAGACAGCTTATAAAGAATATTCTAAGAAGACAGTCGATATAGAGGAAGTAAACCTCTAATTAAAATCCGACAAGTTGGAGCTTGACGAGTTGCGCTTGCTCCCCATCACACAGATAACTACAACTCTGAAAGATCGTCAAGCTTGAAGCCTCGGAATCTAGATGAAAAAATTGTTCTAACTTGATATTTAAGTATTTATTGAACAGTCTAGTCCACACCTGTGGAGTAACGGTCAGCGCGTTTGGCCGCGAAACCAGGTGACCTGGGTTCGTATCCCGGTCGGGGCAAGTTACCTGGTTGAGGTTTTTTCCGGCGTTTTCCCTCAACCCAACACGAGCAAATGCTAGGCAACTTTCGGTGCTTGACCCCAGATTCATTTCACCGGCATTATCACCTTCATTTCATTCAGACGCTAAATAACCTAGATGTTGATACAGCGTCGCAAAATAACCCAGAAAATTGAACTGTCTATATCATAGAGTCTTGTGGTCATAACAATATCTGAACTGAATTGACCAACTTTGTTCTACCTTACTACGCAAGAATTTTATGTTTCTATAACTGATGTAATCTAAAGCCACTAAATTGAAGGACCCAAATTTTGAACATGAAAATTTCATTAATAACCTACACACGTTCTTTCAGTTACTGTCGCTCTGTTTATGCGAGCTTGTGAGCCTAGTGTTGCAATAACAGCATAGCCACTTCAATTACACAAGTTGTAACATAATAAATAATATCGAGAGAAATTCAGTCGTCGTATGATACTAGTCTTTCGGTGGCAAACTGAGTTCTGTTATCCAAGCTTTGGACACCCTCTGCTGTGATTTGTGGGGGCGCCGAGTGATGCATGGGATCGACTCCCGACATCTGCAGCCGCGGCACAGTGGTTACTATTACAGTCTGAAATCCTTCGGGTGCCGCTTCCTTCCCAGTTCAACATGAATCTCTCTAAACAAAACACAACACCTGACTGCAGGACATGGCCATATCAGTATACTCTCTCTGCTCCATGGAAACTATAATGTACAGTGTATCGTCCGCTTGAATTATTTCCTTGGTAGAAACATTGTTTTACTCTTTATAATTCAGATATTCCAGTTGATTTGATTATATATGTAATTCAACTGTTAATGTTTGCTTCTGTCTTTCTGCCTGTATTTGGTATTCGAAAATTATCTGATTCCTAGATTGAAATGCTCATGATCAAAACTTCACATGGATTTTTTTAAATATTTTCCTTATAAATAATGTCTTTATTACAGTTTATCTTAATTTAAATTTCTTTTGAAGTTGAATTTTGACACAATTCTGTTGTTGTTGTTTTCTAATGCCAGGCGTTTGATAATAAAGTCATTTGACCTCTTGCACTCCAACATTTTTCAAAGATATTATCATGGTCAGCCACTGAAGCACAGATTTTGAGGTGTTCCGAATCCATTTGAGTTGCACAATGGGCAGTTAGGGGACTGATATATTCCAATTCTATGCAGGTGTTTGGCCAAACAATCATGGCCTGTTGCCAATCTAAATGTAGCTATAGACGATTTTCGTGGTAAATCGGGAATTAACTGTGGATTATGATGCAGAGAGGTCCAATTTTTTCCCTTGAGATTGTGTTATAAAATTTTGTTTTGACACAATACTATCGTACAGAGTGTATAAAAAATGCAACAATACCTTTGATTGCATCGTGTGACGACAGTATTATTGTTACAAGAAATATGGCATTACTGTTGGAAAGGTAGTTCTTCAAATAAAACAAGTCACAACAATACTAACGAAGTCAGTTTAGTGCCTCAAACTGTTCGCCCTTCACATCCAAGCATAATTGGCAACGCATCTTAAATGTATCTCTTCAATAACTTGAGGATTCTCTCTAGCGTAATAATGACCCTTTGCGGCCTAGAGACTGAAGTTTGGAACTCAAGGAGTATACATGACGTCATGACCCATCGGGTGGGATGACACTGTGAGAGTACAGTTGGTTTCGTAAGAAATTACATTACCGCCTTTGTAATTCTGCTTGGCATGGGTTTTTCCAATCCCCACACGTACTTGAGACCCTGTGAGTATAAAAGTATATTATTTCATTTATTTTTATTAATTTGATTATTTACACATGCATGTATGTGTTACTGTTAATTTCGCTGTTTTATAATTCACATTACTGAGGAGCATGTGGAAAATTAAGAGCGCCAAGCGTTCCCTTCAGAACGAACTTACAGAGAGGTTCGGAAAGGAATATTTTCTTAATAAAGGAAAAAAAGCTGAATTTTGCAAATTGTTAAAAAAAGTATAAGGACAAATAGAACTAAGTTCTTTCAAAAGCAGTGTAATAGCAAATTGTACATGGAAAATATTTAATTACACAGTCAAAACTTGTTTTCAACATCAAGATCAGACATAAAACATGAAAAAGAATTTAATCGAGATTTGTGTATAATGTGGGTACATGCCAACATCTCTTTCAACAATATTTCAAAGCGTTTCTTGAAAATGTACCTTGTAATTCGGTGTATTGAATTGTGAAGAAATGTATTAGATGTAAGTACTGTATATATTTTTTCTTTTCTGCTCACACACAAATGATTACTCCATATTATTAAAACTTGTACAGTATAATGTAAATTGAAATATGTAATGTTAGGGTTAGGCAATTATTTTTCGTACTAGAAATACACTATATATATATATATATATATATATATATATATATATATAATATTTGTAAACTTGAACATTTATTTTGTGTGCTACTGTGACTAAGTGTTTACATGTTGAGGCAAGGAGTAACTGCATTCTCAACTTCCATTCCCCTCTATCTAACAACACAGTGATCAGTGCGTTCGTAACTTAATGCGTTTCGGTACCCTGTGGCGGAGTCTGATATGACATTTGTGTCGATTAACATGTCCGTTCGCATGGAAAACAGCTTCATCAGAAAAGTGGCATTTTCTTAACCAATATTCGTCGTTTGCACATTCCTTTAAAACAAAATTCACACAATTGCATTCGCCTATCAGAGCATCCTCGTTAAGTTTGTGGATATGAATCGGTTTGAACATAAATACTTCTCACGTTCCAAAGCATGAAACATACTGGTATGACTGATACCAAGCTCACGTGCAGCTTGACGGGTCGAGTTTTGTGGACTGGTGCCGAACGCTTCCAGAATCCTTCCCGTTGTTGCTGCATCCGTGTTACTGCGAGGTTTTCTTTTCTGGACGCTTCTCGTTACCAGCAGTCGTTTTCTCAACTTATCCACAGTCGATGGCTGCAATGCTACGTTAAAATCACGTCTCGCCAGTCTTGCAATCATAACCGTACGTTATTGCCAGGATTTGCTGTTGCATGTTCAACGTCATCTTGTCTAATGACGTAAGCTCAGCATTGTTGTAGTGTGATAATGTTGTTATTTGAAGAATTGCCTTTCCAACAGTAATGCCATATTTCCTGTAACAATAATACTGTTATCATACAATACAATCAAACGTATAGCCATATTTCTGTACACTCCGTACATTGATTGAGGTTCTGGCTGATATGAATATCTATTGTCAGGCTGTACATCTCACTTGACGATATGTGTCAGAGAAAGAACAATATTGTTTATATAGCCTACATCTGAAGTCTGATTAGTGTAATATATAGATATCGGATATTTAGGAAAATGCCTATTTTATTTGAATGTTCATATTTAAAGGCTTTTATTAAATGTGTACGGGTCATGAGAAATGAAGCATTCTGATGAAGTTTGATCTTGCCTTTTTTTTTTTTTTTTTCCTTTTTTGCCGTTTACGCCTTTTTTTACTTTAATATGTTTTTTTTTGCCCTTTTCTTGCTTTTATATGTACATTTTTGTATTTTTCTTTATATGACTACTCACTCAAACAATAGTGCATATTTTATTTCTGCGTTCGAAACTAAAGAAATTGCAGTTCTTATACCTACTAGCAATAGATATGGGACACCTTGCTGTAATACAGTATTGTTGTTTCACTTACTCCGGAATCGACCTTGTTCTTACCCAGCACTGCTACCTGACTTCAGCACTGACCTACCCCATTAATTCCTGGCTTAGTTGCCTCATGAGTGATGCTTTACTGGTGTCACTTTTGAGTTTCAAACCTGTCTTCCTAGGGGTTGACTAAACAACAACAAACATCAGTTATTAGTCGAATACATGAAGCGTCGGATTTCCACGCTGATAACCCGGTTTCGAATTCCGGGGAATCCAACTATAATTTGTGGTGGACAAAGACGGTGCTTGCTGGTAGGACTTCCCGCCTCTACCGACGTCTCATTATTGTTACATTAATTATCGTCACACTGATTTTGTCCAATAAACGTGACAAAAGTTAATCTTGAAAAGTTGCTTGTTGTTTATTGTAACTCAAATTATGGACGTGAAGTTGTGGATGAATAAGTACAAGTGATACAAGTCTATAGAACAGAGAAACTACTTTTCCAGTGCACTTTGTTAAATTATTTATGGTCTTGTGGATGTTTATTTTATGAATTATGAGTGATTCAATATAATTTCAATGCCTTTTACTGTCCTATTTTTGTTGTTTTTATAGCCTTTTTAGGTGCCTAAAATACCATTTTTAGTTCCTTAACTTTTGATGTCTAGTAATATGTTACTAATCAGAGGTGTATGCAATGGAGGGGGAAAGGAACTGGCCATCCTATCCCATTATTTCCTGGCCTAGTTGCCTCATGAGTGATGCCTTGTTGATGTCACTTGTGGGATCCAGATCTGTCTTAGGACAGTTGACTAAACTACTACTATCGTACACAAAAAGTGGCAGGGAGATAGAGGACATCCTTATGATTCCATGTAATCTCTATACAGCAATTTATGGTAATATAGTTGGGATAAAGAAATACAATTTGATAATTGTTTATTGTTTCTTGATACTAGTTTTTGTTTTACCTTTTTGGAGTGTTCTTTTTTTGCCGTTGTCCATATAATTGTTTTCGTTCCTTATTATTTCTTCCCACTCGTTTCATCTGTAGAACCTCACCATTTTCACTTTTATCTCTTTTGCACTTTGTACTGTTAGGTTCCAATAACATTAGCATTAACGCGGAGACATAAACGTATGATATGAACATGAAATTCGCCTTATGCCAACAGAACGCTAACGTCAAAACAAACCAATTACTGAAGACCGTGGCAAATAAAAATGACGTTTCGATGATGAATGACGATGTGGCAGTGTAATTTATGTTCCTACAAACTGTATCAGCCTGTGTGTGTGTGCAGTGATATTTAATTAAATATTCATTAAGCTATCTTAATTGTTTTAAATTTATTGGTGCAATATTTTTTAGAGAAATTTGTTCTATATTATTAACCTTTCATCAACTTATTTTAGCACCTTAATATTTTTAACAATTTAGAAGCATTTATACAGAACTGTTCATTTTTAAATTTAATGACATTGATGCTAAAATATTAAATTATTACACATACGAAAGAAAAGAAGATGTTTTATTATAACTTATAATCTAAGTTATAATAAGTTGTAATCTAACATACAAAATTTACATTTTTCATAAAATGAAAAGATACCATATTAATCCTACTATAATTAAAATCTACTGTCAGATTTCATTTCATAAACTATTTCTTTCCATATGTATTTCCTTTCAACGAATTATATTTTTATGATTTGTGTTTTTTTCATAAAGTTAGCGATGACTTTGAAATAAAATAAAGAATTTCTCATCAAATTAATCCATTTTAGCACTACCTTCTTTTTTTCTTGTGCAGCGCGACAGTGTTTTTGTTTTCTCGAATCACTTGAACGCAGAAATGAAAGATTGGGGTCTGCAAACTCTCGCGTTAGCGTCTAACATTTTTGTTAATATTTGTGTTTATGTAAATGATTGTGAAGGGATCCAATAAAATTAACCTGACCGTAAGCTTTTGTGTTCAAGTTGCGTTTGCGTTTACTTTTCATTGTGAATGGGCCCTTACGTATTTATTTCATACACATCTGCTTCGCGTCCATGTCAAAGCACAATTGAATAACATTATCTTTAAAAATATGTTGCAATCCCCTCATGGATTATAATAAGCTCTTCCAAGTACATTATGTATATTTGCGAACTCCCCTTTCGTATAGGAATAGATTCGATGGAACGTCATTTTATCCAGTATGATGTAAGCATTTCTGTTACTCAAAGTCGAATTTCCGTTCCACAAAATTACTTCGATTTTTCTATTATAGTAAGACGAATATAGAAGTTACAGTTCAAAATGAAATTGCTACTATCATCTTTGGTTAATAAAGGAAATCTACAGATGTTGAATTAATATTACTAATTCCACGAAGTTTGTGCCCTTTAACACATTACAACTTACATTTGATCAACATACAGCAAAAATACAATTAGATGTTGAAATTTTTATTTGAGTAAATCTACTAAAATCAAGAATGCCTTTGCATAATTTTATTATTCCTGAGTGTCGATTAGACTACCTGAATTTTGGTTAATTATTGGATTAAAAGCCACCGTGAGTTTCTCAAGCACAGAACCCATTGTAATAGCGAAGAGTTAAATGGAAATACGAAATATTTTATTAGCAGCACTTAGTTTATTTACTATTTGATTTATCTAGAGAAAATCAAAACTCGAGCGGAATTTAATTGACTATTACACGATGAAAAGAAAGTATATAAAGATTAGAAGAAATAAAGTACCCTAATACAAATTGTCAACAGTAATCTCACTAGACGTTTTGATTTATCTAGAGAAAATCAAAACTCGAGTGGGATTTAATTGACTATTACACGATTAGAAGAAAGTATATAAAGATTAGAAGTAACGAAGTACTCCAATACAATAAAATATTAATTGGCTTACGAAAATACAACTGTCTTCAAATGTATTATTGTAACATCTCAATATTACAAATATTACGCTAGATACATGCTAGATGGCAGTAGTGAGCAATGCCTTCTCGTAGAGAAGTTCTAGATCTATTATACACGATGGCAATGTTACTAGTCAAGAAGGCTTTGTTGATTCAGTTTCATTTTTATTAAAATGCAATATTCCACTTCAATTATCTGAATCCCAGTAATCAACGTCATTTGACAGATGATTTTCAATAAATCTTAATATTAAACAATCTCTGATACGTGACTATCCATAATATCATATAGCAGAAGCTATAACATAACCTAACTAATATACACAAGTGTTAGAAAAGTTTTAATTAACGACGATGACATAAAAAATAAACATGAATAATTTTAAAAGGAATAATTATTGAATGTACAATTTTCAAATTTGAATGTGGTTGGTGGTTCAATTGCTGGTATATTGGACGTGTGCGTAATAGAAGAGGAACTCGTTGATTTAAGCCTACGTGGTGTATTCAACTTATTCAGAATTTCCGAATGAATAATTTTAAAAGGAATAATTATTGAATGTACAATTTTCAAATTTGAATGTGGTTGGTGGTTCAATTGATGTTATATTGGACGTGTGTGTAATAGAAATGGAACCCGTTGATTTAGGCCTACATGGTGTATTCAACTTATTCAGAATTTCCGAATGAATAATTTTAAAAGGAATAATTATTGAATGTACAATTTTCAAATTTGAATGTGGTTCGTGGTTCAATTGATATTATATTGCACGTGTGCGTAATAGAAGTGGAACTCGTTGATTTAGGCCTACATGGTGTATTCAACTTATTCAGGATTTCCGAATGGTGCTCTTCATTTATTTGTAAATCGGATTTCAGAAGATGCATAGGTATGATCAGTGATTTTTATTAATTCTTGTTCTTGAATGCCAATGCGAGTCATATTTGAAACTGCTGTGCATCGACTGGAGTGGTTTGTAATTATATATATATATATATATTTTTTTTTTTTTTTGACGTCCAGACCAGCGCAGTTTCAAATGTTGGCAAACAAAGAAACAAATGCTAGGGACGCGATAAAATTAAACAAATGCTAGGGACGCGATAAAATTAAACAAATGCTAGGGACGCGATAAAATTGTGCGATAAGCAGCCATGATTGATTGAAATACGTCCTTTCGTACCGTTTTATTGGTCAAAAGTAGTATGACGTAGTAGGAGTGTAATAGTCTTACTAAAATTATATTTCATTAATGTTAGCTTCACCAAAACGTTTGAACGGAATCATTTTCAGTTGACTGTCTATGTGGGAAACAAATGAAGACCGCAAAACATGTTTTATAATACCGTAAAGGATTTACATTTTTAAATGTTGGCAAAGAAACAAATGCTAGGGAAGTGATAAAAACAAACAAATGCTATGGAAGTGATAAAAACAAACAAATGCTAGGAAAATGATAAAATTGTGGCGATAAACAGACATGATTAGTTGAAAGACATCCTTTTGCACCGTTTTATTGGTCAAAAGCTACATGGCGTAGTAAAAGTGTAATAGGCATTGAAAAATCCATAATGTTAACTTATTTGTACAGGACATGCTCGCAATTGGGGGTTTTCTTGAGTTTCTTCCGTTTCCCCACGTTAGGCATCAACATCATACTGTACTGTTCTATCTCCATTCCATAATCAATACATAGTATTCTTCACTAGCGACTGGGTCATTCCATGCAAAAAAGTATGTTTTTGAACCATGATGTCTCAAAAGTTAAAAATATTATAATATGTTATTTTGTATGTTCTAAATATGATTTTAAAGGAATACTATATTTACATCTTTCATAGTTTGGCAGCAATCAGAATTTAAAATATTGGTTTAACAAAGAACGCGGTTTCATTCATTGAAGTTTTCTTTCTATGTAGAGAAAGATGGAAAAATGATTTCAATGCAGTTCGAAAAAGGAGAGCCTTGTTTATAAATGCCCCTAAAATGAAAAACATATATAATTTTTTAAATAGTTACCCACCGTAAATAATTAAAAAAAATATAGAACACAAAATGCAATTCATTTTACAGACAAAAAATATGTGTTTAATTCTTAGGGCAGGGCTGGGCATCGGGAATGCATCCAGACTCTAAACGGGGACGCTTAATATTCATCAGTCACAGAATCAACGCTGCGCGGTGTTCAGCGGGGAAGAAAGGGGATGAAGAGAAATCATATGGCTCCCCGTGAGAGAGTAGAATCCGCTCTTGCTGCCCAGCCCTGCTTTCGGGTATATTGATTCCACTGTGAAAATTTCAGAAGGGTGACTTAAATATCATGTCAGTTTTTAATAAAATAACTCACCGGAGCAAAGGAGCACAGCAGGTAGGCTCTCCCGTCATACAGAATGTTGCGCGATCAAGGTCAGGGAGACGGACGTTTGAGATTACTCATCGTTATGAAGTCTCGCGAACGCTGCGACCGTCACACACAGCAAGCGATTTTCAACCGTCGGAACAGAAATGAATAATTTCATTAATTTAATTATTCACAGGTTTTTTGAGATAAAGTCATAAAACTTGGGAGATGGATTATGAATAAGATTTTCTTTAATACGAAAGAAATTCGCATGAATTAATTTGTTTCATTCGAATATAAAACTATTTCTTTTTTTCCGATGAGGTTTTTTATGAGCATGCCTTAATATTATTCGGATTAGTCTTTAAGGTATTAAAATATGGTTATTCAGGTTTACAATGGCGTTTTTCAGTTTCGATGACACTTTATATAGGTTGTCTGGAATATTTGAAATGATGTATAACATGTAACTGCCACCTATTTTTCAGTCATCCGTATGACTAAAATATTAATGATATGGCGGTCATAGTTGGCAGTTTAATTTATTTTCATAATAATATTATTATATTAAAAGCTCAAAAAAATTCATGACATCGCTGACATATTCTTAAAATTTTGTATGGAATGACCCGACTCTGAAAAAGATTGGTCTAGGAACGACCGGGGTTGTTTGCTATCGAAACATGAATACCCAGTGAGTTAACCTTATTATATTCAGCTGGTGTAAGTTGAAAATAATCCTAACGTAATAATTCTCTCAAATATATGTAGCGCGGGGATTCATTTTCCTCTATCAAGATAATATTAATGATGATGAAGATAATAATAATAATAATAATAATAATAATAATAATAATAATAACAACAACATATATATCAATAACATTCTTAAATACCTATGCAATAAAATATATTTTTAAATACTTCGTGAATTTTAGTAGCCACAAATTGCGTCATGCACATATATTAATGTGAATAAAACGAAATATTATCTAAGTCTTCCAAAATCAAGTGTTTAGTTGACATTTCAAAGTCACTTTTTTGTAATTAATGTATATCTGTATACATAGCCTTGTGTAAAGGAAAAAAAGTATATGTTTTTATGCTATAAGAGGGATTGAATGCTATATTACTACTCACAAAACAACACTGGGAATTTTATGCCGTTCAGCTGAACTATAGAGTGATAAATATTGGGTGTAGCTGTATGCAGCACGAAAGCAGCTTTGACCGAATAAACTCGCCATATCGACGCGTGATGATTTAAAGAGTGTTCCGCAACGTATCACGTGTGTTTAATCACTTTTGCATGGCCGTTTTGGGTTGAGAAATGCGGATCTGTCCGTTTGACATGACAAAGCCCGTGAAGATCAATTGCAGCAGCGATACACACAGATACAGTTCCCTGTAAATTATACTGTCCGCCACACATTCTGCCCCGCCCTGCAGTACAGATAACAGACAGATCAATAGACCGACATTTCAATTTGCTCAACGCGTAAATATTATTAATAACTGAGATTGAGTTCCCTGTCAACTGCGGCACAATCATAAATCTATTTGGAATGCTGTGATAAATTCTTGTATGATTAAAGAGCAGGGGCGTAGAAATCCTTTTATAAATTCCAATCGATGACGATATCCAAAGCATTCACTAAGGGAATACTGAGAGAAAAGTCTTGACTTAACAGGGCCAGACAGGGAGAGTAAATAGTGAAAATTCGGATGTCTTACTTTCTGTCGCACTAATTTAGACTACGTTACAGTGGCAGATCAGTGAAGTTCGTATAAAAACTTCTCTTACCGTTTTATTTCTAGTAATTTCGAAAAGTATTGTTGTTTAATCAAATGTCTGAAGACCGGTTGGAATCTCATGACACCAATAAGGCATCACTCATGAGAATATTAAGCCACGAGGAAATGGGGTAAGCTGGCCAGTCCCTTTACCCTTTCATTGCATACATCGTTGACTGGCAACATATTTCACTAAAGACGAGAAGTGTTACATTTTCAAATTTAAAAGTGTTTCAAATTCCAAACACGGAGTAGAAATGTGTCTCAAGACTCTTTCCGGACTATGACGACCTGCGGAAACTGTTTGCATTAACTCTTTATATGTATTTTTAATGCTTTACAACGTGATGCATTATTATTATTATTATTATTATTATTATTATTATTGTACAAAAATGAAAAGATATCAATGAATTAATTTAGAATGGAACATATTTAGAAAGGAAAGAATTAAATTTTATATGCAGAGTGAGTGATTCATGAAGTATAACCCGCACTTCAGGACGATAAGGATCACGATATTGAACAAGACCATGGTAACGACCCTGACAAAGAAAGTAAAGACCATGATAAGAACCACAATAAAGACAACAATCGTCGCGATAAGAACCATGACAAAGAAAAGGATCACAGAAAGGATCATGACAAGATGACAAGGATAAGCATAAGGCCCTAATAAAGGCAACAAAGATCACGATAAGGACTACGACCAGATCAACGATAAGAATCAAGATAGGCCTAAGTATCACGACGTGAATCATGATCCGTGTCTTGGCACTTGTGATCCTTATCGTGATCCAGGTCGTCGTCGTAGCTCAGTCGGAAGAGCGTTCGCGCTCTAAGCGAAGGGTCCCGGGATCGATACCCGGCCCCGGAACAATTTTTCCTTGAAATTATTCAATCTTTCGTGATCCTTTCATGGCTCTTTCTTGGTTCTTATCATAGTCCTTTCGTGGTTCTTGACGTGATCCTTATCATGGTACTTATCATTCTCCATGTCGTGGTCCTTATCGTGATCGTTGTCGTGGTGCTTATCATGGTCCATGTCGTGATCCTCGTGGTCCTTGTCTTTTTCGCAACCGTTAGATAGCGTCCTTGTTTTTTTCCATGGTCATTATTATTATGTTCCTTGCCATTGTAATGTTCTTTATCGTTCTACTTGTTGTCCTTGTCATTGCATTGTCTTTATAGTGGTACTTCTTGTTTTTGTCATGGTTCTTATTTTCGTAAATTTCGAAGTCCTTATCGTGATCTTTGTCATGGTGTTAATCATAGCCCATATCTGTGATCCTTATCGTGGCCCATATCGGAGTCCTTATCGCGATCCTTGTCGTGCTATTTTTCGCGGTTCACGCCGTGATGCTTATACTGGTCCTTGTCGTGATTCTTATCGTGGTCCATGTTGTGATCCCTATCATCCTTGTCGTGAACCTTATCGTGGTCCTTGACGTGATCTTTATCGTAGTCCATATTGAGGTCCTTATTGTGATTCTTATTTTGAAACTTGTCGTAATCCTTACCGTGATATCTGTCATAGTCCTTATCGTGCTTCTCGTCGTGATCTATGTTGTGATCCTTACAGTTTTCTTTACCGTGGTTCATGTCGTGATCCTTATTGTGGTCCTTGTCATCCATATCTTTGTCCTTTTCGTAGTCCTTATGAAGGTCCTTGATATCTTTGTCGTGGTCCATATTGTTGTCCTTGTTGTCTTTCTAATAGACCTTTTCTTAGTTCTGTTCCTTGTAATCCTTATTGTAATCCATATCGTGGTATTTATAATAATTCTTGTAGTGGTGTTTGTCGTGTTTCTTGTAATAGGGCTATGTTATCGTGGTCCTGATCTTTGTCCTTGTTGTGGTCCTTGTTGTCTTTGTTGTGGTCTTTAAAACGTTCCTTGCTGTCTTTGCTGTGGGTCTACAGTTGTCATTTCAAAAGTAATATTGTTCTCCCCTTTTGGCGAATGACTTTCGTGTTACACGGTATATTTCGAACTATCATAAAAGGTAAATGATCAAGGACGTAAACAGAGACCTACACTGGAAATAGACAACTGATAACATTTTGTACTGGTGTGTACTTTGGACTAGAATGAAAGTAGGTCTACGCATGCACGACCAGATGTCTTCCTGGCTACGTCAATATCGCGTGAAACGCGCTGTAGAACTCTTTAACTTTCGACGACCAAGAATCGTCTTATTCCTTTTTTGGGGAACTGTACATCTATTATCAAGGAGTATGTCTCATTTGACGATATTATGAGAGCAAGAACAATATTTGTATGCATCTGAAGTTTGATTAGTGTAAAATGAAGCTAATCGGTGATGTATGCAATGGAGGGGGAAAGGAACTGACCATTCTACCCCATTATCTCCTGGTCTAGTTGCTCATAAGTGGCGCTTTTTGGTATCACTTGCGATGTTCAGACCTGTCTTCGGACAGTTGACTAAACAACAATCGCTGAGGAATAGAAAGTCCCACGGATGAATAAACAAAATAAGTTTTAGTATTACTATCCCAAATTACAATGTACAGTATACAATGTATACGTTACACAATATTGTGACGAAATATCAATCGCTAGATGTTAATGAAAATGCAACCTTTCCATCTTTCTTGCACTTGTTTGTCAACTAACGACATACAGTACACTTTGTCTGTACAACCAAAGAAAACATTATTAAATCAAAACCATTGAAATCCGGCTCAACTACCTGTGTTTAACACACCCTCAGTGGTAGCACATAGGTCACGTGTTCAGTGAATTCCTATTATTTGGGAAGACTTTTATATGCTCTGATGGTTTTTACGACTTCCTGTCACGCCAACGCGTGTTGTGATACTGCATTACTTCATGTTATGATGTATCGTTTAGGATATGACGGTAGAACTTTATGTATCTGATAACTGATCATTCTTATTAAGTACAATTACCGTTTTTGAGTGCTTTGTAAAAGATAACTATCTATTACTTATCTGCACGTAGAGTGTAGATCTATAAAGTTACGGAATTTTAACATAGTATTACAATTATGTATTGCTGAACCGTACGTATACCTATAGGTCTAAAAAGTTATGGAATTTCGTAGGTTAGGTTTCTATTGCTGAACTGTACGTATAGTATAGTAGGTCTATAACGTTATGAAATTTTAATGTAGTATTACAATTTTATTATCTGTTGCTGAACTGTACTTACAGTATAGGTCTGTAAAGTTATGGAATTTTAATATAGTATCACAATTATCTATTGCTGAACTGTACATATAATATAGGTCTATAAAGTTGTGAAATTTTAATATAGTATTATAGTGAACTATTGCTGAACTGTACGTACAGTATACTGTATACAGTACGGATCTGTAAAGTTATGGAATTTTAATATATTACAATTATCTATTGCTGAACTGAACGTATAGTATAGGTCTATAAAATTATGGACTTTGAATACAGTATTACAATTATCTATTACTGAACTGTACGTATAGTATAGGTCTATAAAATTATGGAATTTGAATACAGTATTACAATTATCTATTACTGAACTGTACGTATAGTATAGGTCTATAAAATTATGGACTTTGAATACAGTATTACAATTATCTATTGCTGAACTGTACGTATAGTATAGGTCTATAAAATTATGGACTTTGAATACAGTATTACAATTATCTATTACTGAACTGTACGTATAGTATAGGTCTATAAAATTATGGAATTTGAATACAGTATTACAATTATCTATTACTGAACTGTACGTATAGTATAGGTCTATAAAATTATGGAATTTGAATACAGTATTACAATTATCTATTACTGAACTGTACGTATAGTATAGGTCTATAAAATTATGGAATTTGAATACAGTATTACAATTATCTATTACTGAACTGTACGTATAGTATAGGTCTATAAAATTATGGAATTTGAATACAGTATTACAATTATCTATTGCTGAACTGTACGTATAGTATAGGTCTATAAAATTATGGAATTTGAATACAGTATTACAATTATCTATTACTGAACTGTACATATTGTATAGGTCTATAAAATTATGGAATTTGAATACAGTATTACAATTATCTATTACTGAACTGTACGTATAGTATAGGTCTATAAAATTATGGAATTTGAATACAGTATTACAATTACCTATTGCTGAACTGTACGTATAGTATAGGTCTATAAAATTATGGAATTTGAATACAGTATTACAATTATCTATTACTGAACTGTACATATTGTATAGGTCTATAAAATTATGGAATTTGAATACAGTATTACAATTATCTATTACTGAACTGTACGTATAGTATAGGTCTATAAAATTATGGAATTTTAATATATAATTACAATTTTCTGTTGCTGAACTATATGTATAGTATATGTCTATAAAGTTATGGAATTTTAACATAGTATTACTATTATCTATTGTTGGAATATGCGTATAGTATACGCCTATAAAGTCAGGGAATTTTAATATAGTATTACAATTTTCCATTTGGTGAACTGTACGTATAGTATAGGCTTATAAATTTATGGTCTTTTAATATAGTATTACCACAGTCTAGTATATACAGTCATGAAGCTCAATACGTAGTAAATATGCAAACATCAGTTAATTGCTAACCACTAGGATCGCTAATATCGCCTCATTACAGGCAATGCAAAATAGTACCGTCACAGTCTATTGTTTGTAGCACCCTCAAAACTCAAGCTTCGTGACTGTATATAGTAGACTGTGGTATTACAATTATCTATTGCTGGACTGTAGTATAGTATAGGCCTATGAAGTTATGGAATTTTAATATATTATTACAATTATATATGCAATTTTAATAAAGTATTACAATTATCTATTGCTGAACTGTACGTCTATAGGCCTATAAAGTTATGGAATTTTAATATAGTATTACAATTTTATATTGCTGAACTGTACGTATACTGTAATATAGGTCTGTGAAGTTATGGAATTATAATATTGTATTACTTTCTAGAAGGATAGCTTTCAATGTTGGTAATGCTAATACTCCAATAATTTATTTTAAGATAAAAATGCTACGTTTATTATATTTCGGAGACCCGCTGCCCAATTGTTTAAGTTGGCTAGAATTAACGAACCCGACAATTTTCAAGTCTCACATACTTCATAATCTGTCACTTTAATCACTTTACGGCTATTGCGAATCTTGATATTTAGCTTAGTGGGGAAATAAAATTAGGAAGCTAAAATTTAAATTCGTCAAGTCTATTTTGCAGTTAGAATTACGGAAGCGAGGCATGGACAGATAGGAAGTGAAAAATATCGATAATAACGGAGACAAGATACAGGGTGATTCAGGAGAAATCGTAAATATTTTAGGGATGGTATCATGGACTATTCTGAGTAAAAAGGTTTATTTAAGAATATGTCCAATTTTCAATGGGTGTGGAAATACAGCTTTTTGGATGTTACGCATAACAACCTTTTGAAAGAGTGACAAATTGACTTACTGATGATTGCTTGATTGATTGATTGATTAATGGATTGAAAGCGTTAGAAAAACATATGAAGGAAAGACAAATGTCTTATTGATTGCATTTATTGATTATTTAAACGACAGACTACAAATAATTTGCAATAGTTCAAAAGTTCTGTAATAGTTAAGAAAAAGACCAAATAAATTTTCAACTCTCTTGGCAATAATACATGTAGCTAGTCTGAGGTTGTCATGACGTTCTTTAATAAGGGCAGCACTATTCATAGTGCTATGGGCAAAATCATATCTTATAAACGTGTACTCTAGATAATTAAATTAACCTGTTCTGTTCTTATATTTTCGATGCAGATATTACGTTTAATGTGCTTTTATCCTTGAAATAGTATAAATTTGTTTTATGTGGTGATAATTTCATATTATAATTTGAAGCTTTTTTTTTCATTGCCTGCCATTTGTAGCTCATTATTTATCAGCTCTGGCAATTAATACTAGGTTATTTGTATACACTAAAAGATCTATGCGGTGATCATTATTGATATATACATTATTTATTCCTGAATGTGAATTGAAAAAAGGTAGTCTATTTTAAGAGACATTATCACAATTTTTAACAGTAACATATCTACAGGTGTAACTAAAATGTTCACGCTGTTCGTATTGTACCTATAACATGAAACAATAGTATATATATACTGTAATACTGAAATTGCTCTTTCGGAGTTGTGCTCGAGCGTGGGTTCGATATCGGCTAGGGCTGATTAATCCTGATTGCATTTTTTCAGAGTTTTTCTCAACTGTAAGACGAATGTCATGCAGTTCATGGCTAATCCTCGGCCTCATCTCGTCTCGCCAAATACCATCTCGCTATCAGCAATATAATTGACGCTAAATAACATAGTAATTCATACAGCGTCGATAAATGATTGATTAAAAATGTTGAAATTGAATAAGCTAATTTTTTAATGATGTAGGCGTTGACATCATTTACATATCGTTGCCTGATTGCAAGAACTAGGTAACTTGATTTTTCATATTTTGTGACATCGCCTATTTACTTATTTATTGCACTGAGGAATATGTCTCGCTTTCTTTTACCTATTGTTATATTGGAAAATAGATTTCGCTGGTATCGTTCGATCAGTTACCTAGATCCTGGATTACATTTTGTGCGATTTTTGCTATGCTATAAAAGAGGTAACTAAAAAACGCAAATTTCGAGTTACCTAGTTCTTGCATTCAGACGACGATATGATAGTTGACACTCGACCAAGATTAAGATAAAAGTAGTCTATCTATTAACTTATAAAGACAAAAAAAATCTGGACTCACTGCAAGATGCTGGGATAAGAAAATGTTATCTAAATTACAGCGGTATCTGCTGCTGTTTATGATGATAATGATGATTATGATTATAATTATTATATCGGTCATTCCATACTTATGCTTCTGTGATTCTTTGTTTTCACATTGGTATTACTGTGCATTATTTAAGTTCATTTTTTTATTAAATGCATATTTTTGTAACTTTTATTTAGATCAGGCTTGCAGAAGAGGACGACAATTGTGGCGTTGCATCACTCATCGGAAACGTCACGCACCCTTTCTTCTACCCCCGCGTCATTGACTTGGTAGGGGAGGGGATTTGTATTCAGTGTCTGTGTTATGTGATTGCGTATGGGGCACAGTGACGTCATTCAACGCCACTGGACTGTGGACGGGGAACCAACGCTTTCCCCATGCTTTCCACCCCTCTGTCGCCAGTTCTGTAACCCTGATTTAGATCCTCACTCATTGCGTCCAGTTCTGCAGACAGTAAGTGTTAGGTTTCAATTCTCTATTGGTCATCTTTCGTGCTTCTCTCCAACACGATAATAGCGACGCATTGAACTTCTCGAGTTGAAAGTCCTGCTGAATATTTAACTCATCTGAATTGTTCCAGAAAGTTGTTAAGTCCTATTTTTAAATAAATATCCTTACTGACATAGACATTCAACTCTGTTATCGCTCAGTTTTATAATCCTGAATATCTCCAACAAGATCTTGACCTGTCATTCTATTCTCTGCTCTCTGTCTACTGAGTCATATCTTCAATCTTCAGTTCACAACTATACAAACGACTACTGTACCTAACTTGTACGACAGTGTGTACTCAAAACTGTCCTAACTGCTAATAGAATTTCAGCATGCTAGTAGGGCAGAAGTTACTCCTATGTACTTCAGTTTCATGAAATTACTGTATGTTACTTGAAAATATATCATAAATATATCGGAATTTTACAGATACAGTTTTATCGAGACTTGCTCGAAAGTCTGAACATTTTCTTCAGCATTTCTTTATGTAATGCGTTAAGGATTGCAGATATCTTGGGTTTAACATAAGAGCTAGAAATGAGCGGCTAACTGATGCTTAGAGACGTTTTTACTCTTTTCGGAAGGTGTTGAGATCCTTTTTAGTGTCCCGTAGAACAAAGGTTCAAGTTTATACAACCATAATACGACCTTAGCACTTTTCCACAAAAATCATTACAAGTAAATTAACCTGTAATTTGTAGAAATTACGACTATTGTGTTCCACAAAAGTATGGTGTACAATTGTACAATTTTCTCTACCAATAAAAGGAAACTAATACTGCTAATACAATTTTATTGGTGTTACATCAATATACAATATATGAAATATATGATCTGGTAGCAGTGAGAGTGATGGGGATGATAATGAATATGATAGGGTTTATAAAGAAAGAATACATTTCCTATTTAAAACGGAATTTTACTATAGGCCTAATGAATGTTTTAGGTTATAACCACAATACAGTGATGTCTACATCACTACGCTCGCAGCAACATCCAGCATCACTAGAATCACAGTGACATGTATAAACAGTAATCACTATAAACATAGACATCAAAGTGTTGTAATGGTGAAATAACAGATGATTTATGCTAACGCAGTCTATTGACTAAAACTGGTACTACTATAATTCACATGAGACCAAAATCTAGAATTATCTTGAGAAAAAACTTTTGTCACATTATATTATAAAAAATGCATTATCAATTATCAGAATTGCAAGGTAATATTTCAACAGTGTTCGGAAAAATATTTTAATAACATTAATTTTTTCCATAGTTCCTTAAATACAATATTAGAAATAAGGAAGATGAACATGACCTTATTAGGGGCGGACGTTACTAATACAAGCAGCCTGTATATGCGTAGCCATTATTTTGATATCACTTATACATATTGAATAACAACGTATGGTGCAACAGAAAGATACAACTCCATACTTTACAACTGTCAGTTGTAATTTATAATATATTATAGGTACACAGTTTTGTAAACTAGGGCCCTGAACTATGTATGGAGAAGAGACATGGATTATTACGAAAACGGATGAAAATTCCCTGAATATATGGCAAAGAAAGATATTAATGAAAATGTATGCAGATGTACCCATCCAAGAAGCTGAGGTTGGAAGATATGAACCAACAAACAGATCATGTAAAGTAAATGTGTGCGTTGTGGGACAATCTGCTTCATCCAGTTCGAAAGCAATACTTCCATCACCAGACAAGAGACGAAAAGGAAGGATGCTCTTGGACAAATTGCAAAACATAATAATATATATTAATGATCTTCCATCCCACACAAAGAAGATAATAATGAACAGATTTCGCATAAGTAACAAGGATTATAAGCGAGTGGTTCACAAGGAAAAGTATGGAATGGCAAGAGAAGATACATGTCCAAGCAATTAAACGCTTTGGTGTTTGCTACATTTAGAGAGCCTCGTAACACATTACAGGATTGTGATTTAAACCGATTTGTTGTTCAGATTTCTCAAGACATTATTTTTAAAACAAGTAGCAGCTGGCTTTTGAAATTCAAAAGGCGTTATCGTATCGCAAGCCGTAACATTACCAAATTTACAACACGGCAGAAAATTGAAAATGAATCCAAAACCACGAAAGAAACGGAGAGATATGTTGCAGACGTAAGGAAACTAATTCCGGCTTATGAAAAAGAATATATAATTAATAGAGACAGTCTGGATTTCAAGAAGTAGTATGCAATCAATCAACTTTTGAAATTAGAGACGCAAAAACTGTCTTGGCTCGAGTAATTAACCTTAATGCCTTTCGTCACTCGTACACAATATTGCCACAAATTAGCATTGATGGGTCAATAAAAGGCAAGCTGTTTATTGTGTTGAGAGAAACCTCCGGAGCAATTCATCTAACGGTTCTGACTGTGTTAATGAATTAGTTGTGAGACTTGCAAATGTTTTTGTAGCGGCAACAAAGAGCGGTAAAATGTGAATACCTGAATTAAAGCTGTGATATGAAAACTGCTTTTGGCCAATCAGTGGAGGAAACAGTTTGCCCTTGATAGATTCATGGTCGCCAATAAAGAATGTGACAGTTTTAAAGCAAACTATTTCTGCTGAAAAGTGTGTTACTCTGAAGTTCATCCCTCCTGGAACAACTGGCATACTTCAGCCTTTAGATGTTTACTTCTTCAGACAGTATAAGGTATATTTTCTTTTCATTTGCAGCTTCGCTATTAAGAACAGCCAATTCAACGATATGGAAAAACTGTCTGATCGACTTGTTCGAATTCAACTACATTCTGCCACCTTCCACCAGTTCAAGTCGCCAAGGTATGAGCATTATTCAACATTCCTTTTACAAATAGGGATAGGCACTTGATCCTCCAGATTGATTTGGAACTCCAAAGTCTTCCACTTTTGATTTACAAATCGATTATTGTAATATCTGTGAACAATCATTTTTCATTAGATGCTCATAGTGTAAACATATGTTTTGTTTTGAGCATTTTTTTAAATTCTCCTGATGATCACTTTTCTAAATGTAGTGATTACGTACCATAAAGCGGGTTGTATTGTCAGAGTTTTGAGTTTTGATTAAATATATTTATTTCTTAAGCTACATAATCCAATAGCAGCTAATATTTCTAATATCATCAAGGCATCACATAGTGTTCCTAATGGCATTATTAGTTTCGTGCTATCACGACTCCCGAATGGGACTGTTCCCTTGTCACACCCTTCAAGGGCTGTAGCACCATGGTGTTGTTTATTTATTTAATCAATAATTACAAATAAATGGAAGAGATTGGATGGATTTTGATATAAATACTGTCTCTATTTTCATACAGGCCTGAAGATAATTATCAATTAAATGTTTCGTGTGTAGAAAAAGTTTCAGAGAAGTAAATTAACGGATAAATGAATTGAAGTTACAGGAAAAGTGACGTAAGTGCCACAAATTTAATTTTATTGCACGTTTGATACAGACATTTACTGTGACAGCAGCTTTCCATGATTATCTTAATCAACATTTACATATTGAAACGAAAATTTGATTAGAAATATTATTCATTTTAATTTCAAAAGCACTTTACGCGTGTCTTGTAGTGCATTATTTAAGAGATCCTTGATTACCTGTTTTGCTTTATTTGGACCTTTTCCCTTATTATCTGACTTTGTTGAAAGTAGAGGAAAGCAGGTGGAGAGAGAAACCTAATGATAGCTCGATATTTTAAAATGGAGTGGAATAAAATTATTGTTGTGCATTTTAAAGTGATCTCCAAGGAAATAGTATCCGACACAAATTTATGTTCAATATCAATTTAATTAGTTACAGAGCAAAACGTGTAATGAGGAATTATGTGGCATTTGCATGACATTTTACCTGTTAGTTTTGTTAGCTCAACATATAAGGCATGCCCCCATGAAGGCGCACGCATTGAAAGGCTAGTCGCTCTTTTCCTAAATCCATCACTCCTGCTTTTTGAGTCACTTTTGCTTCCGTTGCATCTGTTTCCGGCATCAGCTTAAATTAATTAATTTTTCGATTAGTTTTTTTGCATCCTGCATTTGGAATCCTGGATCTTGTCCAACTGTCGGGCCCAGTCAGGTGTAGGACTCTCATCAGAGAACTTTGAGTTCGACAAGGCGTATGATGCTAAGTTCTCTCATAGGTTCAGGTTATCATAGGTTCTCATGCCTTACAGCAAAAACGCCTATTTCCCCCTGCATATCACGTTCCTTAAATTAACAATTTAATTTGCTCCATATCCGTGTGTTGAAATTTGAAAATGTCACTACAAATGCTATTATTATTATTATTATTATTATTATTATTATTATTATTATTATTATTATTATTATTATATTTATAACTTTATTTAATAAAATGAGTTAATTTAAATACTATAAGTGTTCACTGTTTGCAGCTAATTTTAAAATATTGATTACTTACTCACTTACGTACTGACTTTTAAGGAACCCGGAGGTTCATTGCCGCCCTCACATAAGCCTGCCATTGGTCCCTATCCTCAGCAAGATTAATCCATTCTCTATCATTTTATCCCACCTTCCTCAAATCCATTTTAATATTATCCTCCCATCTACGTCTCGGCCTCCCCGAAGGTCTTTTTCCTTCTGGTCTCCCAACCAATACTCTATACGCATTTCTGGATTCGCCCATACGTACTACATGTCCTGCCCATCTAAAACGTCTGGATTTAATGTTCCTAATTATGTCAGGTGAAGAATACAATGCGTGCAGTTCTGCGTTGTGTAACTTTCTCCATTCTCCTGTAACTTCATCTCTTTTAGCTCAGATATTTTCCTAAGAATCTTATTCTCAAACACCCTTAATTTCTGTTCCTCTCTCAAAGTGGGAGTCCAAGTTTCACAACCATAAAGAACAACCGGTAATATAACTGTTTTATAAATTCTAACTTTCAGATTTTTTGACAGCAGACTAGATGATAAAAGCTTCTCAGCCGAATAATAACGGGCATTTCCCATATTTATTCTGTGTTTAAATTCCTCCCGAGTATCATTTATATTTGTTACTGTTGCTCTAAGATATTTGAACTTCTCCGCCTCTTCAAAAGATAAATTTCAAATTTTTATATTTCCATTTCGTACAATATTCTCGTCACGAGACATAATCATATACTTTAAATATTGATTCCTATGCAATAATTAATTCCTGAAAATTGTTACTGAGTAAATTATGTGCAATTGAATGAAAGATAACTGATTTACAAACCATGAATTCTGTAGTGCTCGGGAAAAGTGACACAAGTCAAAAATGTTAATTTTACATTAGAAAGAAAAAAAAACTGTCTTCACAGTGGTTTATGTCGTTTTGATTTTCTTCTGTATGAATTATTGTAATGGGAGAAATACTTATGTTTTTTTTTTTCCCAAGCGAGCAAATGTTCCGTAATTTATCAATAAATTATTAAAAAATGTTTGTGGATACTGACTTATGCCACTTTTCCCAAGCATTGCAGAATTAAGACATAGGCTACTGTCACAAAGAAGTTTGCTTGTAACCAAGGAATTGACTTCGCAACTTTCATGCAAAAGTCCCCGACTTAGTTGAATATAGTATGAAGAGAGAATGCATTTTGCCCTCTGTAAATGAAATTGAGTAGCTTTTCTGACCTTTTTGACGATTTGTTCCGATATCAGAACTGATATTCAATAGAACGTAGAGCGTTGTTGACTGGTAGTACTTTCGTACCAAGTTTGATCATAATCGGCCGACGTAGACACACGTATCAGTTTCCTTTCCTGTCGAGAAGACATACAAACAAATGAAACGCCACTTCCATTACAAAGTGAAATGATAGAACTGACTCGGGGGCAGACAAAGCAATAAAGCGAGCGCAGAACAAACAAGAGAGATGACGCTGACAGCGAGTTCGATTTTATGTCCTCAGTCCCAATTATCTTCCACAGACATATTATTTTACTGCAAAGCCTTTTCAAACTCAACTCGCAGTGTTAGTATTGGATATTTTAACCTTTTTTATAGTACGTAAGCATATTTTAATGTTAAAAGTTTAGCAGATGTTAAAAATCATTAGTTATTACAACTCAAACAGTAATAAATCATACTAGTCGACAAGTAATCTTCCTCAGCTAAAATTATATATCAATATTATACAGTTTGAGGCGTCGATTCTAAATCTCCATTCTATTTATTACATCCACTTTTAGAATTAGAAACAGTTCTGTAATTCATTTCCTACGAGAATTAGAGTAAAAACTGGTATTTCTTTATCTAACACTAAGTCTATAAATTTATAGCTGGCTGATATACCTTTACTGTCCGGATGATTTAAGAGAATATCAATTGGAGATAAGTTATTTAAACATTTGAGTGAGCGAATAAACTTAGTTTTCTTATAAAATTATCTTGAATCTGTTTTAACGATGCTGTATCGACTGCATTCGCAAAATTGGTATATCGTAAGATGAGGCCGAATATCTCCTATGGAATTACTAGACTTTCGCCTTACGCTAGCTATACCAGCGGCCGGTTAAATTATATAACTGCTTGGTCTAAAGAAATCATAAAACCTTGCCTTGGACTAGTGATACAAAATGAGCTCTGGTTCGAGTCCTCATGGAGGTAGAACATTTCTCACGAAATCTCGATCAGTATATAGTAACGCTGACATACGAAATGAGCGCTGGTTCGAGTCCTCGTAGAGGTAGAAAATTTCTCACAAAATTTCGATCAGCGTATAGCAACGCTGACATACGAGATAAGGGCTGATTCAAGTCCTCATAGAGGTAGAAAATTTCTCACGAAATCTCGATCAGCGTATGGTAACGCTGACATATGAAATGAGCGCTGGATCGAGTCCTCACAGAGGTAGAAAATTTCTCACGAAATCTCGATCAGTGTATAGTAACGCTGACATACGGGATGAGCGCTGGTTCGTGTCCTCATAGAGGTAGAAAATTTCTCACAAAATTTCGATCAGCGTATAGTAACGCTGACATATGAAATAAGCGCTGATTCAAGTCCTCATAGAGGTAGAAAATTTCTCACGAAATCTCGATCAGCATATGGTAACGCTGACATATGAAATGAGCGCTGGATCGAGTCCTCATAGAGGTAGAAAATTTCTCATGAAATTTCGATCAGCGTATGGTAACGCTGGTATGCGCTGGTTCGAGTCCTCATAGAGGTAGAACAAATCTCGATCAGCGTATAGTAACGCTGACCACTTGGCATCGTGATGAATTTAGGTTACTGCAGTAAGTAGGGGAATCCGTTTTCGTGAGCTACACGTAGTTATAGTGGCTGGGAGATGATCATACTGACCACACGTTATCCCGTACTGGTTGGATGATGATTCATCTCTGCTTACGTATGTCTTATAATTGGATTATTTTACGACGCTTTACCAACTATGATGTTTATCTAGCGTTTGAGTGAAATGAATGAGTCCGGGATCCAGCGCCTAAAGTTACTCAGCATTTGCTCTCGATAGGTTGAGGGGAAAACGCTGATAAATCTCAACCGGGCAGTCGGCCTCGGTAGCGTAGTCGGTATAGCGCTGGCCTTCTGTGCTCGAGGTTGCGGGTTCGATCCGGCCCAGGTCGATGGCATTTATGTGTGCTTAAATTCGACGGGCTCATGTCAGTAGATTTACTGGCATGTAAAAGAACTCCTGCGGGACAAAATTCCAGCATACCGGCGACGCTGATATAACCTCTGCAGTTGCGAGCGTGGTTAAATAAACCATAATTAATTCAACAGGGCAATTTGACCCAACAAGGATTTGAAACCGGGCCCGGTCATTACATAGTGAGATATGCTATCCGTTACTTCACAGCAGTAGACACTTAGATATGTTGTGAGGTTAGTAGTAGAGCCAAAAATTTTATTTTTAATTAAATTATTGATGTAAGTGACGTTTATCATAAATATTTAATGATAAATTAATTCGTACTATCCAGCAGTATGTAGCCTATGCTATAAATATTTATATGTTACAAAAAAAACTCAATATTATTTTAAATTATTAGTACCAGTACACAGAGTGAATAAATGTATGAAACACCGCTTGAAGTTTTTCTATTTTTAATTTTATGAAGAAACATTATATAAAGGTTAAAGGGATTGAAAAAGGAATATTTTCAATATGTTATCAAAAGCGATGTTGTCATTTATAAAGAGCGTGCAAAGGAGTCTGTATTCTTTTTTAAATAACTCCATGTACTTATTTTTCCATTTATGGATTCTTCAACTCTTGAAAAGTACAAAATCATACTTTTATCATATTTATAAACTGTAATTTTATACACCTTGATTACACATTTTTTAATACTATATCACTTTGGAATACGTATTACATGACTTTCACGTGTTAAATTATATGTTACCTTGTTGACATGTTTCGGCCTGCTATCGGCCATCAGAACTGGTTGTTGCTGGTCTTGGCGCCTTTTGTTTTGTTTTGTTTCCTATGTGTTTGTGTAGTGTAATGTGGAGTCAAAAAGTGTGTGTGTGTGTGTGTTTTGAAATTGAGTTGTATGTTGAGAATTTCATACAGAACTAGAGACATCAACACAGACATGGAAATTCTACACATCCAACCAAAAAGCCAGAAACTAAACACACTAGAACAATACGAAATATACATACACACAACACATCCAAATGAAATTCTCAACACACACTCTTTGACTCCACATTACACTACACAAACACATGCCCACGGAAGCAAAACAAAAGGCGCCAAGACCAGTAACAACCAGTTCTGATAATGACCGATAGCAGGCCGAAACATGTTAACAAGGTAACATAAAATTAATACGTGAAAGTTATATAATACGTTTTCCAAAATATAATGCTATATAAATTGCCTCAAATGTATGAGTCCAAGATATGTGTACATAAAATATAAAAATGATTTGATATATAAATTTATCACTATGGAGAATAAAGGGGCTATGTATTAAGTAATCATAGACAAAAGCTAGTAAAAACGTATTGAATAGCAATTCTTCTTGAATG